>NC_134356.1:400087835-400405335 GCF_048569485.1 Anomaloglossus baeobatrachus | reverse complement strand
GCCAAAGCGACGTCGCAGTGAAGGTAAGTCCGTGTGACAGGTGTAAGCAATGTTGTGCGCCACAGGCAGCGATTTGTCCGTGACGCACAACCGACGGGGGCGGGTATGCTTGCTAGCAATATCGGTAGTGAGATCGCAGCGTGTAAAGTACCCTTAAGGCTGTGTGTGTATGCTGCAAGAAATTTGTTCACAAAAAACTGCCCCTTATGGCAGGAAAACACATTGTGCCAGAAAACGCAACAATAAAAAAAAATCATTCGTTACATAGTAACATAGGTTGAAAAAAGACCTAAGTCCATCTAGTTCAACCTTCCTCCACCAATTCTACATTTTGTCCCTAAAGCGGGCTTCACACTCTGCGATCTCGCTCGCTCGCTAACTGTAAAGAACCCTTTCCTATTTAGCTCCCAGAATCACTTTTCTTCCACTCGCAGTGTATGCCCCCTGGTCCTTTTGTGCATTTTTTATGCTTTTTTTGTCCCATGCGTTTTTAAGTAAAATCAATGGCTGAAAGGGCTAAAAAAGGCAGGACAAAAACGCAGAAAGAATTGATATGTTGCAGTTTTTTGTGCACTAAAAATTGCAAGCAAAAAATAGCATTTCTGAATTCTCATAGACTTTCCTGGGAGAAGGAAAGACATGCAGTTTTGGGCAACCAAAAAAGCAGCACGAAAGCTGCAAAAAATGTAGTGTGCACACAGCCCTAATGTTCACAATATCAGTAAATTAAGGCTATGTGAGCATGTTGCATAATTTCCTGCCTTTACACTGCGTATTACACTGCAGCGTATATGCATGCATCCTGCGTCCCCAGCACAATCTATGAAGATTTTGCATAATCCATCTGCATGTTGCATTTGAGAGCGCAGCAATTTGCATGCTGAAATTTTTATCTAAATCGCTGCGCTTAAAAAAGCAACATGTCACTTATTTTGTGCACTTTGGATCCTGCTCACACTCTGTCTAAGGCCTCTTTCACCTGTTCGTGCCTCCGGTACGTGTTTTTCAGTTTTTTCACGTACTGGAAACACGTACACACGTACACCAATCTTACCCTATGGTAACAGGCACATTAACTTAAATCCACACGGAACGTGTGTCCGTGTGCATTGTACGTTTGTACGCGTTTAAAAAATGCCAACATGTCCGTTTTTCTCCGGCATCACAGGTGTCACACGGCCCGCACCCGTACCACACGGATGTAGTCTGGATGTGGTCCCATTTGACATGCGCCGGAGAAACACGTGTCATTATTTTAAAATAAAAAAAAACCAAATACTCACCTCCTTCTGCCCTGCAGAATCTTCCGCTGTAATCAGTTGCTGCCGGCGCTCATTATGAGTGTGTAAAGGAGGTGGGCGTGATGTCACGGGCGCTGATCTGCGCCCCTCCGCTCGGCCGGAAGCAGCATCAGCGGGGAGTGGGCGTGGCTGGAGCCGAAGGTCACTACCCTGGACAGCAGCAAGGACCACGTGAGTATGTAAACTATGGTGTGTTATCGCAGATAGCACATGGAGAACACACGTGGCCTGAGACACGTACTTACCTAACGCAACACGCAAGGAAAATCCATTAATTCTAAATAAGTGCTTATTGAGGGTTCTCCTCTTATTTTTGGAAGGCCTAAAAGACCAATTGTTGACATTGTGAGACAGGATATCCATTGCAATTTGTTCACCTATTCATTCGAATGCCACAATTTGTTGTCAGCTGTAAACTTTCCTCAGCCAATGTTTATCAGTAGTTTAGAAGTCAGGCCCTTAGCAAATATTTGATTTCTGGGTAAGCTTATTATAAAAAACAGAGTGTTGTTGGACAACCACTTAAATCCTTGTTCCATAACACAGAGATGACACAGCTAAAAAGCTGTGTTTGCGCCATCCGCCTCACATGAGATGCTCGGCAGGAATTCCCCAAATGTCAAACATATGGATGCTAAATGTGTTTTATGCTCACTGTGGGGCTCTGAAGGAGGGTGGCATTTGGATTTGAGAATAAAGAATTAGCTGAATTTCTTTTGGGGGCATCCATTTCACTTTGCCAAAGCTTTTGTGTTACCAGTATTTTGAAAACCCCCTATAATTCTGTTAACAGATGACAGACCTGAGTGGAGACCTATTTTTTTTGAGGGGGATTGAGTTGAACTTTTGAGTTGTAATATTTTACATAAAAATTTGGATCACATTTATCCTGTGCTCTACCGGGAACACTTACATCAGGGGTTTCCATCTAAATCTCCCAATAATGTTATTCAGATTAAAACCGTAAGGGATCATTTCACTATAATGAGACAGCAGAGTTACTCTGGACTGTGTCTGACCTCTGTTCAGTGGTGTCTTTCTATTTAGAAGGGGACAAAACTATGGTCGACTGTGTTTTTATGCACGGTTAGAATTACAGATACCATCAGATCATAGGCCAGAGACAGTGCACAGTGTCTCCATCTGCAGCATTATAGCAATTTTTCAGGGGTTCTGTTTGAATCATTTATTTCACAGATTTACATATAAACCTGGATAGAATAATGGAATATGAAGAGAATTCGAGGGTCATCTGGTCCACCCCCTGCTCACAGCAGAATTCACTATACCATCACACATACTGTAGATATCTATCTAGCCTCTGTTTAAAGATTTCCATTGAAGGGGAACTCACTACCTCTTGTGGCAGCCTATTCCACTCCTTGATCACCCTCTCTGTCAAAACATTTTTTCTAAGGGGTACTTCTCACATAGCGAGATCACTAGCGAAATCGCTGCTGAGTCACGGTTTTTGTGCCATACCAGTGACCTCATTAGCGATCTCACGGTGTTTGACACTGAGCAGCGATCTGGCCCCTGCTGTGAAATTGCTGCTCGTTACACACAGTGCCGGTTCATTTTTTGGACGTTGCTCTCCCGCTGTGAAGCACACATCGCTGTGTTTGACAGCGAGAGAGCAACGATCTGAATGTGCAGGGAGCAGGGAGCCGGCTTCTGGCAGCCTGCGGTAAGCCTGCGGTAAGCTGTAACCAAGGTAAATATCGGGTAACCAAGCAAAGCCCTTTGCTTGGTTACCCGATATTTACCTTGGTTACTAGCGTCCGCCGCTCTCACACTGCCAGTGCCGGCTTCCTGCACCCTGCACACGTAGCCAGAGTACATATCGGGTAAATAAGCAAAGCGGTTTGCTTATTAGCCCGATGTGTACTCTGGCTACGAGTGTAGGGAGCCAACGGTAAGCGGTGTGCGCTGGTAACCAAGGTAAATATCGGGTAACCAAGCGAAGTGCTTTTCTTGGTTACCCGATATTTATCTTAGTTACCAAGCGCAGCATCGCTTCCATGCGTCGCTGGTGGCTGGGGGCTGGTCACTGGTCGCTGGTGAGATCTGCCTGATTGACAGCTCACCAGCGACCATGTAGCGACGCACCAGCGATACTGACCAGGTCAGATCGCTGGTGGGATCGCTGGAGCGTCGCTAAAGTGTGACGGTACCCTAATACAGTATCTAATCTGTGTCTCCTTCTAATCCGCTTTATCCCATTGATTCTAGCCTTTCCTTGTGGAAATGAGATTAGGGCTGATTCATCTATAGTGTGACAGCCCTTGAGAAATTTGTAGACAGCTATTAAGTCTCCACTCATGCTTCTTTTTTGCAAGCTTAACATTCCTAAATCCTGTAACCGTTCCTTATAGAACATGGTTTGCAGACCGATAAACATTCTGGTCGCTCTTCCCTGAACTTGCTCCAGTTTTTTATGTCTTTTTTTAAAATGTGATGTCCAGAACTGAACACAGTATTCTAGATGAGGTCTGATCAAAGAAGTGTAGAGGACAATAATTACTTTATGTGAGCTAAACTGTATGCTTCTGTTAATATATCCCAGAATTGTGTTTGCCTTTTTTGCTGCTGCATCACACTGTTGACTCATGTTCAATCTGTGATCTACTAGTATACCCAAGTCTTTTTAACACATGCTGTTGCTTAGCCCTAATCCTCTCATTCTGTATATGCTTTTTTCATTTTTCTTGCCCAGATGCACAAGTAAGACTTTGCATTTCTCTCTGTTAAAAATCATTCTGTTAGTTGCTTCCCTCTGTTCCAGTTTTTATGGATCTTTTTGAATCCTCTCTCTTTCTTCTCTAGTATTAGCTAATCCTTCATTAGGTAAGCTAACAATCAAGGATGCAAGCGCTCAGCATAGAGCGCAGGATAAAGCCTTATTGCGACCTTTGGGAGGAAGACTGGACAAATCAACAGGCGGTCAAGAATTGGATTTATTTATTTTTTACACCATTCACAGAGTGGTGTGATTACATCAGATCAGTGTGATTACAGTGTTACCAGATTTATATAGTTTTTTAGTTTTTGCTGCTATCACATACTAAAAATGCTTTTTTTTTTACAAATATTTTAGGAGCTATATTTTTCTACATTACTGCCTCTAGAGGTATGTGAGGGCTTATTTTTTTGCAAAACAAGTTGAAGGTTTCTTTGGCACCATTTTTGGCCATGTAATATTTTTTGATCGCTTTCTAATCCAATTGGAAGGCAGAATGAAAAAGCAAGCAATTTAAGATTTTTTTTTGTTTAAATGCCATTCAACGTGTAGTAAAATTGATAAGACAGCTTTACTTTTTGGGTCAGTATGGTTAGTGATACCAGATTTGTTGGGGTTTGTTTTTGCTTTTTTGAATGTTTTTCCCCTTTTATACAATAAAAACAACTTTCTAAAAAAGATTTGTTTCTGCACCAATTTATTCTAAAAGCTGTAGTTTTCTTATTTCTCCATTGACAGAGCTGAGTGGGGCCTTGATTTTTTGCAGGCAAGATGAGGTTTTCTGAGATACCATTTTTATTCATATTTGACATTTGATCGTGTTTTAAACCACTTTTTTGGGTGGTATGATGAAAAAACTGCTTTTTGCTAAGTTTTTTTTTACAGTGTTTACTGCAGGGATTAACTAGTTTGACAATCTTATAGATCAAGTTCTTGTGGACACGGCTATAACAAATATATGTACTTTGTTTATTTTTTTACATACTATACATATATTTATTTATTTATTTATTTATAGGTATCATTTTTTGTGTATGTTCTTTTTTTGTTATTTTGTGATTTATTATTTATTTATTTTTTTTTTTTTTAAACAATCAACATTTTACCTAATACAAGGATGGGACATCATCTTTTGCATTGCAGAGCATTAGATCACTGAATAGAGTTGAGCGCGGTTCGTGGTTCGTGGTTCTCCAGTTCGCGGCTCGAGTGATTTTGGGGCATGTTCTAGATCGAACTAGAACTCGAGCTTTTTGCAAAAGCTCGGTAGTTCTAGAAACGTTCGAGAACGGTTCTAGCAGCCAAAAAACAGCTAAATCATAGCTTGGTTTCTGCTGTAATAGTGTAAGTCACTCTGTGAATCAAACTATTATCACATTTCAGTGTATAGTGTGCGTGAACAGCGCCTTCAGATCACTGCTGTTTCTATAATGGCGATCGCCATTTTTTTTTTTTTTTTTTCTTGTCTTCCTTCCCTAAGCGCGCGCGTCTTGTGGGGCGGGCCAGCATGTCAGCCAATCCCAGACACACACACAGCTAAGTGGACTTTGAGCCAGAGAAGCAACGGCATGTGTGATAGGATCTGCATGTCACATGTCCCTGCATTATAAAACCGGACATTTTCTTCACGGACGCCATTATCTGCCTTCTGCGTCTTTGGTGTCAGACATCACTGTCGCAGCTCCGTCTTCCTGAGTCCTATAGCCGATACAGCTGTATGCGCTGCATACACAGCGTTAGACAGCTTAGGGAGAGCACTTTATAGCAGTCCTTTTAAGGGCTCCAACCGGCAGGGTCAGAGAGCCATAGGTGACAGGTCCTGCAAACAGCAACAGCGTCTGTGTAGCCCAGGTCAGGGATTTCCTACCTGCATTTCACCATTAGGAGGGAATAGAAAGGCAGTCTTCCATTCCTCTACCCAGAGCACCACAATCCTGCCACTGTACCCTCTTGTCCTCTGCACACTCCAACTGATAACTAAGCCATTATACTAGCAAACACTCAGTGTACCTAGTGGCATCCTATACGTGGCTATTGGACTTTGCTATAGTCCCACTAGTGCAAAGACATTTGCAGAGCGCGTCTGCCTGCATTGCACACTACAACTCATTCTAACCAAGCCATTATACTAGCAAACACTCAGTGTACCTAGTGGCATCCTATACGTGGCTATTGGACTTTGCTATAGTCCCACTAGTGCAAAGACATTTGCAGAGCGCGTCTGCCTGCGTTGCACACTACAACTCATTCTAACCAAGCCATTATACTAGCAAACACTCAGTGTACCTAGTGGCATCCTATACGTGGCTATTGGACTTTGCTATAGTCCCACTAGTGCAAAGACATTTGCAGAGCGCGTCTGCCTGCATTGCACACTACAACTCATTCTAACCAAGCCATTATACTAGCAAACACTCAGTGTACCTAGTGGCATCCTATACGTGGCTATTGGACTTTGCTATAGTCCCACTAGTGCAAAGACATTTGCAGAGCGCGTCTGCCTGCGTTGCACACTACAACTCATTCTAACCAAGCCATTATACTAGCAAACACTCAGTGTACCTAGTGGCATCCTATACGTGGCTATTGGACTTTGCTATAGTCCCACTAGTGCAAAGACATTTGCAGAGCGCGTCTGCCTGCGTTGCACACTACAACTCATTCTAACCAAGCCATTATACTAGCAAACACTCAGTGTACCTAGTGGCATCCTATACGTGGCTATTGGACTTTGCTATAGTCCCACTAGTGCAAAGACATTTGCAGAGCGCGTCTGCCTGCGTTGCACACTACAACTCATTCTAACCAAGCCATTATACTAGCAAACACTCAGTGTACCTAGTGGCATCCTATACGTGGCTATTGGACTTTGCTATAGTCCCACTAGTGCAAAGACATTTGCAGAGCGCGTCTGCCTGCGTTGCACACTACAACTCATTCTAACCAAGCCATTATACTAGCAAACACTCAGTGTACCTAGTGGCATCCTATACGTGGCTATTGGACTTTGCTATAGTCCCACTAGTGCAAAGACATTTGCAGAGCGCGTCTGCCTGCGTTGCACACTACAACTCATTCTAACCAAGCCATTATACTAGCAAACACTCAGTGTACCTAGTGGCATCCTATACGTGGCTATTGGACTTTGCTATAGTCCCACTAGTGCAAAGACATTTGCAGAGCGCGTCTGCCTGCGTTGCACACTACAACTCATTCTAACCAAGCCATTATACTAGCAAACACTCAGTGTACCTAGTGGCATCCTATACGTGGCTATTGGACTTTGCTATAGTCCCACTAGTGCAAAGACATTTGCAGAGCGCGTCTGCCTGCGTTGCACACTACAACTCATTCTAACCAAGCCATTATACTAGCAAACACTCAGTGTACCTAGTGGCATCCTATACGTGGCTATTGGACTTTGCTATAGTCCCACTAGTGCAAAGACATTTGCAGAGCGCGTCTGCCTGCGTTGCACACTACAACTCATTCTAACCAAGCCATTATACTAGCAAACACTCAGTGTACCTAGTGGCATCCTATACGTGGCTATTGGACTTTGCTATAGTCCCACTAGTGCAAAGACATTTGCAGAGCGCGTCTGCCTGCGTTGCACACTACAACTCATTCTAACCAAGCCATTATACTAGCAAACACTCAGTGTACCTAGTGGCATCCTATACGTGGCTATTGGACTTTGCTATAGTCCCACTAGTGCAAAGACATTTGCAGCACGTCTGCCTGCGTTGCACACTCCAACTAATTATAACTAAGTTGCATTGTCAGGGATATTTATTCTTTATTATTCTGCTGTTAATAAAGCTAGACCACCACTGCAATCTTCACCACCTCTCAATTTTTACTACCACATTTTCAGTCCACAATCTTGTCGCAATCAACATGAGTGGCAAAATGACAGATGCTGGTGGAAAGGGGAAGAGGCGTGGTGGAAAAGGCAAAAAAGGTTTTGTCCGTGGGGAAGGTGGCAAAGCTCCATTATCATCTGCTGAAGATAGACCATCTACCAGCAAAAGTAAGATGTCTACTACTTACCGTGGACAATCCGATGTGCTCCCTTTTTTACGGACACGAACAACAGGAAGAAAGGTAGATGATGGGCAAAAAGGAAAATGCTTGAATGGATCTCAAGTGGTCCAACAAGTGCCCTCTCAGCCACTTCAAGTACCGCATCCAAAAAACACCAGTCCTCTGAGTTGTCATCCCAATCACACTTGATTTCTCCCAGCTCTGAAGTCTCCATCAGCCCTGCACAGTATGGTGGAACTGAGATGGCTGAGTCTGCAGAGCTGTTCAGTCACACTATAGCCTGGGAATCAGAGGTCTGCTCCCAAGCTACAGTGAGTACAGAACAGGAAATGGTCTGCAGTGATGCCCAGAACCTTTGTGACTCAGATTCAGGCCGTGAGGACCAAGTTTCTGAGCATAATGTTGACCCTTTGTCACAAACTGTAACACCTGTGGTTATAGACAATGAGGAACATACTGATGAAGATGAGACGCAGATACCCGATTGGGATGACAACTTAAATATTCCGTCAGGGCAAGAAGAGGCTCGGTCTGAGGGGGAGGGGAGTGCAAACACAACAATTGATGATGACGTTCTAGATCCCACCTACTGTCAACCCCCAGTCAGGCACTCGAGGAGGTCAACAGAGGCGGTGGAGGAGGATGCAACCGACGACGAAGTTACCTTGCGCCTTCCTGGACAGAGTCGGAGCACTGGTAGCACGTCTACAACTGCATCCTCAGCCACCACTCTGCCTATGAGCATTATTCGGGGTGGATCAACAGGTCGCATGGCCTCTAAGCCTTGCCTAGCCTGGTCCTTTTTTCACATCGAAAAAGATCGCCCAACTCATGTGATATGTAACATTTGTCATGATTCTCTTAGTAGAGGTCAAAAGCTCAGCAGTTTGACAACTTCTTCCATGAATCGTCACATGAATAAATATCATAAGTCCCGGTGGGAAGCTCACCGTGCTGCAATGCGGCCTAGCGGAGCGAACCATCCACCGCCCGCCCCTTCCACTGCATCCGCGCGCTCTTCATCTTCTAGGACTGTGGGGACAGCTGCCACACCTGTTTTTCCACGCAAAACTTCCACCACTGTAACCGCAACAGGCAGTTTGCTTGTAAGGTCGTCAGTTGGTTTGGAAGGGGAAACAAGTGAGTGTGTACAGCTCTCTCAGACATCGATAGCACCAACGTTGGATGAAGGCAACATCATGTCTCCGCCTGCACTTTCCTCACAAACCTGCATTTTTCCAGGGACACCCTACTCAACACCGTCTACACACAGCAGCCAGATCTCTGTCCCTCAGATGTGGTCAAATAAAAGGCCACTTCCTCTGACCCATGACAAAGCTAAGAGGTTGACTCTATCCCTCTGTAAGCTGTTGGCTACCGAAATGCTGCCTTTCCGCCTAGTGGACACACAGGATTTTAGAGACCTTATGTCTGTCGCTGTGCCCCAGTACCAGATGCCTAGTCGCCACTACTTCTCTAAGAAAGGTGTGCCCGCGCTACACCAGCATGTCGCACACAACATCACCGCTTCCTTGAGAAACTCTGTGTGTGAACGGGTGCATTTCACCACCGATACTTGGACCAGTAAGCATGGACAGGGACGTTACATGTCGCTGACTGGGCACTGGGTAACTATGGTGATAGATGGTGAAGGGTCTGCTGCACAAGTCTTGCCGTCCCCACGACTTGTGTGTCAATCCTCTGTCTGTCCAAGTTCCGCCACTGCTTCTGCATCCTCCACCTCATCTGGGTCCTCCACCTCCGCCCCAAGCCTGCCTGGTCAGGCCACCAGCGTTCTCACTGCGCAGAAGGAATCACGCACCCCTCATTACTATGCTGGCAGCAGAGCGCAACGGCATCAGGCGGTCTTTAGCTTGACATGTCTTGGTAATAAGAGTCACACAGCTGAGGAGTTGTGGTCAGCTTTGCGGTCCGAGTTTAATAAATGGTTGTCTCCACTCAAACTGCAGCCTGGTAAGGCCGTGTGCGACAATGCTGCAAACCTGGGTGCGGCACTTCGCCTGGGCAAGGTGACACACGTACCTTGTATGGCTCACGTGTTGAACCTTGTCGTGCAGCAATTTTTAACACACTATCCCGGCCTAGATGGCCTTCTGAACAGGGCACGAAAACTGTCAGCTCACTTCCGCCGTTCAAGCGCCGCAGCAGAGCGACTTGCATCGCTCCAGAAGTCTTTCGGCCTGCCGGTTCATCGCCTGAAATGCGATGTGGCGACACGCTGGAATTCAACTCTCCACATGTTACAGCGACTGTGGCAGCACCGCAGAGCCCTGGTGCAATACGTCATGACGTATAGCCTGGGCCAACGAGATGCAGAGGTGGGGCAGATCACCCTGATGGAGTGGTCTCAGATCAAGGACCTATGCACCCTTCTGCACAGTTTCGACATGGCGACGAATATGTTTAGCTCTGACAATGCCATTATCAGCATGACGATTCCAGTCATTTACATGCTGGAGCACACGCTAAACACTATTCGGAGTCAGGGGGTGGGACAACATGAAGGGGAGGAACTACAGGAGGATTCATATGCGCAAGGGACAACAACATCACGAAGGTCCAGACGTTCATCATCACCAACGCAGCAGGCATGGGACCATGGGGGACAGGGATCGACAAGGGCGCATAGTAGCAGGCGAAATGTTGAGCAAGGTGCAGGAGAACATGAAGAAATGGAGGACGAACTGTCCATGGACATGGAAGACTCAGCGGATGAGGGAGACCTTGGTCAAATTTCAGTTGAAAGAGGTTGGGGTCAGATGTCAGAGGAAGAAAGAACGGGTAGCACCTCTATGCCACAAACACAGCATGGACTTGGTCCGCATGGCTGCGCAAGACACATGAGTGCCTTTTTGTTGCACTACCTCCAACATGACAGTCGTATTGTCAAAATTAGAAGTGATGATGACTACTGGATTGCCACACTATTAGATCCCCGGTACAAGTCCAAATTTTGTGACATAATTCCAGCCATAGAAAGGGACGCACGTATGCAGGAGTATCAGCAGAAGCTGTTACTAGATCTTAGCTCGGCTTTTCCACCAAACAACCGTGCAGGTGCAGGGAGTGAATCTCCCAGTTGTAACTTGACAAACATGGGACGGTCTCGTCATCTTCAACAGTCTACCCGTACCAGTAGGACCTTTTCTGGTGCCGGTAACAGCAATTTTATGGAATCTTTTCATAATTTTTTTAGACCCTCTTTTGCAAGGCCACCAGAGACAACAAGTCTGACACATAGTCAACGGCTGGAGAGGATGATACAGGAGTATCTCCAAATGAACATCGATGCCATGACTGTGCAACTGGAGCCTTGCTCCTTTTGGGCTTCAAACCTACAAAAATGGCCAGAGCTCGCAACTTACGCCTTGGAGATTTTGTCGTGTCCAGCTGCCAGCGTTGTCTCTGAACGTGTATTCAGTGCTGCTGGGTGTGTGCTGACAGATAAGCGCACGCGTCTGTCCAGTGACAATGTGGACAGACTGACGTTCATCAAAATGAACAAGTCATGGATCCAGAAGGAATTTACTACCCCTGTGTCATCCTGGGGAGAGTAAATGCTTGTGGATTTGGAATGTGCTTGATGCAAATCAAAACATCCTGTTTGCAACTAGGGCCCAAGTGCTGCCACTGATGGGGTGGGTGTCTGTGTGGCCCAATTTTTGGAAAAAAGGGAGACTCCGCTTGGAGTAACCCTTGCTTGCTGTGTTTTTAAAAGAAGCCAAGATGAACAGAGCTGGGATCAGGAAAGACTTTGCTACCTACCCCGGTGTCATCCTGGGGACGGCTAAGAATAGCGTATTTTTGAATGTGCTTGATGCAAATCAAAACATCCTGTTTGCAACTAGGGCCCAAGTGCTGCCACTGATGGGGTGGGTGTCTGTGTGGCCCAATTTTTGGAAAAAAGGGAGACTCCGCTTGGAGTAACCCTTGCTTGCTGTGTTTTTAAAAGAAGCCAAGATGAACAGAGCTGGGATCAGGAAAGACTTTGCTACCTACCCCGGTGTCATCCTGTGGACGGCTAAGAATAGCGTATTTTTGAATGTGCTTGATGCAAATCAAAACATCCTGTTTGCAACTAGGGCCCAAGTGCTGCCACTGATGGGGTGGGTGTCTGTGTGGCCCAATTTTTGGAAAAAAGGGAGACTCCGC
This sequence comes from Anomaloglossus baeobatrachus, assembly GCF_048569485.1. Taxonomy (NCBI): domain Eukaryota; kingdom Metazoa; phylum Chordata; class Amphibia; order Anura; family Aromobatidae; genus Anomaloglossus; species Anomaloglossus baeobatrachus. Next base: position 400,393,074 of record NC_134356.1, on the reverse strand, counting down.
TTGGAGTAACCCTTGCTTGCTGTGTTTTTAAAAGAAGCCAAGATGAACAGAGCTGGGATCAGGAAAGACTTTGCTACCTACCCCGGTGTCATCCTGGGGACGGCTAAGAATAGCGTATTTTTGAATGTGCTTGATGCAAATCAAAACATCCTGTTTGCAACTAGGGCCCAAGTGCTGCCACTGATGGGGTGGGTGTCTGTGTGGCCCAATTTTTGGAAAAAAGGGAGACTCCGCTTGGAGTAACCCTTGCTTGCTGTGTTTTTAAAAGAAGCCAAGATGAACAGAGCTGGGATCAGGAAAGACTTTGCTACCTACCCCGGTGTCATCCTGTGGACGGCTAAGAATAGCGTATTTTTGAATGTGCTTGATGCAAATCAAAACATCCTGTTTGCAACTAGGGCCCAAGTGCTGCCACTGATGGGGTGGGTGTCTGTGTGGCCCAATTTTTGGAAAAAAGGGAGACTCCGCTTGGAGTAACCCTTGCTTGCTGTGTTTTTAAAAGAAGCCAAGATGAACAGAGCTGGGATCAGGAAAGACTTTGCTACCTACCCCGGTGTCATCCTGTGGACGGCTAAGAATAGCGTATTTTTGAATGTGCTTGATGCAAATCAAAACATCCTGTTTGCAACTAGGGCCCAAGTGCTGCCACTGATGGGGTGGGTGTCTGTGTGGCCCAATTTTTGGAAAAAAGGGAGACTCCGCTTGGAGTAACCCTTGCTTGCTGTGTTTTTAAAAGAAGCCAAGATGAACAGAGCTGGGATCAGGAAAGACTTTGCTACCTACCCCGGTGTCATCCTGGGGACGGTTAAGAATAGCGTATTTTTGAATGTGCTTGATGCAAATCTAGCTGTGAAGTGTACAACTGGGGCCCAAGTGCTGCCACTGAAGGGGTGGGTGTGTGTGGGGCCCAATTTTTGGAAAAAAGGGAGACTCCGCTTGGAGTAACCCTTGCTTGCTGTGTTTTTAAAAGAAGCCAAGATGAACAGAGCTGGGATCAGGAAAGACTTTGCTACCTACCCCGGTGTCATCCTGGGGACGGATAAGAATGGCGTATTTTTGAATGTGCTTGATGCAAATCTAGCTGTGAAGTGTACAACTGGGGCACAACTGCTGCCACTGAAGGGGTGGGTGTGTGGGGCCCAATTTTTGGAAAAAAGGGAGACTCCGCTTGGAGTCACCTTGCGGTGTTTTACATGACTTTAGAAGGGCGTGCCATGCCTATATCTGTGTGTCCTCCTCTTTTTCCTTGTCCAGCTGTTTTGTTTTCGCATGAGTACATGTCCTTGTCACTTTCCCATGTGTTTGTGTTGTGTTGTGAGTTGTTTGTCACCTTTTGGACACCTTTGAGGGTGTTTTCTAGGTGTTTTACTGTGTTTGTGATTGCCTGCCATTGTTTCCTATGGGCTCGAGTTCGGTTCGTCGAACGTTCGACGAGCCGAACTCGAGCCAGACCCCCCGTTCGGCGAACCGCCTCGAGCCGAACCGGGACCGGTTCGCTCATCTCTATCACTGAATCAGACACAGCCAAGAGGCATATCACGTCCTGCTCAAGGCAAGACATCACAAGCTAACATACCTGGGTGACCTCGCAGTTGGGGATACCATGGATATTGCGTTGTGGCAATGGAAAGAGGGAGCTTCCTCCCTCTGGTGAGTAGATCAATGCCACTGTCACTATTGACAGCAGCATTAGAAGGATTAAATGCCATAGATCAGTTGCAGAACCAATTTTTGGCATTACAGTATGGTGTAAGCTATGACAGATAACTCTCATCTGCTAATGATTGTACCAGTACCGCATGTGAGCTTTTGCATTGCAGAGCATTAGATCACTGAATCAGACACAGCCAAGAGGCATATCAGGTCCTGCTCAAGGCAAGACGTCACAGGCTAACATACCTGGGTGACCTCGCAGTTGGGGATACCATGGATATTGCGTTGTGGCAATGGAAAGAGGGAGCTTCCTCCCTCTGGTGAGTAGATCAATGCCACTGTCACTATTGACAGCAGCATCAGAAGGATTAAATGCCATAGATTAGTTGCAGAACCAATTTTGGGCATTACAGCATGGTGTAAGCTATGACAGATAACTCTCATCTGCTAATGATTGTACCAGTGCCGCATGTGAGCCAGCATGATTACAGCGCAATACATGTACAGCGGATGTCACGAAAGGGATTGGCTTTAAACAATTTTAGACCAATTACTGTAAAAAGAAGGATTAAGGTTTTAAAGCTAGGACTACACAAGCATATAAAAAAAATCGGTCGCATTTTCTTTCAAAAAAGTTTTCAATTCCCCAGCTTATTGGCCTTGACGTTCTCCTCAGCTAGGCAGAAATGCAGAATGAAGTTGAAGCAAGTGAAGAACAATGACCACCGGGCTTGGTGCAAATTCAACATTTGAGCGAACTGTAGGAAGGCCAAGTTCTTGTGATCGATGTAGATAATGACAGGTTGCACCACACCCTCCAGCAGATATCATCATTTTTTCAGAGCCATCTTGATTACCAAGAGTTCTTGGTCGACAATTGAGTAGTTGCGCTAGGCAAGACAGAAGGCCCTGGAAAAAGTTCCATAAATTACCGTCTTAACCACATTAGACTTCTACATGAGAATCGCACTGGCACCAGAGGACAAAGCATCTACTTTCAGGATAAACTGCTTGCTAGTCACCGGTCTATACAGCACCAGAGCCTAGGAGAAGGCCTGCTTGAGGTCAACAAATTCATCTTCCACTTCTGGAGTTCATGTCTTAGGATTTGCCATCGAAGAAAAGATTAGACTAATCTGGGATGAGAATTGCGGGATGAACTGACAATAATTGGCGATTCCGAGGAACTGCTGGATCACCTTCAAACCATCGGGCTGGGGTCACTTCTGCTACCTTTTCTGGATCCATCCTCCTGCCAGTTTCCAATATTGTGCAGCCTAAGGAAGGAAGAGAAGACCTCTCAAAGAGGCACTTCTCGTATTTGACATAAAGACAATTTTCCCTTAAGGCCGCTTTACACGCTGCGATATCGGTACCGATATCGCTAGCGTGGGTACCCGCCCCCATCTGTTGTGCGACACGGGCAAATCGCTGCTCGTGCCGCACAACATCGGCCGGACCCGTCACACTACTTACCTGCCCGGCGACGTCGCTGTGACCAGCGAACCGCCTCCTTTCTAAGGGGGCGGTTCGTTCAGCGTCACAGCGACGTCACAGCAGCGTCACTGAACCGCCACCCAATAGAAGCGGAGGGGTGGAGATGAGCGGGACGTAACATCCCGCCCACCTCCTTCCTTCGCATTGTGGCCGGGAGGCCGGTAAGGAGAGTTTCCTCGTTCCTGCGGCGTCACACGGAGCGATGTGTGCTGCCGCAGGAACGAGGAACAACTTCATTACTGCTGCAGTAATGATAATTGAGAATGGACCCCCATGTCACCGATGAGCGATTTTGCACGTTTTTGCGACAATGCAAAATTGCTCATAGGTGTCACACGCAACGGCATCGCTAATGCGGCCAGATGTGTGTCACAAATTCCGTGACCCTAACGACTTCGCATTAGCGATATTGTAGCATGTAAAGCCCCCTTTAGTCTTTGCAACACCTGCCAAAAATCTCTTCTGTGTGTAGGCAGATCGGTACAGAACACCAAGATTTCTTCAAGTTACAATACCACCCACGAGTAGAGCAGATCTCAGAATATATCACTGACAAATTCCTGGAAGACTACTGGGGGATTGCTGAGCCCAAATGGCATTACTCAGTACTCATAGTGGCCATCATGAGTATTGAAGGACATCTTCAATTTATCACTTGACCGTATCCGGACAAGGTTGTATGCACCATGGAGGTCGAGTTTGGAGAAAATCCTGGAACCTCGGAAAAGGTCAATAATTTCTGGTATAAGTGGTAGCAGAGATTTATTCTTTACTGTAATTTGGTTGAGACCTTTATACACCATGTTCCAGATTATTAAACAAATTGTATTTTTCTCTGATTTTCCTAAATGGTCGGTGCAAATGACAGTCAGTCTAATAAAAGTCATCACCCATTAAAGTATGCATCAAATTTTATTGAATAAATCTCCCAAGGATAACAGTATAATCTTCAAAATTAAAAAAACAAAACCTCAAAATGCACTGTTCCAATTTATTAGGAACAGTAGATAGGAGGTCACATCCACTGAAATGAAAAGCTTTTTAAATCCAAAACATCCTAACAGGCCAAGTTACATGTTAACATAGGAACCCTTCTTTGATATCACCTTCACAGTTCTTGCATCCATTGAAATTGTGAGTTTTTGGAGAGTTTCTGCTTGAATTTCTTTGCTTGATGTCAAAATAGCCTCCCAGAGCTGCTGTTTTGATGTGAACTGGATCCCACCCTCATAGATATATTGCTTGATGATACTCCAAAGGTTCTCTCTCTCTTTCAAAGGTTTAGCTCAGAGGAAGATTGTGGCCACAGCATGAGTTTATCTCCTTTTATGCCCATAGCAGCCAATAACACAGAGGTATTCTTTGCAGCATGAGATGGTGCATTGTCATGCATGAAGATGATTTTGCTCCTGAAGGCACGTTTCTGCTTTTTGTACCATGGAAGAAAGTTGTCAGTCAGAAACTCTATATAATTTGCAGAGGTCATTTTCACACCTTTAGGAACCCTAAAGGGGCCTACCAGATGTCTCCCCAATGATTCTGGCCCAAAACATAACTCCTCCACCTCGTTGCTGACGTCGCAGCCTTGTTGGGACATGGTGGTGATCCACCAACCATCCACTACTCCATCCATCTGGACCATCCAGGGTTGCTCAAAACTCATTAGTAAACAAGACTGTATGAAAATTAGTCTTCATGTATGTGTGGGCCCACTGCAACCTTTTCTACTTGTGAGCACTGGTTGGGGGTGGCCGAATAGTAGGTTTATGCACCACAGTAAGCCTTTGAAGGAATCTGGAGGTTTGAGGGACTCCAGAGGCACCAGCAGCTTCAAATATCTGTTTGCTGGTTTGTAATAGCTTTTACAGCTGCTCTCTTAATCAATGGACTTGCCTGGCAGAAACCTTCCTCATTCTGCCTTTATCAGCACGAACACGTATGTGCTCAGAATCAGCCACAAATCTCTTCACAGTACAATGATCACGCTTACGTTTTTGTGAAATATCTAATGTTTTCATCCCTTGTCCAAGGTATCGCACTATTTGATGCTTTTTGCTATTTGATTTCAGTGATCCAAAGAACCATGAGACACAATGCCACCAATGAGTTTCATTGAAAAAATATAAAAATTAATTGCTATGACACATCCAATTTGCATAATAATTTGGAACATGGTGTAGTTAATACATGGTAGAAGAGACCCGTCTTTTTCTTTACAAAGAAGAATCTGGCTCCGGCTGGTTGGGAGGCATTTTAGATGAATCCTCTTCCTCTTGAATTCTCTTTGATGTACTCGGACATGGCTTGAAACTAAAGCTGGGTTCACACTAAACGACAGCGACAACGACGTCGCTGTTACGTCACCATTTTCTGTGACGTAGCAGCGACCTTGTAAGTCGCTGTTATGATTGCTGCTTAGCTGTCAAACACAGCAGCCGAAGCAGCGATCATAACGACACGCGTTGCTGTGCTGCAACATGTGCAGAGAGCAGGGAGCCGCGCACACTGCTTAGCGCTGGCTCCCTACTCTCCTAGCTACAGTACACATCGGGTTAATTACACGATGTGTACTGCAGCTACATGTGCAGAGAGCAGGAGCCGGCACTGGCAGCGTGAGAGCGGCGGAGGCTGGTAATGAAGGTAAATATCGGGTAACCACCTTGGTTACCCGATGTTTACCTTGGTTACAGCTTACCGCAGCTGCCAGATGCCGGCTGCTGCTCCCTGCTCGCTTCATTTCGTCGCTCTCTCGCTGTCACACACAGCGATCTGTGCATCACAGCGGGAGAGCGACGACCAAAAAATGAAGCTGGACATTCAGCAACGAGCGGCGACCTCACAACAGGGGCCAGCTCGTTGCTGGATGTCACACACAGCGACAGCGACGGGACGTCGCTGCAACGTCACAGAAAATGGTGACGTAGCAGCGACGTCGTTGTCGATGTCGCTGTGTGTGACACCACCTTAAGCCTGAGACAGAGGATAGATTTGACCGCAAGGAGGAGTGGACCCAGGAAAGAGGTCGATAGGACAGTCATATAGTCTTTTTGGCAGAAGGTTCTCTTTTTTGTTGAAGACATCAGTGTAGGCCCAGTAGGCAGAAGGCAGCTCTGGAAGATTAAAGGTTTTCACTGGCGGCCGAGCAGGTTGCATAGAAATGAGACAACTTTCTTGGCAGAAGTGTCCCATCTCCAGATCTCCAGTCCAAAACCAGTTCATGCTTCTGAAGCCACAGCACACCCAGTAACAGTTGGTGTGACATTCCTGGTAACACATGAAAGTCGATTTTCTCTGTATGCAGCATTCCCACATGGAGGTCAACTTCCCTGGTGATGAACTTGATGGCCTGAGGCAGAGGCTTTCTGTCCACAGATAGCACAGTATTGGGAGCTTGAAGCTTACAAATGGGAATCCAATACCAATCCACTATGGTCTGCTGTATGAAATTCCTATCAGCACCAGAGTCCAGCAAGACCGTCTTCGAGAACCAGACACCACTCGTTGTGGACACGGTCATATATATAGGTGAAGATAACTTGCTCTACCTACCACCCTAGACTGGGTAGTTTCCCGGCTTCAGAAGTGGATTATGTGTGTGGCACTTCACGGCGGTAGTAATAGCTCCCCTCACTGGTGCGACTGATCTCATGGAGACAACTGGCTGGACGCACTTGATCTACCTCCATGGGCTTGGAGAAAGCAATGGAAATTGCTGGTAGCGACATGGTGGGCCTCTGGAAAGAAGGAGCCTGGTGCAATGACCTCTTCTCATGCTTCATGTCTCTGAATCATTCTTGGAACCATAGATCGATGCAGATAACCAGCGATACTAGGTCGTCCAAAGAGGATCGCACAGCTCGACCTGCCAGCTCATCCTTAATTTATCCAGACAATTCTTGCCAGAATACAGCCACCTGTGCTTTGTTATTCCAGCCCAGTTCAGATGACAGGGTATGGAACCAGGTGGCATAGTGGTTTATGGTGAGGCTCACTTGGTGAAGTCTGAATAGTGAGGATGTGACCAAAGAAACTGAATCCGGCTTATCAAAGATCTTGTGGAATGTCTCCAAGAAGACTGGCAGATTTTGGCTAATTGGATCACTTCTCTCCCAGAGTGGGTTAATCCAAGCCAGAGATTTGCCACTCAGGTGTGACATCATAAAGACCACTTTGATCTGATCCGATGCGAACATATGGGACAGCTGCTCAAAGTGCAGGGAGCACTGGTTTATTAAGCATCTGCATAATTGGAGATCACCATCAAAATGTGAAGGAGACATCAGAAAAAGATTGGAATTTGGAGTTGGATTTGTTGCTGGAGTGAGAACTGCAACCAGTACCACATTCGACAAAGACATTGCTTGAAAGTGGGTGTCCAGTGACCAAAGATGATTCAACATCTGGGCTTGTTGTTCACATTGCCAGATGACCTCTTGCTGCAGAGCGGTGAATTGAGCATGGCAGGGGCCAGCGGGATCCATGGCCTAGGCAAATTGTTATGTTCACAAGATTATGTTCACATGGTTAGTGGGTCCACTGAAACAAAGATACCAATAACTGGCCTGGAGGAGCAAACTGGATTAGCCACTTCCTTCACTAAAGTCACTGGAAGTGACAATAGGCACACACTCAGGTAGGCAGCTGACAGAGCGCAGCCCCAGGGGATAAACAGTACCTCAGCACGTGGTACCACGAATACAAACTGTGTTTGGTTTTAGAAACAGCAAAAGCAGCAGCCAGTGTTGTGGTTGGAATGGACATAGTAGCAGCGGCCAATGTGGATACTTGCAACAGCGACAGCGAATATCATGGTAGGCGGCTGACGTGAATTCTTTCAGCAGCGGCAAAGAATTTCATGGTAGGTGACTGACGTGGATACTTTCTTCTGGGAAACACAGTATATACCTATAACTATCCTGCTCATACAACCATTTAACTTCCATCTGAACCCCTCTGGCGCATACTACAGCCCTTTTAAAGCCCAAAACTTCTTGTCTCCATTGACTGATATGGAGTTCATTGTCCACAGTCAAGTTCGTGATCAAGTTCAGCTGCCAAACCCATTTTTTTTTAGTCTGTGCTGGTTTGGTGAACCTGAATATACATGGGTTCACTCATCACTAGAGAGACGCACTCAAATGTAATGTCAGACTATTTAAAAACATTTACATCAGCATGGTCTCTTTGCTAGATGACATGCAAGGGTACTTGACCACACCATCAGGCACAGGTGTCATTGTCTTGCATGGGCCAGGGACCATCTATGCTTGACAAAGACCAGTGGACCTCATTGCTTTTCACGGATTAAAGTCAATTCACACTGAGTAGAAATGATGACTACCAACGATGTTAGAGATCTCAAGGAGAGCGCTTTGAATCAGCCACTGTTATCACCAAACGAGTCTTTCGTGGTGGTAGTGTTACAGTATGTTACAGTGTTACAGTGATACAGTATGAACAGGTATGTCTACTTTGCGAATGTTACAGTGACAAAACTCTACTACTTGAGTAATATCATTAATACAGTCATTGTGCCTCTGCATGAACAACAGAGGCCTAATTTCATCTTTATGGACAACAATGTTCAAATTAATTGAGGCATATCATTAAGGAATGGCTGCTGGAGACTAGGGTACCTCAAATGGAGTGGGCTGCACTTTCTCCAGACATGAATCCCATGGAAGACCTATGTGATCAGCTGAGTTGCCATGTAGAGGCTCGTAACTCTACCCACCTTTCAAGAAGAGTGAGATGCCATGCCTCACCAGACAATAACTTGACTTGTAAACAGCATGAGATGTCATTGTCAAGCTGTATTTGATGTTCAAAGCCACATGACAAGTTATTGAGACCTTGACATTTTTGAGAGGTATACCCTGTATTGTTGCTGGGTTTTGTTCTAATAAATTGTTGCGATGAGGAAAACACCATTTGCTGCTCCTACTTAAATTCCATACTTTCATGATAAAATATTATTGTAGAGCGTACTTCGTACGTTTTGTATAAATTTCCCACAACAGTCAAATATCCCTAATTTTTGCGAGTAGTGTATGTCTGCAGACATCTGAATCATGACAACATGTGGGATACCTGCTGCCAGGATTTACCAGTATTGACGGTGCGAGTGAGCGGTTACATAACCACATGTATGCGATTTGCATACCGTACATGCGGTAACATGAAGATTAGTCTCATCAGGCTTCTGTCAATAGAAACGAATTGTGAGAAGCCGAACACGTCTAGTCGACATTTGACTGCAGGTACGCAAACTGCATACATGCGATGATATTAGCGCCTGCACCCAGCAGCAGTACCTACAGTGACTGCAGACTTTGCTCTCAAATCTGGATAACCACTTCCAATAGCTAAATGTTTCTATATAGTAAACAAACAAACAAAATGATCTTTGTAAAACAGACAAACATGCAGGTTATGCACATCCGATTTTTAACACATACTTTGCATCTGTTTGTATATATTTAAAAAAAAAAATCATCTGTTTCTTTTTTATCTGACATGGGAAGAATGTCAGAAGGTTGTGCTGTTGGTTTTCTCGGAAAAAAAACCATGCAAATGTACGATAATGCAAATGTATACAACTTTCTTAGACAACAATTTAATTAAAAAAAAATGTAATCTTTTTTTTAAAGGATAACTTAACACTGCAGAATATGTTTTTTGCATCCTGTAAAAAAAACACACACAAAAACAACATGATCAAAATGGATATGTGCGCAAACGTATGTCAGAAACCTATTTGGAATGTTTTTTTTTTACAATTGTATGTTATATAATTACAACTGTACCCTTTTAAATGCATTTTTTCACATTACAAACGGGTATGTCAAGTACAAAAAAGCGTTCTTTTAAACAGGCATAATATTTTATTATACTGAATGCTAGTGAATAATTTGAAGCAGGCCTAATCTGCTATGGTTAATACAGTAAATAAAACACGGCTGCGAGTTGTGATGGAGAGAAACCATCTTCTGCCATCATGTGGCTCTCTGGAGTAGATGAATTTAAACACAAGCTTTGTACAGTAGTATATTTACAACCAAGGAAAAATTATATATTGAAACATTTAGTTATGATTAAGTGTATTTTGACAATGTTAATTTTATATAATAAACATATACTCTTTCAAGGATAGTGCGCTATTACAAACAAATGTAAGAGCCTATGAATTCTTTGTTGGAATTATTAGGTTGATTGACACATATAGCAGGGGTGGGAAACTCATGCCTGCATGTAGATGCTTGTAATGTTATTACCATTTCTGCGGTCCTCGGACAGATTCCTCTGGACTGCAGTGCTTAGCAGCCGCATCTTGCCGGCTGCTGGTCTTTTAAACCCAAACGTGTGCTGTGAACACTTGTGCACTGCAAAAACATACACCCAGCGTTCCCTACTGAACACTGTGTGTGCAAACACTGATTGAGTAGGTCCTCACACTGGCCAGTACCAACGTGCTGAGGATGCACTTCGTTAGCAGGGAAGTGCTTGATGTGCTCCTTCCCCACAGAAGAAGAGGAGCGGCAGCCCCACTATCTTCAGTATTGTACATGCCTCTCAGTGCTTTGTGCCCCCCCAACTCAAGTGTTGCATGCCCCCCAGAGTTGTTTTTCCCCTCAGTGATGTCTGTGGTCTTCCAGTGATGTCCATGCCCCCAGGTGATGTATGTGCCCCCACAGCCATGTCTTTGCCTCCCATTGATGCATATATACTCCCATTGATGTCTGTGCCCTACAGCCGTGTCTATGCCTACCAGTAATGTATATACCTTTCAGTGATGTCTGTGGACCTCAGTGATATCCATGCCTCCCAGTGATGACTGTCCTCAGAGCCACAGTTCAACACCACAGTGAGTAAAACCGAAGTTGCACTGCATCCCCCAATGTGTGGTCTCCCTGCTTTCTGTGCCGGATCCCACCATTCACTCCCTGGGGCCCGATCCTGCTTGCGGAGTGCCTACGATCCAGGTTGCCATCACCATCAGCCCCAGTGGTAGCCGACTGTGCGTTTTCAAGTGCACCTGCACTGTGGTAGCTGATTCAATGGAAGCCAAATATAAAACAGAGAAAAAACCTTTAGGGGAGTTGAAAAGATTCTAAAATAGGAAAAATGCCTTTTTATACTGAAGCCCCATTGTTTTAGCACTGCCATTAGCTTCCTAGCCAATTGACATAAGAAATATTGAGGTGGATGAGAGACAGGTGTAGGGCTAGTGCTCACACACCTGCCAGTTGAGACAAGACAAAACACTGCACTCTCATTTGGCATGAGGTAGACGTAAAAGTAAATCAACAGATTCGTTTTTTTGCGTGCAAAAATAAGTGTATTTATTTATAACAAAATAAGTGGGAGGGACTAAAGGACGTTTCGGCCCAACCTGGGCCTTCTTCATACCAAGTCACACTGGAAGAGGATAGAGAAAGAAAGTAATCACTATTTACATATAAAATAGGAAAACATATTTACAAATCATATACATATATACATAATTACATGAATCAATATGTCATTGTGGTTGTAAGAACAAGGTCAGTAATAACATTTTGGTTGAAGAGTGGAAGAAGAACTCGACAAGGTAAGAGATGACAGTGGATTGGCGTACCTCCATTCATAGAAGCGTTAGTTTCACTAGAGAAATTCTTCTTTCCTTATTATAAAGGTTATTGTAGGTGCAGAGCAGGTGGAAAATTCCACCCAGGAACAAATGATTGTACTAATCACAGCGTATAAGCCCTGTAGATAAAGGGTATAGTTATAGGGGAATAGCATTTCTATATAAGGTTAGCACTGCGGGGGAGGGGAGCAAGTTACCTTGCTTGCTTTAGCAAGTAGATTGTTCATGCAGTTTGCTTTATAGGATAGAGGGATTTTAGTGACTTGTGCCACAAGTCACTAAAATCCCTCTATCCTATAAAGCAAACTGCATGAACAATCTACTTGCTAAAGCAAGCAAGGTAACTTGCTCCCCTCCCCCGCAGTGCTAACCTTATATAGAAATGCTATTCCCCTATAAATATACCCTTTATCTACAGGGCTTATACGCTGTGATTAGTACAATCATTTGTTCCTGGGTGGAATTTTCCACCTGCTCTGCACCTACAATAACCTTTATAATAAGGAAAGAAGAATTTCTCTAGTGAAACTAACGCTTCTATGAATGGAGGTACGCCAATCCACTGTCATCTCTTACCTTGTCGAGTTCTTCTTCCACTCTTCAACCAAAATGTTATTACTGACCTTGTTCTTACAACCACAATGACATATTGATTCATGTAATTATGTATATATGTATATGATTTGTAAATATGTTTTCCTATTTTATATGTAAATAGTGATTACTTTCTTTCTCTATCCTCTTCCAGTGTGACTTGGTATGAAGAAGGCCCAGGTTGGGCCGAAACGTCCTTTAGTCCCTCCCACTTATTTTGTTATAAATAAATACACTTATTTTTGCACGCAAAAAAACGAATCTGTTGATTTACTTTTACGTCTACCTCATGCCAAATGAGAGTGCAGTGTTTTGTAGTATTGCTCTATCGTCTGGACCTAGGTCCCCTCACTAGCACCTCATAAAACTACTCATTTAATGACAGTGTTCACACCATATATATCTTCTAGTTGAGACAAGACAACTTAAGCGGGCTTTACGCGCTACGATATATCTAACGAGATGTCGGCGGGGTCACGTCATAAGTGACGCACATCCAGCATAGTTAGTGATATCGTAGCGTGTGACAGCTATGAACGAGCAGAAATACTCACCTTCTCGTTCATCGCTGACACGTTGCTCATTTTCTAAAAATTGCACGTCCTGTTCATCATGCCCGGGGCTGCACACATCGCTCCGTGTGACACCCTGGGAATGATGAACTGCAGCTTACCTGCGGCCGCCGGCAATGCTGAAGGAAAGAGGTGGGCGGGATGTTTATGTCCCGCTCATCTCCGCCCCTCCGTTTCTATTGGCTGGCCGCTGTGTGACGTCACTGTGATGCCGAACGGCGTTCTGTGTGGCAACAAATTGCCCGTGCCGCACAAACGATGGGGGCGGGTGCGATCGCAAATGCGATCGCACGATTCATTGTAACGTGTAAAGCAGGCTTTAGAGACCTATCTTGGACTCTTGATATTTAAAAAAACATCAGGTAGACAACAGGAAAAGTGGCAACAATTAGCAAAGATGACAAATAGTTTAACACAGCAACATGGATGCATAGGATTGGCCCTGTAACATGGGCTGAACCAGCATATCTAATATCACCAGAGATAGCAAGATGACAGACAGGTGTAGGCCTAATGCTCCCAGAACCCTGGCACTACAGGCAAAAGACAACTTGGAGTCTTCCCATTTCCAAAAATTAGAGTCAGACAGCAGGAAAAGGGGCAACAATTGGCACAGACTACAAATAGTCGAACACCACAACATGGATGTATGGGACCAACCCTGTAACAAGGCCTTAACCCCTTAACGACCGCGGGCAGTAAAATTACATCCTAGCGGTCATAGGGTTAATCTCCCGCTGCTACCGGCGACAGCAGCAAGAGATCAGCGCACAACTTTGCTGATTTATACAGCTGAAATGTGTTCCTGCTAGGCATGAGTGGAATCGTTATCCGCTCGTGCCGTTTAACCCCTTAAATGGCATTGTCAATAAGTGACAGTGCCATTATAATCACAAGCACGGTGAACGTTTACATGCCGCCAATATCGAAAGTCACGTGACGTGATCACGTGACTTCCAGTGGTTGTCAGGGTAGCACAGGGTCTGCTGTTTCACTCGGCCCAGAGCTGGGTGAAACAGAAAATGAGCATATTTGCTGTTCACAGTGGTATAGCTGTGATCAGCAGATATGGCAGAGCGATCAGACAGCTGATTCATATAGTCCCCTAGGGGACCTAGTAAAATAAAAAAAAAAGTTTAGAAAAGTTTTAAAAAATTTAAAAAAAATAAAAAACCTAAAAGTTCAAATGACCCTCCATTCGCCCCTTTGAAAATTAAAAGGTTAAAAAAATAAAAAAATACACACACATTTGGCATCACAGCATTCAGAAACACCTGATCTATCAAAATATAAAATCAATTAATCTGATCGGTAAACAGCATAGCGGCAAAAAAATTTCAAGCGCCAAAATTATGTTTTTTGGTCGCCACAAATTTTGCGCTAAATGTAATAACAGGTAATCAAAACGTAGCATCTGTGCAAAAATGAACCATTAAAAACATCAGCTCGAAAAAATAAGCGATCACTGAGCCATAGATACCGAAAAATGAGAATGCTACGGGTCACGGAATATGGAGTAAAACGTACACCACTTTTTTTGGACAAACTTCTGATTTTGTTTTAACCTCTTAGATACAAGTAAATCTATACGTGTTTGGTGTCTATGAACTCGCACCGACCTCAGGCATCACAAAGAGACATCAGTTTTACCATTTAGGGAGCACAGTGAATAAAATATCTCAAAACCCTAGTGCTATCACACTTTTTTAACATTTTCCGCATTTGGAATTTATTTTCCGTTTTCCAGTACACTATATGGTAAAACTCGTGGTTCTGTTTAAAAGTATGGCTTGTTCCACAAAAAACAAGCCCTCATATGACCAGATTGACTAAAAATAAAAAAAGTTATGTCTCTTGGAAGAAGAATGGCGAAAAAAAAAAACGGAAAGCGCAAAATCGACCGGTTGTGAAGGCGTTAATCAGCATTTCTACCTTCACCAGAGACAGCAAGATGACAGACAGGAGTAGAACTGATGGTCCCAGAACCCTGACACTACAGGCAAAAAACAAATTGGAGACCCTATTTGGAGTCTCCCCATTTCAAAAAATTAAGGTCAGACACCAGGAAAAGTAGCAACAATTGGCACAGACTACAAATTGTTGAATGCCACAACATGGATGTATGGGACCGACCCTGTAACAAGGCCTAAATCAGCATTTATACCTTCAATAGAGACAGCAAGATGACAGACAGGCGTAGGGCTTGTTCTCCCAGACCCCTGGCACTACACCATCGCCTAGTCTGCATAGTCTTGGACTGGGGTGGCAAAATCATTGGACATCCATGACTTGTTTATCTTGATGAAAGTTTGATGGTCTACACTTTCAGGGGACAGCCAGATGCACTTATCTGCTAGTATACTGCCAGCAGCACTAAAGACACTTTCTGAGAGAATGCTGGCTGCTGGGCAAGCCAAACTTCCAAGGCGTGACTGGCAAGCTCAGGTTACTCTTCCATTTTTGAAGACCAAAATGCAAAAGGGTCTAACCACCACTTATGGCATTGATATTGAGCTCTAAATACTCCTGCATCATCCTCTCCAGTCATTCACTATGTGTCTGACATGTACTCTGTTCTGCTGGTGCATGCAATATTTTAAAAACTGTGTGCCAAACATCACAGAAATTGCTTCTATCACTTGAACTGCTGCTATTAATCTTTCTGTGATGATGATGCAATGTTCCTGTGGTTGGAATTCTAGAACTGCCATGCATGCTGTGGGCCTCACTTTTATCTTGTGGAAAACTACTGTTAAGATGGTCTACAAGCTTGTTTTGATACTCCAGCATCTGCGCATCCCTTTCCAGGGGGGAACAATCTTGCTAAATTTTCTAATTTACTCTTGTATCGTGCATCTAACAGACTGGAAAACCAGTAGTCAGCACTATTTCTAATCCTAAGAATACAGACATAATGGTGCAGATAGTGCAGTAAGAAGACGCTTATGTGTTGGATGCTTCTATGATGTCCAAGTCCATGTTGTGTTGGTGGCAGGGTAGCACTCAAGCTTGCCTTCTCCATCTCCTTCCACCAACCACGGATAGCAGAGACGGGATCAATATCTTCTTCATCTCGAGTTTTCTGCGCCCATCACCTCTTCCTCCTCCATTTGTTCCTCAGCTCCTGCACTTTCACTATCAGTTATTCTATTATGATGAGCCCGATTGATGGACTCCACCCTCCCATAACACTAGCCTGTGCAATGACTGTCAGGCTCTCACAGAAAATGGTATCCCTTCCTAATCCTCCTCTGCTTCCCCACTTCCTTTAGGACCACCACCATCTCCCGCAGACTTTTCAAAATGTGCTCCAACATATAGTTGACCAAAATAGTGATGCTGATGATGGCATTGTCATATCTTACCATCTATGTAGCCATTTCAAAACTGTGCTGAAGGTTGCAGAAGGCCTTCATTTGTGCCCACTACGCAATCCTGATTTGCCTCACATCTGCAGTTCCAAAGCTAAACGTCATTACATAGGTCACCAGGATTTCCTGCTGCTGCAGTCGCTGTAACAGGTGCAGATTGGAATTCCATCATGTCGGCACTTCGTACATCAAGCTGTTAACCGGTAGTCCGAAAGACCTTGTAGCGATGCAACTTGATTAGCCATAGGGTGCGAACGGCAAAAGTTAGCACAAAGAGACCGTGCATTCTTCAGCTACACATCCAGGCCAGAAAGTGCCCTAGAAATTGCTGTACAACTAGGCTGAAGACGTCAGCTATGCAAGGCACATGTGTGATGTCACTCAGGCGTAGGGCCTCCACTAGGTTTGCACCGTTATCAAAGACACCCTTCCCTGGCTCCAGGTTCAGTAGAGACACCCATTGATCAAACTCAGAGTGGTTAGCAGTCAATAATTCTGTAGCTGGTTGACTGCGTTGACCAAGGCATATTAATTTCAGCACTGCCTGATTGTAATAAGCCCTCACTGCACTGTACGAAATTGGGTGAGATTCTCTCTGCACTGTTAGAACACATGTTACATTAAGAAAAAGGTTGAGTATACAGTGAAGGCTCTAGAGGAGGTGGAGGAAACAGAAGCAGTGGAGATTATCCTGCAAGCCTTGGGGATTTTAAGACTTGGGGAGAAGCCCCTCCCCTGCCTGACCCACAGCCACCAGAGTAACCCAGTGTCCAGTCAGTGAGATGTAGCCATGCTTGCTTGTCCAGGTGTCAGTGGTGAAATGCATTGTGGGAGGTACAGAGTTTTTCTAGGAAAAGGTAATCTTGGCTGTGACATGATGGTGTAGCACAGGCCCAGCTTTATTAGAAAATTAATGTTGACTGGGCAACTGATACTGGTGGATTTCAATGGCCATCAGCCTTCTGACACATTCTGTATCCCCCAGGGAAAATGGCAGCATTTCCGTGGCCAACAGATTGGATATGGTGAATTTCAAGCGCTTAGCTATGGCATGTGTGAGAGGAAATAATTGTGTCCACAACCAAAATTGCAGAACCGAGGGTTGGAAAGTGTGCTGAGAGAGGGCAGAGTAGATTGTACACGATAAACTAGCAGAATGTGAGGGAGGTGCAGGCAATTATGTTATGGTGGATTGCAATACATGTGGTGGGCTCAGTCTATGAGACTGGTCAAAATCAACAGGCATGTCCACATCCATAACAACTAGAGATGAGCGATGTTCGAGGTTTGCCAATTTCATGTTCGAGTGATTTTGGGGGGTGCTTGAGATCGAACTCGAACTCGAGCTTTTTGCTAAAAGCACGACAGTTTGAGTTACATTCGAGAACGGTTCGATCACCATAAACGTGGCTTTTCACAGTAAGGCTATGTACACATGTTGCTATCTGCATGCGTCCTGCGTCCACAGCACAATCCCTCTCCCTTTCCTACTCACCGATCATGGGCGTCTCGCTCCACATCTGTCACAAATCTGCGGTGTCTTTTCCTCTTTAGAAAATGGCTGCCGCTTCATTAGTTAATTAGTTATTCCGTGCTTTCCCCGCCCACCGGTGCCTATGATTGGTTGCAGTCAGACACGTCCCAAAGCTGAGTGACAGGTGTCTCACTGCAACCAATCACAGCCGCCGGCGGGCGGGTCTGTATCGTGCAGCAAAATAAATAAATGAATAATAATAAAAAAAAAATGCGGTTTCCCCCATATTTGATACCAGCCAGGATAAAGCCGCACGGCTGTGGGCTGGTATTGTCAGGATGGGGAGCGCCACGGTACGGGGAGCCCTCCAGCCTAACAATATCACCCAGCAGCCGGCTGGAATAGCCACATCCATTAGATGCGACAGTCCCGGACTCTACCCAGCTCATCCCGAATTGCACTGGTGCGGTGGCAATCAGGGTGATAACGGGGTTGGTCATGCCAGGCGTCTCCCCGAGACACCTTCTGTGATCAACCTGAAAGTGAAAGTAAATAAACACACCGCGAAAAATCCTTTATTTGGAATAAAATACAAAAAAACACCCTGTTTCATCCCTTTATTAATCACTAAATACCCCTCCAGGTCCGACGTAATCCACATGACACTGTCAGCTCTGCTCCCTGAAGATGTAGCAGCACCGTAGAACACCATCGCGCTGTATCAGGTCCACGTAGCAATGAAGTGAATCGCGCTGTCAGGAGAGACTTCAGTCAGCACTGCAGGCTTCAAGATTATAAAATCTGCCTATCTTTAGCAATAGGGGCAATAGCTCAGTGGATGGAGAGCTTGCCTATGAAGCATTAGGTCGCGAGTTCTAGTCCGGGTAAAGAATTTTTTTTTTAATTACATCATGCAGTAAAATAAATAAATAAAAAAAAAATGCGGTTTCCCCCATATTTGATACCAGCCAGGATAAAGCCGCACGGCTGGAGGCTGGTATTGTCAGGATGGAGAGCGCCATGGTACGGGGAGCCCACCACCCTAACAATATCACCCAGCAGCCGCCCGGAATAGCCGTATCCATTAGATGCGACAGTGCCGGAACTCTACCCAGCTCATCCCGAATTGCCCTGGTGCGGTGGCAATCGGGGTAATAATGAAGTTAATCATGCCAGGCGTCTCCCCGAGACACCTTTCATGATTAAACTGAAAGTGAAAGTAAAGAAAACACACCGCGAAAAATCCTTTATTTGGAATAAAAGACAAAAAACCACCCTGTTTCACCCCTTTATTAATCCACAAATACTCCTCCAGGTCTGACGTAATCCACACAACACTGTCAGCTCTGCTACAGAACACGAGTGCTCTGATCAGCTCCATGTAGCAATCAAGTGAATTGCGCTTTTAGCAGAGACTTCAGCACTGCAGGAGTCAAGATTAACAAATTACTGCTTATCTTTATCATTAGAAGCAGTGGCTGAGTGGATAGAGTGCTTGCATAAGAAGCATTAGGTTGCGAGTTCTAGTCCCGGAATTTTTTTTTTTTCTTTTTAATTTTAAATTATATTTATAATATATTTATAATTATAATTTAATTATGCACTGAGGGGAGGAGCCGGACATCAGCTGGGAGCTCTCTCTCTCTCCTTTCTCTCGCTCTCTCCTTTCTTTCTCTTTCTCTCTCCTTTCTTTCTCTCTTTCTCTCTCCTTTCTTTCTCTCCTTTCTCTCTCTCCATTCTCTCTCTCCTTTCTTTCTCTCTCTCTTCTTTCTCTCTCTCTCTTTCTTTCTCTCTCTCCTCTTTCTCTTCTCTCTCTCTTTCTCTCTTTATCTCTCCTTTCTCTTTCTCGGACCTGGCGATGATCAGCTGATGCGGTCACCTGACGGCATCAGCTGACACTAAGTTGAGCGGTGAGGCCGGCTTTTTACCGCCCGGCCGGCTAAATTATCAGCTGATGCCGTCGGACAGGAGTTTGCACTGAAGTTTGTAGTTTTGGGTTTTTTTTGCACTGATGCATCAACTGATTGTATAAAAGCCGTTTATACAATCAGCTGCTGTGTCATGTGATTCAGGCCCTTGAACCTGACACATCATCTGATCGCTTTGCCTTCCAGCAAACCAATCAGATGATATTGGATCTGGATGGGACGGCGCAGGACCCTTGACCCAAGATTACTGCGGAGGGGGGTTCTTTATTTCAATAAAGATGCAGTCACTAATTGTGTTGTTTTATTTATTATAAAAATATTTTTCTGTGTGTTGTGGTTTATTTATCGGTACTAGAAATTCATGATGGCCATGTCTAATATTGTCGTGATGCCATGAATTTCGGGCTTAGGGCCAGTTGATAATATACAGCTAGCCCCAACCCCATTATTACCCAGCGAGCCACCCGTCACCAGGGCAGCTGGAAGAGTTGGATACAGCGCCAGAAGATGGCGCTTCTATGAAAGAGCCCTTTTCTGGGGCGGCTGCGGACTGCAAATCGCAGGAGAGGGGCCCAGAAAGCTCAGGCCAACCTGTGCTGTGGATTCCAATCCCCAGCTGCCTAGTTGTACCTGGCTGGACTCAAAAATATGGCGAAGCCCACGTCATTTGTTTTTTAATTATTTCATGTAATAAGTGAAATAATTAAAAAAAACGGGCTTCCCTATATTTTTGGTTCCCAGCCGGGTACAAATAAACAGCTGGGGGTTGGGGGCAGCCCGTAGGTGCCTGCTGTACCTGGCTAGCATACAAAAACATGGCGAAGCCCACTTCATTTGTTTTTTAATTATTTCATGAAATTCATGAAATAATTAATAAAAAACGGGCTTCCCTATATTTTTGGTTCCCAGTCGGGTACAAATAGGCAGCTGGGGGCTGGGGGCAGCCCGTAGCTGCCTGCTGTACCTTGCTAGCATACAAAAACAAGGTGAAGCCCACATAATTTTGGGTGCCATGAAGTTTGGCGTGGGGTTATGTTCTGAGAAGGCATGTAGGGACAATATGAATTTAGTTTGGCTAGGGAGTGTGATAGGCGGCCCTAAAATAATGCGTTTTTAGGGTGCGTCTGAAGCTGAGTAAGTTGTGATTCATCCTAGCTTCTTGGGGTAGAGCGTTCCAGAGGATTGGTGCAGTTCGGAAGAAGTCTTGGATCCGAGAGTGGGAGGTTCGAATTAGTGTGGATGTTAGTCGAAAATCATTTGCAGAGCGTAGAGAACGAGTGGGGTGATAGACAGAGATGAGGGCGGAGATGTAGGTGGGTACTACACTCTGGAGAGCTTTGTGGGTGAGAACAAGCAGTTTGAATTGAATGATGTGATATACGTATGGACAGCCAGTTCAATGACTGGCACAGAGCAGAGGCATCCGAGTAGCGGTTAGCCAGATAGGTGACGCATTAAGGATGGACTGTAGAGGAGAGAGTCTAGTTAGGGGGAGACCAATTAATAGAGAGTTACAGTAGTCAAGGCGTGAGTGGATCAGGGCCACGGTGAGGATTTTTGTCATTTCCATTGTGAGAAAGGGGTGAATTCTAGAGATGTTCTTGAGGTGCAAGCGGCAGGAGTGGGCAAGAGATTGTATGTGGGAGGTGAAGGAAAGATCAGTGTCAAGTATAACACCCAGACAGCAGGCCTGCTGCTTAGGACTTATCGTTGTGCCACACACAGAGAGGGAAATGTCGGGTTTAGGAAGGTTGGAAGATAGAGAGAAAAGAAGAAGTTCAGTTTTGGAAAGGTTAAGTTTCAAATAGAGAGCAGATATGTTGCAAACTGCAGTCAGGCAGTCACTGGTGTTCTGTAGAACAGAGGGGGTGAGTTCAGGGGATGAGGTGTATAGTTGTGTCATCAGCATAAAGATGGTACTGAAAGCCAAATCTGCTGATGGTTATTCCAATTGGGCAGTGTAGTGGGAGAAAAGAAGAGGGCCAAGGACTGAACCTTGAGGGACCACAACAGTGAGAGGAAGAGGAGAAGATGTGGTGCCAGCAAACGATGCACTGAATGAGCGGCCAGAAAGATAGGAAGAGAACCATGAAAGCACAGTGTCCTTTAGGGTGATAGAATGGAGCATAGAGAAAAGGAGATGGTGGTCAACAGTGTCGAAGGTGGCAGAAAGGTAAAGAAGAATAAGCAGAGAGTGGTCACCATTACGTTTTGCTGTCAATAGGTCATTGGTCACTTTGACAAGGGCAATTTCTGTTGAGTGTAAGGGGTGAAAGCAAGATTGTAAAAGGATCTGGAAGAGAGTGAGTGGAGATGTAGTGGGTGAGGCGAGAAAAGACTAGGTGCTCCAAGAGTTTGGAGATTAAGGGAAGATTGGAGAATGGTCTGTTGTTGTTTGTGCAGGATGGATCAAGAGAAGGTTTTTTATAGTAATGGAGTAATGATAGAGTGTTTGAGGGAGGAGGGTAAGATACCAGAAGAGAGAGATTAAAGATTTTAGTTAGGTGAGTAGTGACAACTAGAGTTGAGCGCGGTTCTAGGTTCATGGTTCTCCAGTTCGCGGCTCGAGTGATTTTGGGGCCTGTTCTAGATCGAACTAGAACTCGAGCTTTTTTGCAAAAGCTCAATAGTTCTAGATACGTTCGAGAACGGTTCTAGCAGCAAAAAAACAGCTAATTCCCAGCTGGCTTTCCGCTGTAATAGTGTAAGTCACTCTGTGACTCACACTATTATGAAATTTCAGTGTATAGTGTGCGGGAACAGCGCCTTCAGATCACTGCAGTATGGATAATGGCGATCGCCATTTTTTTCTTTTTTCCTTGTCTTCCTTCCCTAAGCGCGCGCGTGTAGTGGGGAGGGCCAGCATGTCAGCCAATCCCAGACACACACAGCTAAGTGGACTTTTAGCCAGAGAAGCAACGGCATGTGTGATAGGATGTCCATGTCACATGTCCCTGCATTATAAAAACGAGTATCTGCCTGTCCGGACGCCATTATCTCTTCTGCGTCCTTGGTGTCAGACATCACTGGCGCAGCTCCGTCCTGAGTCCTATCGCCGGTACTGCTGTATGCGCTCCATACACAGCGCTGGACAGCTTAGGGATAGCACTTTCTATCAGTCCTTTTAAGGGCTCGTACCGGCAGGGTCAGAGCCATAGGTGACAGGTCCTGAAAACAGAGACAGCGTCTGTGTAGCTAAGGTCAGGGATTTCCTCGCTGCATTTCCCCATTAGGAGGGAATAGAAAGGCAGGCTTCCATTCCTCTACCCAGAGCCCCACAACCTTGGCACTGTACCCTCCTGTCCTCTGCACACTCCAACTCATTATAACTAAGCCATTATACTAGCAAACACTGAGTGTACCTAGTGTCATCCTAAACGTGGCTATTGGACTTCTGTATAGTCCCAGTAGTGCACAGATATTTGCAGCACGTCTGCCTGCATTGCACACTCAAACTGATAGTTACTAAGCCATTATACTAGCAAACACTGAGTGTACCTAGTGGCATCCTAAACGTGGCTGTTGGACTTCTGTATAGTCCCACTAGTGCACAGATATTTGCAGCACGTCTGCCTGCATTGCACACTCCAACTCATTATATCTAAGCCATTATACAAGCAAACACTGAGTGTACCTAGTGTCATCCTAAACGTGGCTATTGGACTTCTGTATAGTCCCACTAGTGCACAGATATTTGCAGCACCTCTGCCTGCATTGCACACTCCAACTGATAGTTACTAAGCCATTATACTAGCAAACACTGAGTGTACCTAGTGGCATCCTAAACGTGGCTGTTGGACTTCTGTATAGTCCCAGTAGTGCACAGATATTTGCAGCACGTCTGCCTGCATTGCACACTCCAACTCATTATAACTAAGCCATTATACTAGCAAACACTGAGTGTACCTAGTGTCATCCTAAACGTGGCTATTGGACTTTTGTATAGTCCCACTAGTGCACAGATATTTGCAGCACCTCTGCCTGCATTGCACACTCCAACTCATTATAACTAAGCCATTATACTAGCAAACACTGAGTGTACCTAGTGTCATCCTAAACGTGGCTATTGGACTTCTGTATAGTCCCACTAGTGCACAGATATTTGCAGCACCTCTGCCTGCATTGCACACTCCAACTGATAGTTACTAAGCCATTATACTAGCAAACACTGAGTGTACCTAGTGGCATCCTAAACGTGGCTATTGGACTTCTGTATAGTCCCACTAGTGCACAGATATTTGCAGCACCTCTGCCTGCATTGCACACTCCAACTCATTATAACTAAGCCATTATACTAGCAATTTATGCTGCCAGTTTAAGGGCCGTAGTTGCATTATCAGGGATATTTATTCTTTATTATTCTGCTGTTAATAAAGCTAGACCACCGCTGCAATCTACACCACCTCTCAATTTTTACTACCACATTTTCAGTGCACAATCTTGTCGCAATCAACATGAGTGGCAAAATGACAGATGCTGGTGGAAAGGGGAAGAGGCGTGGTGGAAAAGGAAAAAAAGGGTTTGTCCGTGGGGAAGGTGGCAAAGCTCCATTATCATCTGCTGAAGATAGATCATCTACCAGCAAAAGTAAGATGTCTACTACTTACCGTGGACAATCCGATGTGCTCCCTTTTTTACGGACACGAACAACAGGAACAAAGGTAGATGATGGCCAAAAAAGGAAAATGCTTGAATGGATCTCAAGTGGTCCAACAAGTGCCCTCTCAGCCACTTCAAGTACCGCATCCAAAAAACACCAGTCCTCTGAGTTGTCATCCCAATCAAACTTGCTTTCTCCCAGCTCTGAAGTCTCCATCAGCCCTGCACAGTATGGTGGAACTGAGATGGCTGAGTCTGCAGAGCTGTTCAGTCACACTATAGCCTGGGAATCAGAGGTCTGCTCCGAAGCTACAGTGAGTACAGACCAGGAAATGGTCTGCAGTGATGACCAGAACCTTTGTGACTCTGATTCAGGCCGTGAGGACCAAGTTTCTGAGCATAATGTTGACCCTTTGTCACAAACTGTAACACCTGTGGTTATAGACAATGAGGAACATACTGATGAAGATGAGACGCAGATACCAGATTGGGATGACAACTTAAATATTCGGTCAGGGCAAGAAGAGGCTCGGTCTGAGGGGGAGGGGAGTGCAAACACAACAATTGATGATGAAGTTCTAGATCCCACCTACTGTCAACCCCCAGTCAGGCACTCGAGGAGGTCAACAGAGGCGGTGGAGGAGGATGCAACCGACGACGAAGTTACCTTGCGCCTCAGATGTGGTCAAATAAAAGGCCATTTCCTGTGACCCATGACAAAGCTAAGAGGTTGACTCTATCCCTCTGTAAGCTCTTGGCTACCGAAATGCTGCCTTTCCGCCTAGTGGACACACAGGATTTTAGAGACCTTATGTCTGTCGCTGTGCCCCAGTACCAGATGCCTAGTCGCCACTACTTCTCTAAGAAAGGTGTGCCCGCGCTACACCAGCATGTCGCACACAACATCACCGCTTCCTTGAGAAACTCTGTGTGTGAATGGGTGCATTTTACCACCGATACTTGGACTAGTAAGCATGGACAGGGACGTTACATGTCGCTGACTGGGCACTGGGTAACTATGGTGATAGATGGTGAAGGGTCTGCTGCACAAGTCTTGCCGTCCCCACGACTTGTGTGTCAATCCTCTGTCTGTCCAAGTTCCGCCACTGCTTCTGCCTCCTCCACCTCATCTGGGTCCTCCACCTCCGCCCCAAGCCTGCCTGGTCAGGCCACCAGCGTTCTCACTGCGCAGAAGGAATCACGCACCCCTCATTACTATGCTGGCAGCAGAGCGCAACGGCATCAGG
This sequence comes from Anomaloglossus baeobatrachus, assembly GCF_048569485.1. NCBI lineage: Eukaryota > Metazoa > Chordata > Amphibia > Anura > Aromobatidae > Anomaloglossus > Anomaloglossus baeobatrachus. The sequence continues at coordinate 400,367,510 of NC_134356.1, read as the reverse complement.
TGGTCTTTAGCTTGACATGTCTTGGGAATAGGAGTCACACAGCTGAGGAGTTGTGGTCAGCTCTGCGGTCAGAGTTTAATAAATGGTTGTCTCCACTCAACCTGCAGCCTGGTAAGGCCGTGTGCGACAATGCTGCAAACTTGGGTGCGGCCCTTCGCCTGGGCAAGGTGACACACGTGCCTTGTATGGCTCATGTGTTGAACCTTGTCGTCCAGCAATTCTTAACACACTATCCCGGCCTAGATGGCCTTCTGATCAGGGCACGAAAACTGTCTGCTCACTTCCGCCGTTCAACCGCCGCAGCTGAGCGACTTGCATCTCTCCAGAAGTCTTTCGGCCTCCCGGTTCATCGCCTGAAATGCGATGTGCCGACACGCTGGAATTCGACTCTCCACATGTTACAGCGACTGTGGCAGCACCGCCGAGCCCTGGTGCAATACGTCATGACGTATAGCCTGGGCCAACGAGATGCAGAGGTGGGGCAGATCACCCTGATGGAGTGGTCTCAGATCAAGGACCTATGCACCCTTCTGCACAGTTTTGACATGGCGACAAATATGTTTAGCGCTGACAATGCCATTATCAGCATGACAATTCCAGTCATTTACATGCTGGAGCACACGCTAAACACTATTCGGAGTCAGAGGGTGAGACAACAGGAAGGGGAGGAACTACAGGAGGATTCATATGCGCAAGGGACAACAACATCACCAAGGTCCAGACGTTCATCATCACCAACGCAGCAGGCATGGGACCATGGGGGACAGGGATCAACAAGGGCGCATGGTAGCAGGCGAAATGTTGAGGAAGGTGCAGGAGAACATGAAGAAGTGGAGGACGAACTGTCCATGGACATGGAAAACTCAGCAGATGAGGTAGACCTTGGTCAAATTTCAGTTGAAAGAGGTTGGGGGGAGATGTCAGAGGAAGAAAGAACGGGTAGCACCTCTATGCCACAAACACAGCGTGGACTTGGTCCGCATGGCTGCGCAAGACAAAAGAGTGCCTTCTTGTTGCACTACCTCCAACATGACCCTCGTATTGTCAAAATTAGAAGTGATGATGACTACTGGATTGCCACACTATTAGATCCCCGGTACAAGTCCAAATTTTGTGACATAATTCCAGCCATAGAAAGGGACGCACGTATGCAGGAGTATCAGCAGAAGCTGTTACTCGATCTTAGCTCAGCTTTTCCACCAAACAACCGTCCAGGTGCAGGGAGTGATTCTCCCAGTTGTAACTTGACAAACATGGGACGGTCTCGTCATCTTCAACAGTCTACCCGTACCAGTAGGACTGTATCTGGTGCTGGTAACAGCAATTTTATGGAATCTTTTCATAATTTTTTTAGACTTTCCTTTGCAAGGCCACCAGAGACAACAAGTCTGACACATAGTCAACGGCTGGAGAGGATGATACAGGAGTATCTCCAAATGAACATCGATGCCATGACTTTGCAAATGGAGCCTTGCTCCTTTTGGGCTTCAAATCTAGAAAAATGGCCAGAGCTCTCCAGTTACGCCTTGGAGATTTTGTCGTGTCCAGCTGCCAGCGTTGTCTCTGAACGTGTGTTCAGTGCTGCTGGGTGTGTGCTGACAGATAAGCGCACGCGTCTGTCCAGTGACAATGTGGACAGACTAACGTTCATCAAAATGAACAAGTCATGGATCCACCAGGAATTTACTACCCTTGTGTCATCCTGGGGAGAGTAAATGCTTGTGGATTTGGAATGTGCTTGATGCAAATCAAAACATCCTGTTTGCAACTAGGGCACAAGTGCTGCCACTGATAAGGTGTCTGTGTGGCCCAATTTTTGGAAAAAAAGGGAGACTCCGCTTGGAGTAACCCTTGCTTGCTGTGTTTTTTAAAAATGATCCAAGATGAACAGAGCTGGGATCAGGAAAGACGCTACCTACCCCGGTGTCATCCTGGGGACGGTTAAGAATAGCGTAGTTTTGAATGTGCTTGATGCAAATCAAAACATCCTGTTTGCAACTAGGGCACAAGTGCTGGCACTGATAAGGTGTCTGTGTGGCCCAATTTTTGGAAAAAAAGGGAGACTCCGCTTGGAGTAACCCTTGCTTGCTGTGTTTTTTAAAAATGATCCAAGATGAACAGAGCTGGAATCAGGAAAGACTTTGCTACCTACCCCGGTGTCATCCTGGGGACGGTTAAGTATGGCGTATTTTTGATGTGCTTGATGCAAGTCAAAACATCCTGTTTGCAACTAGGGCACAAGTGCTGCCACTGATAAGGTGTCTGTGTGGCCCAATTTTTGGAAAAAAGGGAGCGTCCGCTTGGAGTCACCTTGCGGTGTTTTACATGATTTTAGAAGGGCATGCCATGCCTATATCTGTGTCTCATCCTCTTTTTCCTCGTAACGCTGTTTTGTTTTCACATGAGAATTTGTCCTTGTCACTTTTCCATGTGTTTGTGTTGTGTTTTGAGTTGTTTGTCACCTTTTGGACACCTTTGAGGGTGTTTTCTAGGTGTTTTTATGTGTTTGTGATTGCCTGCCATTGTTTCCTATGCAGTTCGAGTTCGGTTCGTCGAACGTTCAACGAACCGAACTCGAACGGGACCTCCGTTCGGTGAACCGACCTCGAGCCGAACCGCGACCGGTTCGCTCATCTCTAGTGACAACCTGACAGAGGGACTGGAGTGAGTGTGAGGGGAAGGGATCAGTAGGGCAAGTGGTAGCACGAGATGAAGAGAGGAGCCTGGAGACTTCCTCCTCTGTGACTGAGTCAAATGTGAAAAGTGAGCTGGATGGGATGTGGGGATAGATGGGATTCACAACGCTTGGTGGCTGGGAGCTGATGTCTTGGCGGATGTTTTCTATTTTCTCTGTGAAATACGAGGCCAGATCATTAGCATGAAGGTCTGTGATAGGGGTCTGTACTTTGGGACTGAGGAGGGAAAGAAAGGTGTCAAAGAGCTTTTTTGGATTGTTGGATAGTGAGGAGATCAGAGTGGTGAAGTAGGTCTGTTTGGCGAGGTGAAGGGAAGAGTTGTAGGTCCTTAACATGAACTTGTAGTAGATGAAGTTTTCTGGTGTGCGGGTTTTCCTTCATAGGCATTCGGCACTCGTAGAGCATCGCTGGAGAAATCGAGTTTGGGATGTGAGCCAAGGCTGTTTTAGTCTGTGTTTGGAGGTTCTGAGGGTGAGGGGTGCTACTTGGTCCAGGGTTCCTCTGAGTGTGTCATTGTAGTGATTTGCAGCCAGATCAGGACAGGAAAGGGAGGAGATGGGGAGAGTGATGAGTGTAGAGAATCTGTAAGTGTCTGAGAGCCAATGGCCTGTAGGTTTCTGAATGTGATAGGTGGGAGTGTGCTGGGGGGACAAGGGTTTGTGAGCTTGAATGAGAGGATGTTGTGGTCAGATTGTTGAAGAGGTGAGTTGTCAAAGTGAGAGATTGAGCAGAGGCAGATAAAGACCAGGTCAAGGGTGTTACCATCTTCATGTGTCTCAGAGGAGGAGAGCTGTGAAAGGCCAAGGGAGGGGGTTAGAGATAGAAGCTGGGATGAAGATGGAGAGGAGGGGCTCTTCATGAGAATGTTGAAGTCTCCTAGGATGAGGGTTGATAATTCTGAGGACATGAAGTGCGGCAGCCAGGCTGAAAAGTGGTCAAGGAACTGGGTGGGTGAGCCTGGTGGATGGTATATGACAGCTACTCTGAGGGAGTGGGGATGGAAGAGCCTGATGGTCTAAATCTCGAAAGATGGGAATGAGAGTGATGGAGCTGGGGGGATGACCTGGAAAGTGCATTGTGGGGACAGGAGTAAACCAACTCCACCACCATGTCTGTTTTCAGGTCGTGGTGAATGAGAAAAGTGTAAACCATCATGATAAATGGCAGCAGGGGAAGTAGTGTCAGAATCCTTAATCCAGGTTTTAGTGAGGGCAGATTAAGAGAGTTGAGAAAAAGGTTTTGGATGTAGGAAAGCTTGTTACACACAGACCGTGGATTCCAGAGAGCACAATTAAAAGAGGGAAGTGAGGGTGTACAACTAATGCTAATGAGGTTAGCAGGGTTTCTATGGGAGGTGGGGTACGAGGTAAAGTTGGCATGGGGTGGACCGGGATTTAGAGAGATATCGCCCGAGAGAAGTAGCAGTAAAAGGAGAAAGAACAGATGGTTTTTGAAATTGTGGCATGACTTTTTATGCAAGACCCTGGAGCATGGTGGACTGAGATTATTCAGATAGGTGAAAAGAGACTGGGAGCTATAGATAGGAGAGGGGAGGAGAGAGGGACTGATGTGGATGAGTGGTGATGGAGAGGGAACAATAAAATTCCAGTTTCTTCAACTATTTGAGTTTCGAGTATTTGCTCTTTGCTACATACGGGACTGGATTCTACTTGAGCACCTACCACACAGAGGTATCATGTTTATCCACAACTCTGCTTAGCTGCAGTCACACAGCACCCCCCTCCATGACAGCGTTATACTGCTGATGTAAATTAAATAAATACATTTTAAAAGTGCTGTGCGCTCTCCCTATATTTTGATACTAGCACAGATAAAGCCCATGGCTACAGGCTGCAGCCCCCAGCTGTGCGCTTATCTTGGCTGTGTATGAACATAAGAGGAACCGCATGCATGATATTTTTAAAATTTATTTATTTATTTTACACCAGCAATATAATGTTGTCATAGAGGGAGGGCACAGTTTGACTGCAGTTAATCAGAGATGCTGGTGGGCAGGGAAAGCAGTGATAATGTATGAGGGATAATTAACATGCCCGGAAGTAGCAGTAGAGCCGCGAGGAGACTCATTAAGTATGTCCTGCTTTAATCATTTTGTTTCCCTTTTTTTTTTTTTACAGTGATTTCCCTGGCCAATCACGGCCATGACAATACTTGTGATGGGGCCAGGAGAGGATTGTTTCTGCAAACCGGACATGTATCAATCCAAACCGAACATTTCTGACTTTTCGGTCATATGTTCAGTTTTCCAATCCAAACTCGATCCCGCTAAGGATTGTACAATTTTGTAATTTTTTAGTCTTTTACAATCGCTCATCTCTACTCGTAACTACTGGTGTTTGGTACACATGCAAAATACAACATAGACTTAATGATTTTAAGGATTACAGTAGTTAATGTTTCTGTAGTTTAGCCCATGTCTCATTACAAAATGTACTGACATGATTCTTGCTTACATATTAGCAATTGACAATGAACCTTCTCCATCAAAAAGGACATTTTTTGACATTGGAATTTGTCTCCACAACTTTGGGTTAAAGGGCTTGGATGTGGCTTGAGTGAGCTATGGACATGGTAGGTGGTCATGGTGATCCTAATACCCATAAGCTGTTGCTAGGGTATCACACCTATCTAACGGTTAGAGCACTATGTTTGTAAGAGGAGAGCTCCCCTATTCTCTATATGTTATGGACTTGCCGGCTTGGCCAGTGACTCCCCTTGAGCTCTGAACTTGGACTAACCTTGCCTCAAAGAGAGTGAGAAAAGGAGTAAGAGTGTAGGCATGAACAGGAACAGTCTGGTCGCCTATGGGATGTGAGAGAGAAGGGACGTTGTCTTTGTTCTGTCCGAGAGTGGCAGTTTGGGAAGAGCCACAGTGCCAGCTGTGAGAGAGACTGCGAGCCGAACTGTAAGAAAACCTTGATCAACATCAAGTAAGTGCCTAACCAAGAAATCCTGAGGTCAGCAAGTCTGAGAAAGAAAAAAAGAGTTTTCTTTGCCCTGCAAGAAGAAGTGAGCACTGACGAGCATCACAGCACCTAGCTTCTGGGAGTTGACTTTCCCCCCCTCATATGGACTGTGAGTCTTTACCATAGTGCGCACCTAATAGGTCATAGCGTAGGCGTCCATAGCTGGAAGTCTGTACCCACATGGCCTGAGTAGTGAAGGCCAGTTAGGTTGCTGGTGCAGGGCAATTGCGATAATTTTCTATCTGCCAAGTTTATTTTTATGGTAATCATTGTAATAGCTGGGGCAACATACTGTTGGCGAGCTCCAGCCAGGTTTTCCTGTGTGTTGAAACTTTACTATTGCCAGAATAATTACCCTGTTCACTTGTATAAATGCTGATTCCCTACCTGTTTATAAAACCTACCCTTGGTTCTGAAATCTCACCTTGTGTACCATAATCGCATTCTACACTGTGGTAATCTCTAGATCACAGATGCAAAGGCACAAACATAACAGGGCCTATGTGCAAGAACAATTTTTTGGCCCTTGTCAGTCCAATATCTCATCATAATGCACAATTCCATCTCCCCCTCACCCTTTCTGCCCCTGTGCGGCTGCACAAGTTGCACTAATAATATATCCCAGCTTCCTATCACCTTTCAGTTAATACTCAACCACTGCCAAATTTGATCTAATATAAAGAAATAGAATTGTATACACTTATTGATGTACACTGTGCATTTTCCTAGTAACTTTAGCTGTTTACTAATCTTTTATTATATCAGAACTTCTATGTGAATACAAAATATTTGTGCCACCTCATTAATATGCACCCGCTATAATATTACATTTTGAAGGTGTTTCTTCTGCAAATTAAAGTTATGTTCTGATAAAAAACAATGCAGAACATCAAAGGAGGTCAGAAAAAAAAGAACTATTTACATGTGATCTATTTAATTGAAATCCAAACTAAAAATGTGATAGCATTGATATCATGAATTAAACAAATGCAGAATCATTTGGCACCTGACATCAAGATGGTTAGTGTCACTTTTGAAGCAGTAATTACAGCCTGAAACAGTGAAATATTTATTAACTTATCAAATTAAAACACCTTTTGACATGTCAGGGTTTGTGGGTAATTGCAGTTTCTCTTTTGCGATGGTAATTTGTATGATTTATGTATCCTCTAAAGCTATATTGCATGCCAAAAAGCTGCCTGAAATAATTTAATTTAAAAAGTATGAGCAACATGTATCTCTGGCAAAAGTAGCAGAGCCCTGAGGGCGCCAGACTCTGAGAAGAGAGAAGCCTTCTATGTGTTTACTTCACAGCTTGTTACTTCTCACCTGGTAAAATGACTCTCAGTTTCCATATAATAAACTTATATATTTAGCTTTGTTTTGGCTAATTACATTCCCTCATTTTTTTCTTCCATTTTTTTTCAATCTGTTAAGACAGGTGTCGGCCATTTACTGTGACAAATCTCTCTAGAAGGTAAATGAAATATTATAACAATATTAGCTTTTACATTTCACTTCTATTACAAAGAAGCCTAACATTAATACAGCCTATAAAAACTGTGTATTACAAGTAATATCCACTTATTTCATCAATACAAGATTGAAAAATTCATGGTTTTGTGGATTATGGTTTGGGCCATACCCAGACTGCTTGAGGGCATGTGCAGACAAAATCTTTTATAAGTCATAATGAAATGCCTAACAGTAAACAATAAATATTCCTTTCTTTACGCTCCGCAAACGACTTTCAACTAACATCCATACTAATCCAAACCTCCCACTCTCGGCTCCAAGACTTCTCTCAAGCTGCAGCAATCCTTTGGAATACTCTACCCTAAAAAACTAGGAAAAGCCCCAACTTACTCAACTTCAAACGCTCCCTAAAATCACATCTTTTTAGAGTGGCCTAGCACATTCCCTAATCAAATTCAATTTTCCCTCTAGGAGTTTTCAGACCATAGCTCTCCATCAAACTGCAGCAACCCCAAAAACATCACGGAGATAGTCAGATGACTGGTTCATGCAGCCTTTGTCTATCCTCATATTTTGAGATAGATGAATTGTCGTTGTACATAAGCACCTGTACCTTGTCCCCCTTTCCCCACCTCATTGAAGATTGTAAGCTCTCATGAGCAGGGTTGTCTTTATTTTTGCCCTAATTATTATATTTTCTATAACTGTTACTTGCTTATATATGAACCTTTGAATTGTATAGCGCTGCAGAATATGTTGGAGCTATAGAAATAAATATTACTATTATAAATATAATTTAAGATTTCATTGCAGAAATTGGGCCAATTTGCCATTTACAGTAACATCTGCTGCAGGCTTTTCAACACATATGTAACGCCTGCCTGGATCCACAGACTCAGATGGGCTGTAAAGGGGAGGCTAGAGGGAAGCCACTCACCAAACAAGACCCCCAGAACCCTGAAACCCTTTAACCCCTAAACAGGGATTTGGAATTACACAAGGAACTGGAGATCACTACCTGTGGAAGGCTGCAGTCCGATCAGAGTAGTAGTCAGGCAGGGTCAAACCAGGAATTGCAGAACAGGGACAGAATCGGCAGGCAAGGACGTAGTCAGCAAACGTAGCAGAGGTCAAATCCGGATCGGGCAGCAAGGTACAAAAACAGTAGGCAGGAGGGTAGTCAGAAAACACGCAGACGTCAACACACAGGAATCACCAAACAGAATAGGACATAACAGGAGCCAGGAAAATCAGAACTATCTCTGGCAGTGGTCATCTGACAGGAGGGGGAATAAGAAGGGTGTGGTGTCTTCCCATTGGCTGTAGCTGAACGCTGGCAACTTCAGCTGGAAGACACATGCCACCCACAGTCAGCCAGCGGTACTGCAGATCCCAAGCTAACCCAGCCCAGTGGATGATCGGAGCCTGGGCAACACCGCTGGCATTGACTCCTCTCCCATCACCAGCACTATCCACGGCAGGAACACGGCATCGCCTGGCGATCGGAGCAGAAGTCGCTGGAGCAGACTCCGGCGGTGACGTAACAACATAGTTGTCAGTTCAATTTATACCTTTGATTGGATATTCACATTATCGTATGCATGAGATTTTGTGATCGCAGCTATTGAGATTCACTGTGGATACATAATGGATTTTCCAAATGCTGTTTAAACACTCTGTGGGCACATATCCTAGCTCAACATGTTATGTTGCAGTAAGGAGCTAGGATTAGACAACCTTCAACTTGAAAACTGAAAAAGGTGAGGCTTAGTCGTAAAGCTGTAAAGATGTCTGTGAAATGGATGTGAGGTGGGATGCACCACCATGCACCAAAAAATGTGCCAAAGAAAAAGCATTTTGGCATAAATAGAATAGCCTAGAGAGTTTTTTTTTATACTTTGAGAAATGAGTCTAAAGATGTGCTGAATTAATTATCCAGCATTGCACTAAGCAAAATCTGGGACATTTTAATTCTAGCATTTTAATGTTTGTTCTTTACAAAATATTAGGGAGGGTTTGTAAATGAGCCCATAGTCTTGTTGCTACAAAAGGTGTCATTAGCACTTTCATAATAAAAAGCGAGATAATTTAGGTGTAATTATAACTATCCAAAGTGTAACTAAACTTATCAGAGCAATTGTTTAAGATGTTCTGCAGATTGTTGGTGTCTAGGTTCTGATCATTTAAAAGACTATTTAGATGTTCTCACTCTCCAAGCAGTGCACACATAGAGCAGTGTATGGACCCATAGGGTTCAATTCATTAAGGTGTTATCACCAGAATTATTTTATAAAATACATTAATAAGTCTCAATAATTTTGCATAAATCAGATGTTGCGCAACAATATTATGACTACTGTCAGATCGATACCAGTCATGGTCAGCTACACCAATACAGATGGATCAAGGGCGTGAAGGGGCATGTTTATGTTGCACAGCTTCTAGCTTCCCGGGTATAGAAGAAAGTTCATACAGCAGATTACATGGGATAACAAGCTCTTTACTTCTTTGAGAACATGAGGTAATGATATGCACAGTCATACAGCATTGCATCAGGAAGAGAAACCAAAACCAGGAAGAAACAAAAGATTTTTTAAAATACAGTGTGTAAGGAAACGTTACACAATATCACCATCTACTGTTAGATCAGCATAAAGTCCTCCTTCACACATATACAAAGAAGTCCTCATCTGTTGCATATACCAACAGCTTAGACCTGCCCCTTAAGTTCTTAAAAAGTTACTATATAATTGTACTTCAACCGTACATTTCTGCCAAAGGTTCACGACACCTGTCAGGTGTAACTAATTAATTAAGTGGTGTGCACCTGTTAATAAAATAGGCTCTTCATACTCATGCGTTCCCACTCTCTTGCACAATGCCAATCATAATGAGTTGGGGTCTTAGTCTTTCTATTGAGCCTGTACATCACTCTTTTGAGTGATTGATGGGGGTTTTAGGACTGGAACTCCACCCATAAGACATTTAATGTCCATCAGCATAAAAAACATTCAAAAGTTTAGTTACACAGTTAATATAATATTAATAATTAAGCAGATGTACAAAATTAGAAAAAGATACATTTTTACTAACAATGCTGTGCTTGTCCCTGGTGCTATGTCTGATATAGTAGCTTATTCAATATCAAGTTCATAGGCTTGCAATGTGATACAAAGTCTATAGACCAACGTTTTATGGTTTTCTGAATAAAACAAATTTTTCTTATGTATTCTGCGATGGTCATTTTAAAACTAAATCTGATTTTAAATTGATTAGTATTCAATATTTACTAACACTGTGTATGAGTCAAGACAGTTTTCTATTTAATATAAGCAAAAAAAAAAAAAAACAATGCCGATTAACCAGTACTTTTCTTACCCCTCTATTGCATAGCTTTCCAGCTGTACAGATGTGGAAACTTTTTACATTAATTAATTTGGTTGTGAATTATTTTTAGCCAGCTGGCAAGAGCCAGAAAATCTAGGACAAGATTGCAGCCAAGTTAATAAGCTCTTTCATAACACCATTAAGTAACTATGTAACTTTTGCAGTAAAGCTAATTTATAACAAAGAGGGCAGGTCAGGTGCAATAATATTATATAACTTTATGGGTCACCAATCTTTGATTGAACTGAACTTCTAAATATTTTTTTTTTTATAAATTATTAAAGTCATTATTTTTAAACATTTAAAAAGCTAAATGTTTTCTGAGTAATATAATTATTTATTTATTTATTTATATTCTTATTTCTATATTGAAATTGTTAACCACATTTTACACAGACATGATACATCTTTATCTATGAGCTATTCTAAATTTTAAATTAATTAAGATATCTGAAGCCTTAAGAAATGTATTCAGTCTGTGATCTTTTTCCATTGTAATGCCACAATATTTATTTAATACTACCAAATCAGTATAAAATGGTGTTAGATTTTAGAATGGGGGTCTTATGTTATGATCATGTAGCAAATCACAAGGGATATAGGTAACACTCTTATAAACTGCACCTGACACTGTCAATTCCGGCACAGACTAGAGATGTCAACTCCACAGTCCCTACTGGTTCCTGCATGAGTTGTAATAGCACTAACCAGAGACTAAACAATAACAACTCTGACCTATTCTCTCTGATTGGCCATCGAGTGCTTCACGTTCCTCGTAAAGAACCAGAGGGCAGAGCAAAGTGCAAATTATCTACAGAAGGGAAGGTGTACTGCAGTTGAACGATAACCCAGAATGAGTAAGACAAACAACAAAATACAAGAGAGGGTGTATATTGCTAAAGAGTATGCTGCCTACTTACTGACAACAAATATAATATAGGCGCAGTGTGAAGAGCATAAAAAGCAGAGAGAGGTGTCCAAGCTGGTATTCCACTAATTGGCATAAACAAACAGCAATATGGCAGGATATCAAAATGAGAATATCACCAGCAGAAAATACCAGCAGGAGGAAAGTATTTAAAGACGCACCGGATCGGTGATAGGGCAGGCAAACAAGTAAATGAATACACCTGTTACCCTAATAATAGAACTATGTTGAAGCCACTAAATCCATGCCTTGGTCAGCGATGATGTTGAAATCGCCGGATATGATTCAATTTTCTTTTCCGTGTTTCTATGAGGCCTATGTGACAGAATATACTTTAAAGTGACACTATTCTAGAAACTGCACCCCTCAAACTGCTCAGAAAAAAAACACATTCAAAAAGTTTATTAAGCTTTTAGGTGTTTCAAAAGAAATAAAGCCGTGTAGAAGGAAAAAATTAAATTTTACTTTTTACCACAAAAATTTTGCTTTAGCCCTATATTTTATATTTTCACAAGGGTAATAGAAGAAAGTGTGTAGTACAAATTATTGTGAAAGCTCCTCTGAGTACGCCAATACCTCATATGTGGTGGAAAACTACTGTTTGGGCGCATGGCAGAACTTGGAAGGGAAGGAGTACCATTTGAATTTTAGAGAACAAAGTTGACTGGAGTTGATAGCGGATGCCATAATGCATTTGCTGAGACCCTGATGTGCCTAAAGCGTGGAAACTCTGCACAAGGGATCTTATTTTTAAAACTAGACCCCTCAAGGAATTTATTTAGATGTTTGGCGAGCATCTACCTGCAGGTGCTTGACAGAATTTTTTAAAAGTTCAGCCGTCAATATTAAAAAACGCATTTTTACCCCAAAAATTTTGTTTTAACCTCAAATTCATACTTTCATACTTACAAGTGTAATATGGGATTATGGACCAAATACTTTGTTGTGCAATTTCTTCTGAGTATGCTAATACCCCAACATGTGGTGGAAAACTACTGTTTGGGTGCACGGTAGGTCTCAGAAGGAAAGGAACGCCATTTTACTTTATAAAACGTTAAATCGCTTGGAATTGTTAGCGGACATCTTGATACGTTTGCAGAGTCCCTGATGTGACTAAGCAATAGAGATTTCTCACAAGAGACCCCATTTTGGAAACTAGACCCCTTAAGGAATCTTCTGCCATTAGTCTGTGAGTTTTTGCTTAACTTTTGGAGGTTTTTATTCCTCTTTTTGGTGTTTTTTATGTATGTACATATATGATATATTAGTGTAGGGACCCACAAACATGAGGATCCGTGACGCGGATTGTGGGCTTACCGTACTATGGCCATATTACCTACCAATACCTCATATATTTATTCTTTTGCACAGAATATTTTATACAGGATGCAGCCAGGCCTCTTAATGTTAGGCCTTGCATATCATACTCACTGTCCCTGCATGGAACACATATTTAGTACTGGCGTAGCCTGCTTGCATCGATTGTGATGGGCGTAACTAATAGGCTGCATACCAGATACTGTGTACCTGCATGTGTGAACAGTGACCTATGCAAGCCACAAGTGTGCAATTTTACTACCATCTCTCTTTGCACCTGTGATGTCTTCATTTAATGGAGGACTTGCTGCATCCTGGCAGTGCATTAGTCTTTTTGGTCTTGGGCAGTTTACATCTTCTGCCATTAGTCTGTGAGTTTTTGCTTAACCCTTAAGGAATTTCTCTAGTCTTTTGGGGAGCACTTTGAACGCACAGGTGCTTCATAGAAATCTATAACTTTGACCAGTAAAAATAAAAAAAAACATTTCTGCCGCACAAATTTTGCTTTAATCAAAAATGTTTAATTTACAAGGGTAGCAGCAGAAAATGGACCATATAATTTGTTGAATCCAAAAATATATATATATATATTTCAGCAGTCCTTCAACGTATGATGATAAAATGATTTCCTTTTACACCATGACATAATTAGCATCTGAGAACAAGGGTAGCAGCAGAAAATGGACCATATATTTGTTGGTTCCCCAATACCCAGATGTAGTCAGAAACTATTTGAGGCACAGTAAAAAGTGAAGAAGGTAAAAAAGGGCCATATTGGAGTTCAGATTCAGTTGGAATGGTTTGTGGGTGCCATGTGACATTGGCAGAGCCCCTGAGGTGCTGGAAGAGCAAAAATCCCCCACATGTTACGCATTGTTACAAACTGCACCCTTCAGTGAATTTATCTAGTGGTGCAGTGAACCTATTGACAAAGTCTTTCACACAATATAATAATAAATAATAATAATAATAATAAAAAATAATAATATATAATACTATTGGGTGGTTAAGAAAAAATAATTACATGTTTCCCCCAGATTTCCAATTTTCACAAAGACAGTAGGTAAAAAAGGTCTCATAATGTGTTACACAATTACACTACATGTGACTGTACAGTACTATTTGGCAACACAGCGGGGCATGGTAGGCAAGGAGCACCATTTTTTAAAGTGTCAGAACAGCAGAAACCCCCTCAAATGACCAGAATTTTGGAAATTACACTCTTCTAGGAGTGCATTTATGGGTGTAGTGATTATTTAGTCTCTGGAAAACACCCATCGAGTAAAAAACAGTGACTGTTGCAGAATTCAAAATTACAAATAGACTCTTGCCATGCCCAGTACATTGTGCTTCTGGAGACACACACCCCATAAATTAAGTGAGCTCCCTTACTACAACAGTGCCAAACATGTGGACACTAACTGCTGTTTAGACACACGTGGGGCTCAGAAGGGAAGGGTCATCATCGATATCAGAGTTATATAGTTTTTTTAGGTTGGGTACTATCACATTAAAAAAGCTTTTTTACAAGATAAAGATTTTTTGCATCACCGTATTTTGAAGCCTATAGTTTTTTTTTTATTTTTCTGCTGAAAGAATGATGTGAAGACATGTTTTTTGGAGAAAAAATAGGTGGTTTTACTGATACCATATCGGGCCGCATACTTTTTTTGGATTGGGTTCTATTCTGCTTTTTCTGAGGGAGAATCAAGAATAAACAGCAATTCATAATTTGTTTTCCTGTGCCGTTCACCGTATCATAAAAGTATTAAGACAGCTTTATTCTTCTGGTCAGTACGATTACAGCGATACCATTATTATATAGTTTTTTTTAATGCATTTACACCATAAATACAATGTTATAGAAAAAAAAAGTTTTTGCATGGCTGTATTCGGAGAGCAATAGCTTTTTTTAGTTTTTTTTCTGACAGAGCTGTGTCACAGCTTGTTTTTTCCAGGACAAGATGATTTTTTCAGGGATTTTATTTACATATGCTTTTTTGATCACGTTTTATTCCACTTTTTTGTCAGCTATCTGAAAAGTTTCTGTCATGTTATTTGTTTTTTTTATGGTTCTCACTGAAGGGGTTAACTAGTGCAACAGTTTTATATTGTTTTAATTGTATTTTTTTTTCAAATTTTGTTATATATTATATTATTAATTAACATTTTACAAATATTTTTACAATTGCTTTTTAACTTTTGCTTTTACTTTTCACTTTGTCTCTATGGGACATTACTTTTTTTGCCCTGATTGCTGATATAATATATTGCAATGCACCAGCAATACATTACATCTGTCAGCCTCTGCGATCATGCTCCTGCCATGATCCAAGAGGCTTTCCGTAGCTGGGTGAACCAGTCACAATGGCACTGGTTAGAGGGGAGAAGGAGGGAGTGCACTACCTCTCCTATCCCCCTAAATGCTACGTTTGATATCGATCATGGCATTTAGGGGTAGAGATCGGAAAATGTTAAAATCGTATGATCTTTGACTGGATCGGATCAGGATCGGACATCCAAACATTTACTGCAAAAGTCGGTGATCTTGTCAAGGACTGGTAAATGTTCAAGATCGCAAAAATCATCCTCTCCCTGCTCATCACATCAAGTACTGTCATGGCTGTGATTGGCCACAGTAAAAAAAGGAAGCAAAAGGGTTAAAGCAGTACATAATTCCCAAGTCTCAACATAGCTGCAGTGCTGCTTCCGGGGCCAATATTTATCCGTCACTCACTCACTAATTATCCCCCACTCTCCCCCCCACTCTCCCTGACAGTTTTGTACTGCCAGCGTAAAATAAATAAATTAAAAAAATGAAGTGCGGTTCCCTTATATATTGATAAAGCATACAGCTACAGGCTGCATCCCCCAGTAATGGGCTTATCTTGGCTGTGTATCAAAATAAGACGAACTGCATACGGCTTTAAAAAAAATAATTAAATAAATAATTTTAAAAAATGGCATGAGGACTCCCAATTTTGATACCCAGCCAAGATATCCATTGCTTAGTGGCAGCTCACAGCTGTCTTTAACACCTTATTACTCAGTTTTATCCTTCCCTAGGGCTATCGGGATGAGCCAGATAAAGTGTCGGGATTGTCACATCTAATGGCTGTGGCAATCCTGGGCGGCTGCAGGTTGCTATTTTTAGACTGGGGGGCAATAACCATGGGTCTCCCCAGCCTGAGAATACAGTTAAAGGCCCCAGCTGTCGGGCTTTATCATGACTGGGTATCAAAATTGGGGGAAACTGCACATCGGTTTATCTATTTATTTAAATTTAAACAAAAAAATTACCACATGCTGTTCCTCTTATTTTGATACACAGCCACGATAACCGCATGGCTGGGGGCTGCAGCTTATAGCCAAGGCTTTATCTGTCCTAGTATCTGTACACTACAACATTTTTATTTATTTATTTATCACCTGTATAAGATTCCAACCAATCACTGATGCTGTCTCATGGGGTGAGGGTGTGGTCCACGGCAGCCAATCAGAGACGCCGGTGGAAGGGGAAAGTAGTGAATATGTATGAGGGATTATTAGCTCTGCAGCCTCTGAAGACTCTAAGTATGCACTGCTTTAATTCTTTTTTATTTTCTTTCTTTTACAGCCACCCTTACACCAATTTACAACGCATCACTTTTGCCTCCTATTGAATTTAATAAGTTCGGCTAGCATTGACAATCCTATCAGCTAGGATCGCTGATCCGATCGGCGATCTCAGGCGGGTTCAGTGATCATGAACTAATCCAATACTTGGTAGGATCATTCATCCCTATTTTAGGAGTTAAAGAGGCAGAGACTATGCGGGTACCATCCCTGGGTGGGACAATAAGGGCTTGAATGCCAGGTAAGTTGAGCTTCCCATTGTGATCACATGTGCACAGCTCTTGTGCCTGCATGATAGCCAGGACCTACCGGTACATTTAGAGTTTTAAAAAGATTAAATTAAGAAAATGATTTCATTAAAATAGGGGGCTTATGTATCTTAACCCCTTATTGCAGAAACCAACATTTGCTATTCCACTTGAGTTTTTTCATCGCTTTCTTCCAAGAGTCATAACTTTTTTATTGTTCCATTTAGATTTTCACATTAAAGCTTGTTTTTTGTAGAATGATTTGCGGCTTTAAATGAAGGTTGTAAATGTTTTAAATGTAATTCTGTAAAACGGAACAATTTCAAGTGAGATTAAATGGTGAATAAAATGCAGTTCTGCATTGTTTTTTAAATTTTATTTTTAGTGTTTAATGTGCAGTGAAATTACTGCTTGATTCTTTAGGTATGATTATGGTGATACCGAATTTGTAGAGTCTCTTTTTTTTTCTTCAATATTGCAGCGTAATACCGTACCGTACCGTACCGCAGGACTGGCGCATAGCAAATGTGGTGCCAATATTCAAAAAGGGGACAAAAACTGAGCCGGGAAATTATAGGCCGGTAAGTTTAACCTCTACGGTTGGTAAAATCCTTGAGGGTTTCTTGAGAGATGTTATACTGGAGTATCTCAAGAAAAATAACCTTATGACAGAGTATCAACATGGGTTTATGAGGGATTGATCCTGTCAAACTAATTTGATCAGCTTCTATGAAGAGGTAAGTTCAAGCTTGGACCAGGGAAATGCAGTGGATGTTGTGTATATGGACTTTTCAAAAGCTTTTGATACGGTGCCACACAAAAGGTTGGTACATAAAATGAGAATAATGGGGATAGGGGAAAATATGTGTAACTGGGTTAAAAACTGGCTCAGTGATAGGAAACAAAGGGTGGTTATTAATGGTACGTACTCGGACTGGGTCTCAGTTCATAGTGGGGTACCACAGGGGTCAGTATTGGGCCCGCTTCTTTTCAACATATTTATAAATGACCTTGTTGGGGGCATGCGGAGTAGAATTTCAATATTTGCAGATGATACTAAACTCTGCATGGTAATCAATACAGAGGAGGATAATTTTATATTACAGGGAGATTTATGTAAATTGGAGGATTGGGCTGAGAAGTGGCAATTGAAGTTTAATGTAGATAAATGTAAGGTCATGCACTTGGGTAGAGGAAATAACATTTATGATTATGTACTTAATTGTAGAACACTGGGTAAAACAGACACAGAAAAAGACTTGGGTGTATGGGTGGATGGTAAACTTCACTTTAGTGGACAGTGTCAGGCAGCTGCTGCCAGGGCTAATAAAATAATGGGATGTATTAAAAGAGGTATAAGTGTTCATGAAAAAAATATAGTTCTACCTCTGTACAAGTCACTAGTGCGACCGCACTTAGAATACTGTGTACAATTCTGGTCACCGATATATAAGAAGGACATAGCTGAACTGGAGAGGGTGCAGAGAAGAGCCACCAAGATTATTAGAGGAATGGGTGGGCTGCAATACCAAGACAGATTATTAAACTTGGGGTTATTTAGTCTGGAAAAACGAAGGCTTAGGGGAGATCTAATCACAATGTATAAATATATGAGGGGACAGTACAGAGACCTTTCCAAAGATCTATTTACACCTAGGCCTGCGACTGGAACACGGGGGCATCCGCTACGTCTTGAGGAAAGAAGGTTTAATCATAATCACAGATGAGGATTCTTTACTGTACGAGCAGTGAGACTATGGAACTCTCTGCCGCATGATGTTGTAATGAGTGATTCACTACTAACATTTAAGCAGAGCCTGGACGCCTTTCTTGAAAAATTTAATATTACCAGTTATGTATATTAGATTTTATGACAGGGTATTGATCCAGGGAACTAGTCTGATTGCCGGATGTGGAGTCAGGAAGGAAATTTTTTCCCCATTGGAACTTGTTTGCCACATTGGGGTTTTTTTGCCTTCCTCTGGATCAACATGTTAGGCTACGGGTTGAACTAGATGGACTTAGAGTCTCCCTTCAACCTTAAAAACTATGATACTATGATACTATGATACTATGATATATCCTACATTGACACCTAACCAGGAAGGCTCCACTTATATGTCTTTTTGATTGATAGATAGCAGCATTTAGGCCTCTTTCACACGTCCGTGAAAATCACGCACGTTTTTCACGGACGTGTCAAAGGTGCGTATTGTCATCCGTGTGCTGTTTTTATGGCACACGTGTGTTCTCCGTGTGTTATCCGTTGCTGTCCGTGGTGCTGATCTTCGGTCTCTGGTCCTGCCAACTCCCCGCTGCTGCTGCTTCCGCCCACAGTGGAATGACTATGCAATGATCATAATGAGCGGGGGTCGGAAGCAAGTGACAGCAGTGGCAGAGACAGCAGTGCTGTAGAAGGTGAATATAGTTTTTTTTTTTTACAAACACATGTTTTTTCTCTGGTGTGTGTCACACGGATCACATACATGCGGTCTGTGTGCAGGGCGTGTGGCACCCGTGATGCCTGAGAAAAATGGACATGTCTATGTGTGGAGCACACGGGCACACATATGCTCCACACGTACATACGGTTCATAGCAAAACATGCACATGTGCACAGACCCATTGATTTTAATGGGTCTACGTGTGCCCGTGTCTCCGGCATGTGAGGAAACGGACCAAACACGTACCGGAGACAAGGACATGTGAAGGAGGCCGTAAATAGTTCAACAGCAGTGTATGAAGCTGGCTCTGTTTGTTCCTTTTAGAGGAAACTGCTGACTGTATAACACAGCTAACACTATAGGTTCCAAAGCCCCTGCATGCACACCCAACATATGCCTTACATGTGTGGCATTGGATTTATCATAAATGTTCATGTTGATTAATAAATCTGCTACATCTTTAGACTGACCATTAGGGACAGACATACCATTGACACAACCTGTGCAGACGTACAATGACCCAAGAGGTAAGGGGGCCCACTTCCAACTCAATAGCAGATTGAATTGTGCATTGTGATGAACTATTGACTGCAATGGACCCATATATTATTCTTGCACAACGTCCTTCTTCTGTCTAGGTAGTGCACTCTAGTTGGGTTTTCATTAATTATTAGCTGGTTTATTTTATGCCATAAATCTGTGTTTTTTTGGCACATGGTTTATGTTTTGGATCACCCCTTTTCTTATAGGTCACAACTCTTCTTCAGAAAGACATATTCTTTTGTTAGAAAAGATGCAAAATATATCTAAGGCCCCCTTCACACGTCTGTGTCTCCGGTACATGTTTGGTCCATTTCCTCATGTGCCGGAGACACAGGCATACGTAGACCCATTAAAATCAATGGGTCTGCGCACACGTGCTTGTTTTGCTATGGACCGTGTGTATATGTGGAGCATACGTGTGCCCGTGTGCTCAACATGTAGACATGTCCGTTTTTCTCCAGCATCACGGGTGTCACATGGACTGCACGGATGTGATCCGTGTGACACGCACCGGAGAAAACACATGTGTTTAAAAAAAAATTCTATACTCACCTTCTCCAGCGCTGCTGTCTCTGCCGCTCCTGTCACTTGCTTCCGACCCCCGCTTATTATAATCATTGAATATTCACTCTACTGAGGGTCGGAAGCAACAGCAGCAGCAGGGAGTCGGCAGGACCAGGGACCGAAGATCAGCACCACGGACAGCAACGCCAGGGACAGGTGAGCAGAAAGTTCCCCCTCTCCGTGTGTTATCACGGATAACACACGGAGAACACATGTTGTGCCATAAAAATGGCACATGGTGGACAATAAGCACCTTTGACACGTCCGTGAAAAATGTGCGTGATTCTCACGGATGTGTGAAGGAGGCATAAAACACATCTACAATGTGGCTTAAGTCATCAAAGACACTTTGTGGGTAAAAAGGCACCAGAATTCCCTCCATATTTACTGCACAAAAACTCTTTTTTAACAGGAGCATATACGGATGGGTTTTTATAACATATAAAATGCATGTTGCTACTTATTTTAAAATATCAATATCAAATAACATTTTGAGGAAATAATAAGGTCAAGGACATAGTTCTTAATTTATATACAAGTTAATACGGCAGTGCATTAGCTCAAGAATCATTTAGTTGCTCATTCACTGGATTCTCTCTGTGCCTGCAGTATGTATTTCTATGACTCGTCTAAGTAATTATTTATTTTATTTGGTCTATACACAAAGTATCATTTTATTTGACTTGGTCTATACACAAAATATATTTATTTCTGTCTGTTAACAAAGTATTTATTTATATGACTATTTAAATATTGAATTAAAAACAATAGGGCATATTTATAAATGTACTGCTGACGCTGAGTGCTGCCTAGATTATATTAACCCCTTCCCACCATATCCAATTTTAGTTTGTGGACTTTTATGTTTGACTCCTCTTCTTCTAAGTCATAACTTTTTACTATTTTTCCTTCAACAAAGCCATGTGAGGGCTTCATTTTAAAGTGTTGTCCCATAATGGTGACTAATTTGCAAATCCGCCATTGTTTTTTGCCTTTTTTTTTATATAGTGTTCATTGTGGAATATAAATTACTTGTGTGTTCTGATCCCTTTAATTTGTTTTACTGTTCCATCGAGGGTAGTTTGAGGTTTTATTTTAATGTTGTAAACTGTTGCCTTTATTGGTATCATATTGGGGTAAATGTGATGTTTTGATTGCTTATATTGCACTTTTTTGGAACAAAGTGTGGCAACCAGAAAACAGCATTTTTTGCTTTTTTCTTTTACTACTTTTCAGTATTTACTCCATGGGTTAAATAACTTTAGATTTGAAAACATTTTCTTTATTACCTTTTACTTTATTTAGTACCACTATGAAACATTTGTTCATTTGCCCTATATAGTGCTTTGTTAACCCCTTCACCCCCTGGCGATTTTCCGTTTTATACATTTAGTTTATTTGTTCCCCTTCTTCTGAGAGTCGTAACTTTTTTATTTTCCTGCCAATCTTGCATTATAAGGGCTTGTTTTTTTGTGAAATGAGCTGTACATTTAAATTAAACCATAAGTATTACCATATAGTGTACTGGAAAATAGCAAAAAAATTTCAAGTGCGGAAAAACTGCAAAAAAATGCAAACGCAGAGTAGTTTTTGGGATATTTTATTCACCATGCTCACTATATGATAAAACTGATGTGTTGGTGTGATTTCTCAGGTTGGTATGAGTTTGTAGGCACCAAACATGTATAGGTTTACTTTTATAAAAGGATCACAATATAAATAAAGGGATATAGGGGGAACCAATATAATTGACTACTCTTCCGTGAATTTAATCAATAATTCTTGAGTTATAATATTATCACTATAAACCAATATGTATAATCACCCAGGGATCCCGCCATTCCGCCCCACCATCAGTGGCCCCGAGACATTCTCATGGTGTGCCTTGGTGTTGCCAAAAATGAGAATGCTACATTGCTTGGAAAATAGTGACAAAAGTGCTACTCTTATTTTGGACAAACTTCTGAAGTTTTTTTCACCCTTTAGATAAAAGTATACATGTTCCCATCTACAAACTCATATCAACGTGAGGCATCATACTGATACATCAGTTTTACCATATAATCAACACTGTGAATTAAAGACCCCAAAACAATTGTGCAATTGCATTTTTTTTTGCAATTTCCCCGCACTGAATTTTTTCCCATTTCCACTACACTATATGGTAAAACTTATGATTTCATTCAAATGTACAACTCATCACACAAAAAAAGCCCTCGTATGGCAAAATTGATGGAAAAATAAAAAAGTTATGGCTCTCGGAATAAAGGGAGGACAAATGAAAATGAAAAACGGAAAATCGCCCGGGATAACCTCGATTCTGAAAACATCTGCTCATTTGTTTAAAACGTATTTTTTTAATAGAATTATAGCTAACTATGTAATCAATTCTGTTGAACTGAGACTTTGGTAGTAATGTTGTTGTGGACTTGGAATGGCTACTATTGAACACTAACATTAACTGACTTTTAAGCCTGTCAATTGCTTTCTATAAAGGTCAGTGGATAAAGTTCCAATGTGAGATTTCTTGATCAAAACATCAATGAAATTATTTTTGGATTTATGATTTTGTAGGCCGTGAACAAGATTCATTGACCGAATTGTTCGCTCATATGCACAGATTTGCTGACATGAATTAAATTTAACTTTGCATTTGTTTTATTTGCCATAGTATTTATTATTATTATTATAGCCCCATTTATTCCATAGTGTTTTTTTACAAGTGAAAAGGGTATACATAAAATCAAGTACAATAATCATGAACAATACAAGGCACAGACTGGTACAGGAGAAGAGAGGACCCTGCAAACAAGGGCTCACAGTCTACAGGGGATGGAGGATGACTGTGGAGTGACTTCTCCATGGTCATCATTCATCTATGATATTGACAATCCATCTGTCTCATTCACAGGTATGAACACTGTTCATTTGAATTGACCCTCTGAATTTCCTGCACAGATCCTAATCTATTCTCATGCTCTGTCTTCACACTTAAAGCTGTTTCTGATATTGGTATGTTAAACTGACCTATCTCTGCTGTGTAATTAGTTATGTGTTGTCTTCTCTTTTGTGAGTTTGTTTCCATAAGTATTGTAACCCTTTGATCTGCTTCCTTCTCTCTTGCTCACCTGCTGTTCATCTTGTGTAATGAGACTGGTATAAATTTAGGGCATTAGGTCTGTGTACCTTGGTCTGTGTACTTCTACAAGTGCTTCATAAGTGCTCAGAAATATACCAGAAATGTCCCAGAAGTGACCAGAAGGTGAACTCTACTTCTTTAACTGTGTCTTTCACTTGCATTTTGCTCCTTCCCCCTTATTCCCACTTGAAAACCCAATTCACACCATGTTCACTTACGCCCTCACAGTCTTTGCTCCACTCCTCCTCACTCTCCTTCGCTATCCCCAAACCCCAGCACTCTCCAAACAAATATTCATCTCCCCTTCCCTCTTACCTCCCCACCTGTCCTCATCTGCTGACCTGCTCCTAAACCACAGATCGCTTCTAGTATCGCGCAGACTAGGCCGTCCACTCTCCTTCTCCCACCTGCTCTCCCTTTCTCTACTTCTCCTCACTGCTGGTGACATATCTCCCAATCCTGGACCCCCACAGATGGGACACTCCTCTTTATCACCCCCCTATCGCTCCCCATCTAGTAGTAACTACCGCAACCTCTCCAACATAAAATCCATTCCCCTCTCTGCCACTCCGCAGCCCCCTCTCTCTGGAGCGCTCTGGAATGCCCGTTCCATCTGTAATAAACTGCACTTCATTCACGACCTCTTTATCTCTAGCAATCTATCCTTTCTGGCCCTCACCGAAACATGGCTGACACCATCCAACACTGCCTCCCCTGCTGCGCTGTGCTACGGCGGCCTCCACTTCACCCACACCCCTCGCCCTGGCAATAGACAGGGTGGAGGAGTGGGCCTCCTCCTTTCTAACAACTGCAGCTTCACCCCAATGCCACCTCTACCCTCCCTTGTCCTGCCTTCCTTTGAAGTGCACTCTGTCCGCATCTACTCTCCCTCCAACCTCCAAGTGGCCGTCATATACAGACCCCCGGGCCCAACCACTGCCTTTATCGACCAGTTCTCCGCCTGGCTTCTACACTTTCTCTCTGCTGACATCCCCACTATCATCATGGGTGACTTCAACATCCCCACTGACACCCGCCAGTCAGCGGCCTCCAAACTCCTCTCCCTCGCCTCATCTTTTGGTCTAACTCAGTTGTCCGCCTCTGCCACCCACAAAGATGGCCACACACTAGACCTTATCTTCACCCGTCTCTGCTCTCTATCTAACCTCACTACCTCCCCTCTCCCCTTATCTGACCACCATCTGCTGACCTTTTCAGCCCTGTCCTCCTCACCTGCCCCCCCTGTCCAGCACATATCACACCCCCGCAGAAACCTTGCACACATCAACATACACACCCTTTCTGACTCTATCCTACCGCTGTCCTCCATATCTTCACTCCACGACACAAACAGTGCCACCATTTTCTACAACGCCACTCTCACATCAGCTATTGATTCAGTCGCTCCTCTTGTGAACGGCAGAGCAAGACGAATCAATAGACAACCCTGGCACAACAGCCTCACTAAAAAACTACGGCAAGTGTCTAGAGCCGCAGAGCGGCGCTGGAAGAAAACGCACTCCCAGGAAGACTTCACCACATTCAAAAATGCAATTCACACATTTCGCTTGGCCCTTACCTCGGCTAAACAGAATTACTTCAAAAACCTCATATCCTCTTTAACACACAACCCCAAACAGCTATTTAACACTTTTACCTCCCTCCTTCGCCCACCGCTGCCCCCTCCAACCTCCCTCATCTCCGCAGAAGAATTTGCCACATATTTCAAAGAAAAGATCGACCAAACCAGACAAGTCTTTTCTGCTGAACCACCACAACCCCTTTATATAACAGACCACTGCCCCTCCCCCATAAACTTCCTCCCCACTATCACCGAAGGAGAGCTTGCACATCTTCTCTCAAAAGCGCACCTCACTACATGCGCACTTGACCCCATCCCATCCCACCTCCTCCCCAACCTCACCACTATCCTTATTCCCGCCTTATCCCATCTCTTCAACCTATCTCTAACAACTGGTACCTTCCCTTCTGCCTTTAAGCATGCAACAGTCACACCTATCCTAAAGAAACCTTCCCTCGACCCAACCTCTACTACCAGCTATCGACCCATATCGCTACTCCCACTTGCCTCAAAACTCCTGGAACAGCACGTCCATGCTGAACTTTCCTCCCACCTCTCCTCTAACTCTCTCTTTGACAACCTACAGTCCGGCTTCCGTCCACATCATTCCACTGAAACTGCCCTGACTAAAATCACAAATGACTTACTTACCGCCAAAGCTAACAACCACTTCTCTGTACTCCTACTTCTAGACCCATCCTCAGCCTTTGACACTGTTGACCACTCCCTGCTACTACAGATCCTCTCTTCCCTTGGTGTCAGAGACCTCGCTCTCTCTTGGATCTCTTCATACCTCTCCAACCGCACTTTTAGTGTCTCCCATTCCCACACAACCTCTTCATCCCGTTCTCTCTCTGTTGGTGTCCCTCAAGGCTCTGTCCTGGGACCCTTACTTTTTTCTATCTATACATTTGGCCTGGGACAACTCATAAAGTCCCATGGCTTCCAGTACCACCTATATGCTGATGACACTCAGATCTACCTCTCTGGTCCAGATGTCACATCTCTGCTGTCCAGAATCCCAGAGTGCCTATCTGCTATATCTTCCTTCTTTTCCTCTCGCTTCCTAAAGCTCAATATGGCCAAAACTGAACTGATCATCTTTCCTCCATCTCCCCTGCACTCTCCACCTGATCTATCCATTACAATTAATAACATCACGCTCTCCCCAGCACCCAAAGTTCGGTGCCTCGGAGTGACCTTTGACTCTGCCCTGTCCTTCATACCGCACATCCAATCCCTCACCACCTCCTGCCGTTTTCAACTCAAAAATACCTCCAGAATCCGCCCTTTTCTCAATCCCCAATCTACAAAAATTCTAGTGCACGCCCTCATAATCTCCCGCATCGACTACTGCAACATCCTCCTCTGTGGTCTCCCTGCTAACACACTCGCCCCTCTCCAGTCCATCCTTAACTCTGCTGCCCGACTGATCCACCTCTCTCCTCAATACCACCCCGCTTCTCCTCTCTGCAAGTCCCTCCACTGGCTCCCAATCTTCCACCGTATCCAATTCAAATTACTAACACTGACCTACAAAGCTATCCATAATCTGTCTCCTCCATATATCTCTGAACTAATCTCTCGCTACACTCCAAAACGTAACCTCCGGTCCTCCCAAGATCTCCTTCTATCCTCCTCTCTCATTCGCTCCTCATGCAACCGACTCCAAGACTTCTCCCGAGCATCCCCAGTCTCCTGGAACTCACTGCCTCAACACGTCAGACTATCTACTACACTCGCAAGCTTCAAACGGAACCTAAAGACTCATCTGTTCAGAAATGCCTATAACCTTCAATGACCTCACTGCTTCACCCCCGTGCGGAGCTGCCGCCCCACCACCGTGCGGAGCTGCCGCCCCACCCCCGTGCGGAGATGCCGCCCCACCACCGTGCGGAGCTGCCGCCCCACCACCGTGCGGAGCTGCCGCCCCACCACCGTGCGGAGCTGCCGCCCCACCACCGTGCGGAGCTGCCGCCCCACCACCGTGCGGAGCTGCCGCCCCACCACCGTGCGGAGCTGCCGCCCCACCACCGTGCGGAGCTGCCGCCCCACCTACACCCCACCTACTGTCTCCTCCCCAAAATCCTTTAGGATGTAAGCCCGCAAGGGCAGGGCCCTCTTCCCCCTGTGCTAGTCTGTCTATTGTAACGTGTACATGTATTCTGTATGTAACCCCCTCATGTACAGCACCATGGAATCAATGGTGCTCTATAAATAAACAATAATAATAATAATAATAATGATACAGGTGGTGAGAGCAGATCTGGTTGCAGAGTGGTGTACTGGTCTGAGGGTTATTGTAGGTTGTAGGCTTGTCGGAAGAGGTGGGTCTTCAGGTTCATCTTTTAAGGATTGGATTTAGTCTATCACTGAGCATCTACAGTGCATACCTTACCGATGTGTGCTTACCATACTTATCTTCATACACCAGAATTCTGGCATAAAACAACTTAAAAAGCCACAACATTTTTGGGCAACCTTATGTTTTTTCACTCCAGCACTGGACAGCTTTGACAAAATGAGCAGAGCCTGGAAGTAAAATTCACTCGAAATGTACGAGAACATTTCTAGTGTAGGCACATGCCAGATATATGATGCACTTAATATAGAGATCAACAAATCGATCTTTGGAGGATCAAGTTTGTCTAAGTTATGAAATTTGTGGTGTCACGCAAATTTGAATACTTTGAGATTCAATTTGTGGTTTGCAAACTGAAATCCTTCCTGATGCTTTTTCTCACACTGCTGAAATATCGAACAGTGGACTAATATCTATCTGCAGTCTTGTGGGCCTCCTCACAATGCCTTGCAGCTATGTCATATTGGATTGTCATACCATATACAGTGATGTCAGTACCAGGGCCGTAACAGATCAGTGGTTCATAGCAGAGCACAGTTTGTAGAGCAGAGTTGTTTTTAATATTTAGAATCACTAGATAAGTCTCTCTCTCCTGGGGAGTGTAAGCTCCTATGGTCTGCAGGGTCCTATCTCTCTCCTGGGGAGTGTAAGCTCCTATGGTCTGCAGGGTCTTATCTCTTTCCTGGGGAGTGTAAGCTTCTATGGTCTGCAGGGTCCTATCTCTCTACTGGGGAGTGTAAGCTCCTATGATCTGCAGGGTCCTATCTCTCTCCTGGGGAGTGTAAGCTCCTATGGTCTGCAGGGTCCTATCTCTCTCCTGGGGAGTGTAAGCTCCTATGGTCTGCAGGGTCCTATCTCTCTCCTGGGGAGTGTAAGCTCCTATGGTCTGCAGGGTCCTATCTCTCTCCTGGGGAGTGTAAGCTCCTATGGTCTGCAGGGTCCTATCTCTCTCCTGAGGAGTGTAAGCTCCTATGGTTTGCAGGGTCCTATCTCTCACCTGGGGAGTGTAAGCTCCTATGGTCAGCAGGGTCCTATCTCTCTCCTGGGGAGTGTAAGCTCCTATGGTCAGCAGGGTCCTATCTCTCTCTCCTTCCTGGACAGCATAAGCTCTTCTGAGCAGTTGGGTCCTCTTATCTCTCTACTGTAGTAATCAATGAGGTCACACTCATTAATACTGGTATGCACAAGACCAGTCAAGCCCATAGTGCTTAATTTAGCTATAGTTTAGTACTAAGGGTACCGTCACACTTTAGCGATGCAGCAGCGATTCCACCAGCGATCTGACCTGGTCAGGATCGCTGCTGCATCGCTACATGGTCGCTGGTGAGCTGTCAAACAGGCAGATCTCACCAGCGACCAGTGACCAGCCCCCAGCCAGCAGCGACATGCAAGCGACGCTGCGCTTGCACGGAGCCGGCGTCTGGAAGCTGCGGACACTGGTAACTAAGGTAAACATAGGGTATGGTTACCCGATGTTTACCTTAGTTACCAGCGCACACCGCTTAGCTTAGCGTGTGCAGGGAGCAGGAGCCGGCACTGGCAGTGTGAGAGCTGCGGAGGCTGGTAACGAAGGTAAATATCGGGTAACCACCTTGGTTACCCAATGTTTACCTTGGTTACAGCTTACCGCAGGCTGTCAGATGCCAGCTCCTGCTCCCTGCACATTCAGGATTGTTGCTCTCTCGCTGTCACACACAGCGATTTGTGCTTATCAGCGGGAGAGCAACAAAAAAAAAAAGGAACCAGGGCTGTGTGTAACAAGCAGCGATCTCACAGCAGGGGCCAGATCGCTGCTTACTGTCACACACAGCGAGATCGCTAATGAGGTCACTGCTGCGTCACAAAAAACGTGACTCAGCAGCGATCTCAGTAGCGATCTCGCTGTGTGTGAAGTACCCCTAAGGTTCAGTAGCTCAATAATGTACTATTTATTCATTCATTTTATTGTCTCTGTGCCTGCAGTATGTATTTATATGACTTGTCTCAGCAATTATTTATTTTATAAATAAATAATATGTAATTATTTGTCTATACACAAAGTGTTAATTTATTTGACTTGGTCTTTACCCATGTAATTCAGTCTGTTACCTAAGCTTTCACTTACATGATATTTCAAATAAAGTTATACCATTTATCTAAAACATTGCCTAGCACAAATACCATCATTTTCACCCCAAACACATCATTAACACTTACCACTAAAACAAATCCTTTTTTGACATTTAGTCAAGAAAAGTTTTATGAGGACTATTTACATTTTTGCCACTCTGATATCTTGGTGGCTTAAAGACGATTCAGTTATGTATGATTTATATTGTTTGTAATTTTTTTTATAGAAAACAATTGCAGAAGCATCAGTTGTTAGAAAAATTGTTTTGCTTAGACAAGATGTCTAGTTCTAGAATATTTATGGATTTGAAATAGTTTTTTCTTTGGGGACTATACATTTATTCTTAACTAAGGATTCGGAATATCATTTTGAAACATTCAGGTTTAAACTAGGTTTCCTTCTCAGATGGACTAGTGGGCTTTATTGGTGATAGATTTTCTGGTGAAAGGTTTGAAAGGCTTTATGATTGTTACTGGAGATGAGCGAATCTATTCTATACAACCAAATTTAATTTAAATTCATACATTTAAGCGGATTACAATAATTTGTGGTTCCATTAATGGGTATACTGTATATTACCCTCTGCCATTTTACAAATTTCAGAAGATTGCATCAGCCGCAGAAGGCTATATGACCTCAGTTGGGACTGTGGTGCCTTCCCCATAATGCCTTGGGGCTATCACATTTCTTGGTATAGGACAACTAGTCAGGAGGGACTATCAGAGCCAGTATTATAGTCAACCAAGGACAGGCAGCAAACATTATAGCCTGAACTAAAATATAGAGAGGACTTCAGAGCTCACAGCTCAGCAATAGCGACAGAAAAAGAAAGCCCAAAAACATCGGACAAATACTCCAGATAGCATTGTGTTGTACAACTGTAGTACTGAAGAAGATGAGTGCAGTAGCCTGAGAGAAAATCAGCTATTAAATTGATAGCGAAAAAAAGCTGTGGAACAGGAAAGCGCAATAAGGTCTTACCCTGGTGATGGAAAGGGTAAAAAATGTATCAAACTCACCTATAATGGTTGTGCCAGTCACAACCACTATACACGCGTGTGAGAATCCGGGTCTGGCAGCAGTCCTAAAATATGACTGATAACAGAGAGTAAATGGGAAATGGGTTGTAAATCCGCGCCATGGACTCAATGGATTCAGAAGGAGATTTATGCTTCTTTTAATGGCCAGCAGCAGTCCCAGACTGCATGATTAATCAGTGATATGTTGTAGCTGGCATTTATCCTTTTTAATTTGTATTCCATTTACATATTTTTCTTCATTCTCATTGCACTAGAAAGCATCAAGCTAGCACAATAATTTTGCCCCCCCAAAAAAATCAGTGTTATTCATACTGAGTATTTATATTTCTTGTGCAATCCTTTTTTTGCAAAGGCAGAATAATTGTTTTCTAAAAATGCAATAAAATATTCCCTAAAATCCAGACATTTAACTGCCACAGTCTACAAAGTGTGTTGAAAACAATTTGTTTTGCTCATTTGTTTCAGTAGTCAAAAATTTTATCTAAATAAATCACACTAATACAGTATCCTGTTGCAGGTATATTTTGCTTTCCATCCATGTACCTACCTAGCATTTCTTGTTATGTCCTTTATATCCTTTTTCAGCATGAATTGATTTTCAAAATTAATTATAGTTCAAAATGTATGGTAAAAAAAATAGTAATAGTAATGCACTAATTAGTATAAAAAAAAATCAAAAAAATATGCCATGACTAAACATAGAGAGCTTATAGGAACACTGGAATTACCATTAACATCAAGCAGTGCTTTTATTAAATGCAGTGGCCTCCTTTTTCTCTAGCTAGAATATTAGTATCATTAAAGCAGAGTGAGTTATGAAATATATTGCAGATTACTTGTCTCAGTCATAGCCAAGTTATGTTATCTCTGACAGTGACACCATCAGTTTTAGTCAGTGTTGTGCAGAAAACCGTCTGCCTGATCACAAATGATTATGAGGGATAATTTGAATGAGGGATAAAAACTGTCTTTCATTCAATTTATAATTGGGCTGTTGATTACTATTGGGGTATTTTCTTTTCCTGTGGAGAGGTCACTTAAACACTACCATAGCCCTAGTATGTTCAAAGAGCTTGAAATAGGTTAGATATGGTTGTAGGAGATCTCATGACATCACACATGTCTTTTCTGAGTGTTTGGGGGCTTTAAAGTATTACGATTCATGGTGAGTTAATTTACTGTATAACAAACTATGAAAAAAATTGTCTAACCTAGTGAATTTAAATTTCAAAAGATGCCATCATCTCTAGTAGTTGCATTTATCTCTGAGAGACATTTAGGTTCAAATAACAATTTTTAGGTTTTAATTTTGTTTATTGGATTGAAGTTACAACAGCAAAGATTAGAAATGTGGTAGGATTGCTAATTTGCAAATATTTTTTTCAATCATATTTCAATTTTTTTTATGTTAGTACATCTGTTAAAAATCTATATAGGTTTCCACCTTTCCATGTTTACCATATGTCTGTTGCTTCCTCTAAGCTGTGTGCTCTGAAAAACAATGCTGACAGGTACAGCTGCTATTAAGTTTGTTGACTTTATAATGTTGTTATAAAGTCTATTCTTTCCAGAACACTTTGCTTAGAGGGATATTGGAGTTATTATTTAAGAAAAATAGGTCCAATGTATAATTGGGAAAATTAGGAATTCAAAGACTGGGAGAAAGACAGGTGCATAGGGTCTTAACTGATAAAAACAGTGAAAGGATTATAGGGTGCACTCACCTATAGATGTTGTGAAAAGTCACAACATCTAATGAAGCATAGACACTGGTGGAGACAGCTGCGGACTCGTGAAATGAAAACAGAGACTTGTATAGGAAATCGGGGCTCATCGCCGCGCTTGTCACCATTCAATCTTTTCACCGGGTGTTTTCAGGAGGTCACCAGGCTGCTGTTGGGCAGAGTGCTGGGGCAGATAACACTGAAACGTGTAGATTTTGTTCATGCTCCTTAAATAAATGACTTGGAATAATAACTTTTTGGATTGAATGGTGACAAGGGCGGCGATGATCCCCGATTTCCTATAGAAGTCTCTGTTTTAATTTGGAAAATTATGAGATCAAATCTCTTCTACCAAGTTCTCCCAAACTGTGAGGCCGAGAACTTTTAGGCTATGTTCACACTGGGTGTTTTTGCAGCATTTTTGCAGAATTTTTAGCTACAGATTTGCCTTGATTTTTATGCAAATCCATGATACTAAAATACTCCTTTTACAGTCACAGCAAAGTCTATGAGATTTCTGAAATCTCATGCACACACACACCTCCAGGATTTTCCTGACAGTTTTGTGAAATACCTCCGGTTTTGCTGCATTATGAAAAGAACATGTCAGTTCTTTTCAGCACTTCTGCCACGGTTTTTCACCCTAGCAACAGGTGGACTCACAGATACCCTGGATCAGTGGGTCTAACCGGGTTAATAAAAAACCCGGCTCTGACCCGGAATTGATCCAGGGTATCTGACTGGCACTTAAATGGTGGTGGGGATAAAGGGATTGGAGCAAGCACGGTATATTTACCAAATCACCAGCACAGATATACGCTCCCGCAGCTCCTCCTTTTCCCTGTTCATTACATATTCATTGCTTATTATGTTTATTATGCATATTCACCAAAAACCACACCAAAACCGCAAATGAATTCCAGGAGACATCCTCCCACAAGGTCATGTTTTGGTCAGGTTTTTTCAGGAAAAATATGTTGCAAAAATGTCATGTGTTAACATAGCCTTAGGAGCCACCAACATGGTGCTTTCATTTGTAGATATCTTTGCATACCATATTATTTATTTCAAGTGGAACTATGTGTTACATTATCATTTTGAAGATTACAGTTTGTGTTCCTTTTTCTTCTGGAGGCCAAGAGTTTTCACTATTTTGGAGGCAGCTCTGGCAGGATATGTGAGATTTAAGGTGAGTAATATTTCATATTTGTTAACACCAGTTCAGACCTACATTTACTATGCTTTCGAGTCTGAAGAGACCTCAGGGCATAATTAAAATTTTTAAACAATAATTTGGGAACTTTTGATTTACATATACAAATCGAATTTCAGAACTCAATTGAAATTAATCTGCTAAATTAAAATTTTGGGTGATTCCATTATTTATACTGATAAGATTAGAGCAGTCTGAGTGTCTGTTATATTTTATTAATGTCTACAATAAAATCTCACATGGGTGACAGATTGTACATGATCCGTGGCAAAACAAAAACCTTAGTACTTCAATCACTAATTTCCAGATCCTTCATCAACAGCCAAACTTATTCTGTACATTGTGACTGGAATACCAATACTGCCACTTTCCTAAATTTTTTCTATGCATTCTAACAAGTTTCCACACCTGCCCAGCTCCCTTAGCCTGTGTGCCTGCAGTCAACGTTTATTGTATTTTCGCTGATGCAAATAAGCAGCATTTTACATTTTACCAGCAAAGTGGATGTGATTTATAGAAATCGCATGTCCACTCTGCTTCTTTTCTATGTTATGTAAACTCATCTGCGGTGCGTTTTCCCAATCGTCAGCATGTCAGTTTATCTTGCAGGTACACTGAGTTTTCTGTTTTGAATTTCCCCATAGACTTGTATCACACACACATGCGGGTAGACCCACTGCACCACGGGTAAGGCTTAACTCAGAGGGACATAGCTAACTGCCTACCAGGTATTCATCAGAGCCTATAATGGTGAAGTTTGGCTTGGCAGGTGGTGCGTACCACTGTGGAGCAGTCTGTGGTAGTAGTAGCTGACCCCAGAGGACAGAAGCAAGAAAATAGACAGGTACGAGCACAAGCCCGGGGTAACAGGCAGGATGGATCAATGGGTGTCCGGCAGGAATAGGTGTGGGTATAGAAATACAGGCAGGTGACAGATCAGGGGTGAGAACACAGGATGGGTGCTGGATGGGTTCGGGGTCACAGGCTGGACACTGGACGAGTATTGGTACAGGTTACTGGTCAGGTTTCTGAAACAAGACAAGGGCATGGGATACAGACTGATGTGCAGAGAAACTCTAACATGCTAAGTGTCTTAAAAGGAAGGATGCCTTAAGTACCTAGTGCATCTCAGCCATAGGCTGGAGGCACTATCATATTAAGTAAAAAGACTGATGGCACTACCTAACAAACAAAGATACAGTTGCACTCTAAAATACTAAGATATGTTAACAATGAATATTGGAATAGGAATATACAGTACATTACATACAAAATTTGAGATACTTAGCATATAAAAAAGACCAGTTTAACTTAAGTCTAACAGCTACATCAAGGCGTATGTCTTAATGTTGGTTCCATATCTACTTTACTTTTGGGTTAAAAAACCTCCAATTTATGTTTGGATAGGAATCTGCCAATAACGACTTAAAATTGCCCAAGGCTTGTAAGAAGGAGAGCTCAATCAGAAGGCATGACCCCATAATCTAAGTAAAAATACTGATGGCACATCCTAACTAGAGATGAGCGAACCGGTCCCGGTTCGGCTCGAGGCCGGTTCGCCGAACGGGGGTCCCGTTCGAGTTCGGTTCGTCGAACGTTCGACGAACCGAACTCGAACGTATAGGCTATAATGGGAGGCAATCACAAACACATAAAAATGCATTATAAATGTACACAAACAGTTAATAAACATTGCCATAACACTTACCGGTCCTCGCGATCCCTTCTGCACTCTGTCTCCTGCCGCTATTCCATCCGATGATCGCTGAATCCTCCCGGTGACCTGCACTGCCAGCAGAGAAGCAGGACCTATCGTGACGTCAAAATAGCCATGTGACCAGTCACGTGGCTATTATCTCATTGGCTACAGACTGGTCACATGACTATGACACGTCATGTAGGACCTGCGAGTGCATCTCTCCGGTACACGGTGCACATATGTGTATCGCCGTGTACCGGCGACATGCTCTAGCACACGGTCGACTCCCCGTTCCGTTAGGGACCGGCTGACACAGCCGGTCATTAACGGAGATCACCGTTGCCATAGCAACGCAGTTAGCGGTGACGTCACCGCTAACCGCGGCTCCGGGAGCACCGTTGCTATGGTAACGCGTCTGTCAGCGTTACCGCTAGCAGCCAGCAGTGATCACTCACGGAGTGAAGGCTGCACGCTGCTTCCCGATTGTAGTGAGCATTGTAGTTAGGATGGAGGTTCCCCAGCCCCAAGTGATGCCCCTCACTACAATCGTCACTACTACTACACTAGAAAGAAAGAAGACAGAAGAGCAGGATCGTGGAGGGCTGACAGGGGTAATAAAGATGGAGTCTCTAATGTGTCTGTGTATTTATTTCTATTAAAGTATTTTTTCTCTGTGTGGTGTCTTTTTTTAACCCTTTATTGGAGATTCTTAATGGCCGGGTCAAACGTGCCTGACATTAAGAATCTCTGGCTTAATACTGGCTGGTAAAACAAAGCCAGTATTAACTCATGATTACCCAACAAGCCACCCGGCTCCAGGGCTGTTGGAAGAGTTGGATACAGCGCCAGATGATGGCGCTTCTATGAGAGCGCCATTTTCTGGGACGGCTGCGGACTGAAATCCGCAGCAGAGGCGCCCACAAACCTCGGGCTAACCTGTGCTGCGGATTCCAATCCCCAGCTGCCTAGTTGTACCCGGCTGGACACAAAAATAGGGCGAAGCCCACGTCATTTGTTTTTTAATTATTTCATGAAATAAGTGAAATAATTAAAAAAAACGGGCTTCCCTATATTTTTGGTTCCCAGCCGGGTACAAATAGGCAACTGGGGGTTGGAGGCAGCCCGTGGCTGCCAGCTGTACCTGGCTAGCATACAAAAATATGGCGAAGCCCACGTCATTTTTTTGGTGGGCAAAAAACTTCTGCATACAGTCCTGGATGGAGTATGCTGAGCCTTGTAGTTCTGCAGCTGCTGTCTGCTCTTCTCCATACAGACAGACAGCAGCTGCAGAACTACAAGGCTCAGCATACTCCATCCAGGACTGTATGCAGAAGTTTTTTGCCCCCTGAAAAAATTATGTGGCTTTGCCATATTTTTGTATGCTAGCCAGGTACAGCAGGCAGGTACGGCTGCCCCCAACCCCCAGTTGCCTATTTGTACCCGGCTGGGAACCAAAAATAAAGGGAAGCCCTTTTTTTATTATTTCATGAATTTCATGAAATAATTAGAAAACAAATGACGTAGGCTTTGCCCCATTTTTGTGTCCAGCCAGGTACAACTAGGCAGCTGGGATTGGAATCCGCACCACCGGTTGGCCTGAGCTTTCTGGGCCCCACTGCTGCGAATTGCAGTCTGCAGCCACCTCAGAAAATGGCATTTTCATAGAAGCGCCATCTTCTGGCGCTGTATCCAACTCTTCCAGCACCTGCCTGCTATACCTGGTTAGCATACAAAAATATGGCGAAGCTCACGTCCTTTTTTTGTAGCTTTTTGGCAAAAAAAAAAAAAAATGCTTCCCTGGATTTTCCATTGCCAGTGAAGGTAACACCAAGCAGTGGGGGTTAGCAGCCAGTAGCTGCTTGGATTACCCTTAGCTAGCAATACAAAAAATGCAGTGGGAGCTAACATATATTTTTTTTAATTATTTATTTAAATAACTAAAAATAAAATGGGCTTCCCTGTATTTTGATTGCTGGACATCACAGTGCTGTAAAAATAAATCTTTAAAAAAATGACGTAGCGCTCCGCGGTATTTTTGATTCTCAGCGCAGATAAAGCAGACAGCTATGGGTTGCCACCCCCATCTGCCTGCCGTTACCTTGGTTGGCAATCAAAATACAGGGAAGCCCATTAATTTTTTCTATTTAAAAAATAGTTAAAAAAAAAAAATTACGTTGGGTCCCCCCATTTTTGATAGCCAGCTAGAGTAAAGCAGACGGCTGCAGCCTGAAAACCACAGCTGGCAGCTTTACCGTGGTTGGGGATCCAATGTGGAGGTCCCCTCAGGCTCTTTTTTATAATTATTTTATAACTATTAATAATTACACAATAAAAGTAGGGGACCCCCCAAATTGGATCACCAGCCAAGGTAAAGCGGACAGCTGTGGTCTGGTATTCTCAGGGTGGGAAGGTCCATAGTTATTGGGCCTTCACAGCCTAAAAATAGCAGGCCGCAGGCACCCCAGACGTGGCGCATCCACTAGATGCGCCAATCCTGGCGCTTCACCCCAGCTCATCCCGTGCCCTGGTGCAGTGGCAAACGGGGTAATAAATCGGGTTGATACTAGCTGTAAAGTCACCTGAGATCAAGCCCAGCAGTTTGTGATGTCATGGCGTCTATTAGATACCCAACATCATAAACTGTCAGTACTAACAAAAACAAAAAATCGACAAAAGAAATTTATTTGAAAAAACAGTCCCCAAAACATTTCCTCTTTCACCAATTTATTGTAAGAAAAAAAATAAAGGGGTCCCACGACGACTCTGGACCG
This sequence comes from Anomaloglossus baeobatrachus, assembly GCF_048569485.1. Lineage (NCBI taxonomy): Eukaryota > Metazoa > Chordata > Amphibia > Anura > Aromobatidae > Anomaloglossus > Anomaloglossus baeobatrachus. Next base: position 400,329,665 of record NC_134356.1, on the reverse strand, counting down.
TCTAGAATATGGGGGGGAGACACTCAGGGAACGTATCCCCCATTTTCTAGGAGTGCGGACCCTTCATGTGAGGAGTGTGGGTGCAATGAATCTGCACTCACTCTCCCCGGGTCCACAGCAGCAGAGTCCATGTCGTAATGGTTGCTACCAAAGCTGCAATGCCCTGCTCATGAGGTAAGGGCATGCCTAATCAGGAGAACTACTGTAGAGGAAGCTCTGCTCACTGGTATATAGGTGCTCAGAGGTAATAATAGATAAAATTAGTGAGTAACCTCGGCACTCTATATCTCCCAGACTAAGTCAGTAAGTCACAACGGATAGTAATGCAAAATCACTCTTTATTGGTCCGTATTAAGAAATTTTTTTTTCATAAGCATATATGTTTTTGTCCAAAACAAGTTACAAATGACGTTTCGGCCTGAGCCTTCGTCAGATTGGACTTATCTGCATGTAATCATGAAAAATGACAATAATCAGTATCACATAAGAGTGAGAGAACAATAACATAAACTCGAACAATGTAGAGGTACAATTGGGATGCAGCAAAAAAATTGCAACACAGCAAGAAATGAAACACATGATACAAATGTCATAATACAGTACAAGGACAATATAGTAATGACAAATATGGGGTCAGAGTAGACTTAGACAGCTCTGGTACGAAAGAGATGTCAATCATAAAGTAACATGTGCAGTAGGTGTAGAGCTACACTATGCATGGCAGAGCTAATGGGTAGACCGACCATAGAAAAAGTAGAGAAAAAGTGGAGAAAAAGTGGAGAATAAGTGGAACATAAGAGGAGAAAAAGTGGAGAAAAAGTGGAGAAAAAAGTGGAGAAAAAGTGGAGAAAAAGTGGAGAAAAAGTGGAGAAAAAGTGGAGATTAAGAGGAGAAAAAGTGGAGAAAAAAGTGGAGAAAAAGTGGAGAATAAGTGGAGCATAAGTGGAGAAAAAGTGGAGAAAAATTGGAGAAAAAGTGGAGCATAAGAGGAGAAAAAGTGGAGAAAAAAGTGGAGAAAAAGTGGAGAAAAAGTGGAGCATAAGAGGAGAAAAAGTGGAGAAAAAGTGGAGAAAAAGTGGAGCATAAGAGGAGAAAAAGTGGAGAAAAAGTGGAGAAAAAGTGGAGCATAAGAGGAGAAAAAGTGGAGATTAAGAGGAGAAAAAGTGGAGAAAAAGTGGAGCATAAGAGGAGAAAAAGTGGAGAAAAAGTGGAGAAAAAGTGGAGAAAAAGTGGAGAAAAAGTGGAGCATAAGAGGAGAAAAAGTGGAGATTAAGAGGAGAAAAAGTGGAGAAAAAGTGGAGAAAAAGTGGAGAAAAAGTGGAGAAAAAGTGGAGCATAAGAGGAGAAAAAGTGGAGAAAAAAGTGGAGAAAAAGTGGAGAAAAAGTGGAGAAAAAGTGGAGATTAAGAGGAGAAAAAGTGGAGCATAAGAGGAGAAAAAGTGGAGAAAAAAGTGGAGAAAAAGTGGAGAAAGTGGAGAAAAAAATGGAGAAAAAGTGGAGAAAAAGTGGAGAATAAGAGGAGAAAAAGTGGAGAAAAAGTGGAGAAAAAGTGGAGAATAAGAGGAGAAAAAGTGGAGAATAAGTGGAGAAAAAAATGGAGAAAAAGTGGAGAAAAAGTGGAGAAAAAGTGGAGCATAAGAGGAGAAAAAGTGGAGAAAAAGTGGAGAAAAAGTGGAGAAAAAGTGGAGCATAAGAGGAGAAAAAGTGGAGAAAAAAGTGGAGAAAAAGTGGAGAAAAAGTGGAGCATAAGAGGAGAAAAAGTGGAGAAAAAGTGGAGAAAAAGTGGAGCATAAGAGGAGAAAAAGTGGAGAAAAAGTGGAGAAAAAGTGGAGCATAAGAGGAGAAAAAGTGGAGAAAAAGTGGCGAAAAAAGTGGAGAAAAAGTGGAGAAAAAGTGGAGAAAAAGTGGAGAAAAAGTGGAGATTAAGAGGAGAAAAAGTGGAGAAAAAGTGGAGAAAAAGTGGAGCATAAGAGGAGAAAAAGTGGAGAAAAAAGTGGAGAAAACGTGGAGAAAACGTGGAGAAAAAGTGGAGAAAAAGTGGAGAAAAAGTGGAGCATAAGAGGAGAAAAAGTGGAGAAAAAGTGGAGAAAAAAGTGGAGAAAAAGTGGAGAAAAAGTGGAGAAAAAGTGGAGAAAAAGTGGAGAAAAAGTGGAGATTAAGAGGAGAAAAAGTGGAGAAAAAGTGGAGAAAAAGTGGAGCATAAGAGGAGAAAAAGTGGAGAAAAAAGTGGAGAAAACGTGGAGAAAACGTGGAGAAAAAGTGGAGAAAAAGTGGAGAAAAAGTGGAGAAAAAGTGGAGCATAAGAGGAGAAAAAGTGGAGAAAAAAGTGGAGAAAACGTGGAGAAAAAGTGGAGAAAAAGTGGAGCATAAGAGGAGAAAAAGTGGAGATTAAGAGGAGAAAAAGTGGAGAAAAAGTGGAGAAAAAGTGGAGAAAAAGTGGAGCATAAGAGGAAAAAAAGTGGAGAAAAAAGTGGAGAAAAAGTGGAGAAAAAGTGGAGAAAAAGTGGAGATTAAGAGGAGAAAAAGTGGAGCATAAGAGGAGAAAAAGTGGAGAAAAAAGTGGAGAAAAAGTGGAGAAAGTGGAGAAAAAAATGGAGAAAAAGTGGAGAAAAAGTGGAGAAAAAGTGGAGAATAAGAGGAGAAAAAGTGGAGAAAAAGTGGAGAAAAAGTGGAGAATAAGAGGAGAAAAAGTGGAGAATAAGTGGAGAAAAAAATGGAGAAAAAGTGGAGAAAAAGTGGAGAAAAAGTGGAGCATAAGAGGAGAAAAAGTGGAGAAAAAGTGGAGAAAAAGTGGAGAAAAAAGTGGAGCATAAGAGGAGAAAAAGTGGAGAAAAAGTGGAGAAAAAGTGGAGAAAAAGTGGAGCATAAGAGGAGAAAAAGTGGAGAAAAAAGTGGAGAAAAAAGTGGAGAAAAAGTGGAGAAAAAGTGGAGAAAAAGTGGAGAAAAAGTGGAGATTAAGAGGAGAAAAAGTGGAGAAAAAGTGGAGAAAAAGTGGAGCATAAGAGGAGAAAAAGTGGAGAAAAAAGTGGAGAATAAGAGGAGAAAAAGTGGAGAAAAAGTGGAGAAAAAGTGGAGAATAAGAGGAGAAAAAGTGGAGAATAAGTGGAGAAAAAAATGGAGAAAAAGTGGAGAAAAAGTGGAGAAAAAGTGGAGCATAAGAGGAGAAAAAGTGGAGAAAAAGTGGAGAAAAAGTGGAGAAAAAAGTGGAGCATAAGAGGAGAAAAAGTGGAGAAAAAAGTGGAGAAAAAGTGGAGAAAAAGTGGAGCATAAGAGGAGAAAAAGTGGAGAAAAAGTGGAGAAAAAGTGGAGAAAAAGTGGAGCATAAGAGGAGAAAAAGTGGAGAAAAAGTGGAGAAAAAAGTGGAGAAAAAGTGGAGAAAAAGTGGAGAAAAAGTGGAGAAAAAGTGGAGATTAAGAGGAGAAAAAGTGGAGAAAAAGTGGAGAAAAAGTGGAGCATAAGAGGAGAAAAAGTGGAGAAAAAAGTGGAGAAAACGTGGAGAAAACGTGGAGAAAAAGTGGAGAAAAAGTGGAGAAAAAGTGGAGCATAAGAGGAGAAAAAGTGGAGAAAAAAGTGGAGAAAACGTGGAGAAAAAGTGGAGAAAAAGTGGAGAAAAAGTGGAGCATAAGAGGAGAAAAAGTGGAGATTAAGAGGAGAAAAAGTGGAGAAAAAGTGGAGAAAAAGTGGAGAAAAAGTGGAGAAAAAGTGGAGCATAAGAGGAGAAAAAGTGGAGAAAAAAGTGGAGCAAAAGTGGAGAAAAAGTGGAGAAAAAGTGGAGATTAAGAGGAGAAAAAGTGGAGCATAAGAGGAGAAAAAGTGGAGAAAAAAGTGGAGAAAAAGTGGAGAAAGTGGAGAAAAAAATGGAGAAAAAGTGGAGAAAAAGTGGAGAAAAAGTGGAGAATAAGAGGAGAAAAAGTGGAGAAAAAGTGGAGAAAAAGTGGAGAATAAGAGGAGAAAAAGTGGAGAATAAGTGGAGAAAAAAATGGAGAAAAAGTGGAGAAAAAGTGGAGAGAAAGTGGAGAAAAAAATGGAGAAAAAGTGGAACACCCTTTGGTACCTTTCATGTGGCACTAAGGGGTGCTTAGCTTTGTATTTAGCCAAAAAAATGAAAAAAAAATGACATAGGGTTCCCCCTAGTTTTGTAGCCAGCTAGGGTAAAGCAGACGGCTGCAGCCTGCAGACCACAGCTGGCAACCTCACCTTGGCTGGTAATCCAAAACTGAGGGCACCCCACGCTGTTATTTTAAATTAAATAAATAATTAAAAAAAAAAACACGTAGGGGTCCCCCAAAATTGGATCACCAGCCAAGGTAAAGCAGACAGCTGGGGCCTGATATTCTCAGACTAGGGAGGTCCATGGTTATTGGAATCTCCCCAGCCTAAAAATAGCAGGCCGCAGCCGCCCCAGAAGTGGCGCATCCATTAGATGCGCCAATCCTGGTGCTTCGCCCCAGCTCATCCCGCGCCCTGGTGCGGTGGCAAACGGGGTAATATTTGGGGTTAATACCAGATGTGTAATGTCACCTGGCATCAAGCCCTGGGGTTGGTGAGGTCAGGCGTCTATCAGATACCCGACATCACCAACCCAGTCAGTAATAAAAAAAAAATACACGACAAACACATTTTTATTTGAAAAAACACTCCCCAAAACATTCCCTCTTTAACCAATTTATTAGATTGAAAAACAAATCCAGGTCTGGTGTAATCCAAGGGGTTGCCATGACGATGCACACTGTCCCAGTCAATGAAAAGCAGGATGTTCCCCATTGGCTGGGAGAGCAGTGCAGTGACCTGAGCTAACATCAATGGGTCAGCCCAGGTCACTGCAGGGGGGTGACAAGTGCTGCTGTCAGTGAGGTACATTACCTGCGCTGATCTCCAGCACACTGACAGCCCCTGTCACTGAGGTCAATGACCGGCGCCTTCACATCAAGTATCGCGAGAGGTCCGTGACGTCACCGCCAGTGTCAGTCTCGGGTCGGAAGCGATAGGTGATGTGACAAGCGGCGGCCATGGAGGACAGTGACAGCGCTGAGGTCGGGATGGCGGGACTTCATCACCGCAGGTAAGCCGAGCGAGCGGGTGGGCGGGCGGGGGAGGGGGTGGGGGGGGGTGGGGGGGGAGGCGGGTGGATGTGTGTGTGTGTGTGTGTTTGTGTATGTGTATGTATGTGTACATGCCGCGGGCAGGAGGGGGTGGAGCGAGCTGAGCGGGAAAGTGTGGGCTTCCTGCACGTAACTAAGATAAACATCGGGTTACTAACCAAAGTGCTTTGCTTGGATACCCGATGTTTATCTTGGTTACCAGCTTGTGGCAGGCTGCCAGCGATGGCTCCTGCTCACTGTAGCTGTAAAAAGCCCTGCTTTTTGCTGCTAGAACCGTTCTCGAACGTATCTAGAACTATCGAGCTTTTAGCAAAAAGCTCGAGTTCTAGTTCGATCTCGAACAGCCCAAAAATCACTCGAGCCTAGAACTGGAGAACCACGAACCACGAACCGCGCTCAACTCTAATCCTAACACTCAAGTGTAAACAGGTGCATACTGAACATGTGATGTATTATAACAAAAAAAGAGAACTCTGCACTCTGAAATACTAAAATAAGTTAACAATAAATATAGGAATATGAAAATGCATTACTGCTAAGATAATACATATAAAAAATTGAAATACTTAGCATATAAAAAAAATGGCAATTTATATGAGCCCAGCAGTCAACGTCAAGTCATATGTCTTACTGTTGGGTCCCTATTAATGATGGGCGAACATGCTCAGTACTGCTCGGTACTTGATTAAGCATTGCTGGTGCCGAGTTTGAGGGGGGGGCGGAGCCTGGACCGGGATGTGAGCACACACAGGGAGACACTCTCCTGCTGACTCACTGTGAATACCGCTGGAGCCGCCGCATGGCTGACACTTATAGTGACACCGGAGGGCAGGGGAAGGTACCGGCATCCAGCAGGAGAAGTCTCAGCTCCTGAACCGGCAGCATATCCAGGTGGCGACAGAGGGAAGTTGGAGCAGGCAGAGGGCCTGGATCACAAAATGGCACTGAGGTCAGAGAGGAGGCGGAGAAAGCAAACACAGCCTGCCAACATGGCATGGAAGCAGCTGCAAAACTTGCACAGTTTGCAAGACAATCAGAGGAATCTCGGGAGAACAAACAGGAGGAGGAGTCAGGAGAACAGCAGGCAGCAGAGGAAATACAGGAGAACCCCAATATTAAGGATGTGTTTCAGGTGGTCTCCTTTTGCAAACAGGCCCTCACAACATTAACCCAGCAGATGCTGGGAATACAGGGAGATATAGCTACTCTCAAAAAGATCAGAAGAAAACTGATATGAGAAACAGTGCTGTAGAGAAAAGAGTGGGGGCAGCTGAGGATCATATAGTTAACAATAAAATAAGGGTCAGCGCTAAACCCAATGTTTCAAATGGTTCTGCAGCTAATTTTTCTAGGCAAAAAACCCTTTAATGCCTAGGGTCAAATAAATTCATATGTATAATATATAGAGGTACCTAGATATAAAATTTGCGCTGAACCACAACAATGTATTCCTTCATTCAAACTTCTTATCCGGGAAGGTATTTATATCCTGGAGTCCCGTTGTTGGTAATCAAGCGGTGTCTGCTTTCTAGGAATCCAGGAGCCTGCAAAGGAGGAATCTGCAGTGTCCTGTTGTAAACTTGCATTCGGGCACACTTTAAAATCCACAGCGCAAAAGTTGTTCTTTAATCTGCTGGAGCCTTTGCACTGAAAAAAACATATAGTGCAGAGACTGTAATTGCCTGTTGAATTGCTACATTTTGGACACATCCAGCGGTAATGTGGTAGATGTGTTGTTAATATTTTACCCTATAAAAACAACTGCAGCTTATGTGGAGTGCTTGACTCAAAGTGACATTTGAGGTCTCTGTGGTATAGTAACAGAAAAAATTATTCATCTATAATACGGGGTTTTTGTGCACTTTGTAAAGATTTTGATAAAACCCTTTCTTGAGATTTATATTCAGTCATTCTAAGCAAGTTTAAAATTATAATCAAGTACTTGTATTTTTGTCCTTTTGACCATCAGCATATGATAGCCGTCGGCCGAGGCTTCATATGCTTAAATGATATGTGATGTTTTAGTAGAGCTTGTATTTTTTTGGTGTGAGTGGAGAATAAAACAAAATAAAATACTATTCCTCAATACATTGTTGTGGTTCAGCGCAAATTTTATATATAGGTACCTCTATATATTATACATATGGATCATATAGTTACACTGCAAAAAGCAGAGAAAACGTTCCAGCAGCAAATATCTGAGTTGTCTGCAAAAACAGATGACTTGGAGAACTATTCCAGGAGGAACAATATAAGACTGGTGGGAATCCCAGAAAAAGTAGAGGGAAGAAATCCTACTGAATTCATAGAAATGTGGCTTAAAGAAAAGATTGGCGCTGATAATTTGACCAAGTTATATGCAATTGAGAGGGCGCACAGAGTCCCAATGCAACCGCAACCACCTGGCAAGGGGCCCCGTATGATGCTGGCAAAATTGCTTAACTACAGGGACCGGAATATTATTCTACGCAAGGCGCGGGATCTGGAGAACCTGACAAATGATGGACACCCAGTGGTTATATTCCCTGACTACTCTGGACCGGTACAGAAGCAAAGAATGCAATTTACAGGGGTAAAGAGACGACTCCGTGAGCTGGGGGTTAAATATTCCATGATGTTCCCAGCAAAACTTCGAGAAGCAGCACTGGAGAAGGTGCACTTTTTTCTTGATCCAGAGGAGGCCTTGAAATGGATAGACACCAATGCAAGAAAGCTGCAAACAACAGGAGAAGGATAGAAGCTGGCTATAAGTGACACTGCAATTTCGTGATTTTCCTGGACTACAGAACTGGCTACTAATAAGCATTTTCATATGCTAGAGGAGAAGGAGACTTCATAAGCCCATTTTTATGGCAGTGACGGTACACTTCTTTTTTTTTCCCTTTCTCTTCCAGGTTATTATTGTTGATCTCTTGCTCCTGTCCCTGAGTGTTAGATGGGGCAGGGAAAAGTTTCCTAGCACTAAGCTGAACAATGACAGGAGGAGGATAATAATTCCCCCCCCTTTTTTTTTTTTCTTTTTCTCTTCAGGCAGTGCGGTGGCGATTGATAAATGCTTAAGTTTTCAAAAATTCATATGTTAGAGGTTTACATTATATGATATATGCAAATGAAAACGAATATGGTGAAGGCGGGAGGTAAGTTAGGGGGTTCTGCTCACTGGGATGAGACAGGTTTGGTATGAGAGAAAAGGAGGAAGGAGGTTGACAGGTCTGGGGGAGACAGACCTCATTCCCTATAAGGGAGTTAAAGATGTAAATCGGAGGTGGAGGAGTTTTGTTGGGGTGGTTCTAAGGGGCGGGTTAGGGAAGGGAAAGACTCAGCGTACATAGGGACATTATGTTTGTTTAAAGATAACCAGTAATTTTCAACATGGGAGAGGAGATTAAAATATTATATTGGAATGTAAGGGGGCTGTCAGATAGAGGTAAAAGAGACGCAATGATAAAATATATGCTAGACCAGAGACCATCAATAATGTGTTTATTGGAGACGCATTTGACGAGCGAAACGACAAATGTACTGAACAAGCGATGGGTGCAAAGGGCGTATCACACTACTTTTTCTAGTTATGCTAGAGGGGTCTCTGTGTTAGTCCATAGATCCGCCCTATATGAAGAAGTGGAGACATGGATAGATACAGAAGGACAATATGTAATGGTAATCTGTAAGTTGTATGGACAATTATTATGCATTGCTGCTATATATGTTCCACCGTCTTACACTAGTGTCAAAATTAGAGGGGTGAGAGAGCGTTCGGCTAAATGGGGGAATTTGCCATTCTTGGGAAATGAAATGATGGATTCTGGAATTTAAAATGTTGAATATTTGGCTAGACTAATATCGGATCATAGTCCAATACTGATATCTATTAAAAAACGGGGAGTAGGGGAGAGGCTAACAAGAGCATGGAAGCTACATCCGGTTTAGGTAAAAAGTATTGACATGGACGGTATAGCCAGTGAGATTCTGGAATCTTGTGCCCTTAATAGAGGTAGTGCGGATCCATTGGTAGTTTGGGACGCCATGAAGGCATACCTGAGAGGCCTTTTATTTAGAGATGTTTGCCGGTGTAAGTCCCGTAGTAGACAGGGGGAAATTGATTGCTTAGAGGTCTTGAAGGGAGCAGAAGCAGAGATGGTAACACGGCCCACACCAGAGAATAGGCAGAAGCTAAAAGCAGCTCAGGAAGAAGTTAATAAAGTGCTATTGGAAAGCAGGCTTTTCAAAAAGAGAACTTTTATGCAGAGGGACAAAAGGTGGGACATATGTTGTTGGTGGTGACGGCAGGCCAAAGACAATCATCCTTTGTGCATTGCATTCGCACCACAATGGGAGATTTAGTTACGGAGGGGGTAGATATTCTGGACACGTTCGCAGCCTTTTATGAGGAATTATATTCCACTAGAGGGGAGACGAGACAGAGTGACCTAGAGGCTTTCTTAGGTACAATGACATTACCCAAAATTACAGAGACAGAGAAACACAGTCTAGAGGGCCCTATCACACTTGAGGAGATCGAGAGAGCTTTGCATGGCATGGCAAATGAAAAAGCCCTGGGAGTAGATGGTCTACCGGTGGAGGTATACAAATCTTTGGAAGAAATACTCTTACCCAATTTGCTGAGTGTCTTGGAGGAGGCAAGGGAGAGGGGGATACTGCCAGAGTCTATGAGGGAGGTGATAATAGCAGTAATACCTAAAGAGGATAAGGATAAAAAACTCCCCGAATCATACAGGCCCATCTCACTGTTAACGACGATGTAAAAATTGTGGCCAAAGTATTCTCTAATCGATTAACAGAAGTGATATCTACCCTAATCCACCAGGATCAGTCGGGTTTTATGCCTAATAGATGCACGGCAAAAAATATACGACGATTATACCTTAACATGCAACTGCCAGTGGACAATCCGGGACAGAGATAATAGCTTCATTAGATGCTCATAAAGCATTTGACAGTGTGGAATGGGGATACCTGTGGGGAGTGCTAAGACATATGGGATTTGGCCCTAATTTCATATCCTGGATAAAGCTGTTATATACTAGACCAGTAGCTAAAGTGAGGATTAATGGAATGTTGTCACACATGGTGGATCTACAAAGGGGTACTCACCAAGGATGTCCGCTCTCGCCTCTCTTTTTTGCTCTGGCAGTGGACCACTGGCGGCTGCTATACAGCAGAACAGAGACATAAAGGGATTTGTATATGGCCATCTAGAAGAGAAGATAGCCCTCTATGCAGACGACATTCTATTGTTTCTGGGAGACCCAGGGGCATCGTTGAACTGTGCTATGCAGGTGATCGAGCAGTACAGGGGGGGTCTCTGGACTAACTATTAATTGGACCAAATCAAATCTGTTTCAGGTGGACGCGGGAGTGGATATGTCGATCCTGGGTGATGAGGTCAACAGACTGCGGGTTGTGGACCAGTTTAGATATCTGGGCATTCAGGTATCCATGCCAATTGGGAATTACATTACTATTAATCTAGTCCCTTTGCTGAAGCAACTGCGAAGTAAGATAACTGCTTGGAATAAGCTTTATTTAATCAGTAATAGGACGGATTAATCTTATTAAAATGGTGCTTATGCCCAAGATGCTCTATGTGTTGCACAATTCTCCTGTTTGGATCCCTCAGAGTCACTTTAAGGAGTTTAATTCCATATTCCGTGCTCTAATATGGAAGAACAAACAAGCCAGACTTAAACTCGAGACGCTACAGAGACCGAAGGATGAGGGGGGGCTAGCACTACCAAATCCGGGAATATATTATCTGGCAGCTCAGAGTCAACATTTCAGGGGATGGGCAGATTCAGGTTTGGTAGACCCAGCATCCAGACTGTTAGGGATGTTCTGCATCGGAAACCATTAGTGTTCAGACTGGAGGACGGATCATTTGGGAGAATAGGAAAAACGAGCCCCACACTTAGCTTGATGAATAGAATCTGGAGGAAGATCAAGCAAATAAGAGGGATTACAGCAATAACTGAATTCTCACCGTTGTGGGACAATGAAAACTGCTCTAATATATACAAGATAGGCAAAATTAAGGAATGGGCACGTAAAAGGTATATGAGACAAATTCTTAGCCAGGGATGTCTGAAAACGTTTACACAAATACAGGATGAGTTTGGGATATCCCCACTTGGGAGGTACCAGTATAAATGGTTGGCGCATGCAGTGGTGGCTCAGGGGGTTAAGCAATCATTGGTGGTACAGGCAGACCTAGTACTGAAATATGGTGTGTACTAGTGGACCCACAAGAGGAATCATATCTACTATATATAGGGACCTACTGCATACATATTTGCTTGATCACCCTGTAAACACTAGGACTAAATGGGAGGCAGAGATAGACGGGATCACTGAGGAGGTATGGGATAGTGTTTTGGAATAGATACCGAAATTATCAATGAGTGAACCAGCAAGATTATCCCACCTCTACGTGGTGCATAGGGCATATAGATCCCCGCTAATTATGTGTAAAATGGGATTGAGGAGTAACTCCGACTGTCCTAGATGTAATGGAAAAGGTGTCGGCATTTTCCACATGATGTGGATGTGCCCCAGGTTGGCACCCTTTTGGATAACTGTTCTTAATAGAATATAAGGAGCTTATAGATGTAAACTTCCCAGACAACCCCTGGTATGTCTTCTAGGTTACGTGGAAGAAATTAGAGTAGACAACAATTTTAAAATAGTGATAGCCAGACTGCTGTATGCGGCAAGGAAAGTAATTGCCAAACACTGGATGCAGGGGGACCCACCGACTAGAGGGGAATTTGTCGCATATGTTAATCATATTGTTCGAATAGAGAGAAGCATATATGGGAAAAGGAAACAACTTGCACTTTTTGATAGATTGTGGAATCCGTGGTTGCAATATGGATAAATATTAGAGTTGGGAGATGTTGGACTATGGGCAGAGATAGTTAGTTCTATATATTCCAATATATGCTATTGAAGGGTTAAAATGTAAGATCTTTGATATTGATATTGGTAATATGTACCCTGAGGGAGGAGGGGGAGGGGATGTTGGGGAGGGAAAGTTTATAGTTCTGCTTGTTATTGCTGAAAATATAAACACATGTTTTGTATACTTGGTGAAAAATAAAAATGTATCTGATTAAAAAAAAAAAAAGCATTGCTGGTGCCACCTAAGAAATCTATCATCTAATAATGCCATCAAGTCCTACTAGAAGGACAACTCTATATCTTCTTCTTCTCCTCCCATCGGATCCTCCTGCTCCTTCTCTTCAGGTTATCCAAACTGAACAGACAATAAACTAATGTTAGTAGTACCCTCTGTAGCACAGGCAATCATCTCCTGTTCCTCCTCCTCCTCATTATCTTCCAATCTGTGCTCAGAAGATGAGATGAGGCTGGGCTAGGTAGTATCACCTTGTGTACTTTCTTTCTCTATCTCCACCTGTTCTGCACCCAAAGTTTCCTCTTTGATTGTGAAAAGAAAGAGTGCACTGCAATTATGTAGGTAAAATAGTGTCTGTCTAAGTAGACCAATATTGTGTATGTACAATAAATATGGGTGTATTGGAAAAATCGGTGAACGATTATATCAAAGAAACAAAGAAGAAAAATAAGACAAATGATATCCGTACTCAATGGTAAATGTAAATACTGTATTGAAAAACCTGAGCATTAATGATACCACCTACACTGGATAAAGATGCCAGTATAAGCAAAGGTGATGTATATATATATATATATATATATATATATATATATATATATATATATATATATATATATATATATATATACTGTATAAAATATATTCATAAAACAAAAAATATATAATAAGGTCAACAGACTGCAGGTTGTGGACCAGTTTAGATATCTGGGCATTCAGGTATCCATGCCAATTGGGAATTACATTACTATTAATCTAGTCCCTTTGCTGAAGCAACTGCGAAGTAAGATAACTGCTTGGAATAAGCTTTATTTAATCAGTAATAGGACGGATTAATCTTATTAAAATGGTGCTTATGCCCAAGATGCTCTATGTGTTGCACAATTCTCCTGTTTGGATCCCTCAGAGTCACTTTAAGGAGTTTAATTCCATATTCCGTGCTCTAATATGGAAGAACAAACAAGCCAGACTTAAACTCGAGACGCTACAGAGACCGAAGGATGAGGGGGGGCTAGCACTACCAAATCCGGGAATATATTATCTGGCAGCTCAGAGTCAACATTTCAGGGGATGGGCAGATTCAGGGGTGGTAGACCCAGCATCCAGACTGTTAGGGATGTTCTGCATCGGAAACCATTAGTGTTCAGACTGGAGGACGGATCATTTGGGAGAATAGGAAAAACGAGCCCCACACTTAGCTTGATGAATAGAATCTGGAAGAAGATCAAGCAAATAAGAGGGATTACAGCAATAACTGAATTCTCACCGTTGTGGGACAATGAAAACTGCTCTAATTTTATTTTATTTCCCAGCCGGGTACAAATAGGCAACTGGGGGTTGGGGGCAGCCGTACCTGCCTGCTGTACCTGGCTAGCATACAAAAATATGGTGAAGCTCACGTCATTTTTTTTGTAGTTTTTCGGCAAAAAAATAAAAAATACTTCCCTGGATTTTCCATTGCCAGTGAAGGTAACACCAAGCAGTGGGGGTTAGCAGCAAGTAGCTGCTTGGATTATCATTAGCTAGCAATACAAAAAATGCAGCGGCAGCCCATATATATTTTTTTTAAATTATTTATTTAAATAACTAAAAGAAAAAGGGCTTCCCTGTATTTTGATTGCCTGACATCTCAGTGCTGTAAAAATAAATCATTAAAAAAAATGACGTAGCGCTCCGCGGGATTTTTAATTCTCAGCGCAGATAAAGCAGACAGCTACGGGTTGCCACCCCCATCTGCCTGGCGTTACATTGGCTGGCAATCAAAATACAGGGAAGCCCATTAATTTTTTTTATTTAAAAAAATAGTTAAAAAAAAATGACGTGGAGTCCCCCCATTTTTGATAGCCAGCTAGGGTAAAGCAGACGGATGTAGCCTGAAAACCACAGCTGGCAGCTTAACCGTGGTTGGTGATCCAATGCGGAGGTCACCCCAGGCTCTTTTTTTATAATTAATTTATAAATATTCTTAATTACAAAAAAAAAAGTAGGGTCCCTCCCAAATTGGATCACCAGCCAAGGTAAAGCAGACAGCTGTGGTCTGGTATTCTCAGGGTGGGAAGGTCCATGGTTATTGGCCCATCACAACCTAAAAATAGGAGGCTGCAGGTGCCCCAGAAGTGGCGCATCCACTAGAAGCGCCAATCCTGGCGCTTCACCCCATCTCATCCCATGCCCTGGTGCAGTGGCAAACGGGGTAATAAATGGGGTTGATACTAGCTGTAAGATCACCTGACCTCAAGCCCAGCAGTTTGTGATGTCATGGCGTCTATCAGATACCCGACATCACAAACTGTCAGTACTAACAACAAAAATAGACAAAAAAAAATGTATTTGAAAAAACACTCCCCAAAACATTCCCTCTTTTACCAATTTATTGTAAGGAAAAAAAATAAGGGGGTCCCACGACGACTCTGGACTGTCTAGAATATGGGGGGACACGCTCAGGGAATGTATCTCCCATTTTCTAGGAGTGCAGACCCTCCATGTGAGGAGTGTGGGTGCAATGAATCTGCACCCACTCTCCCCGGGTCCACAGCAGCAGAGTCCATGTCGTAACTGTTGCTACCAAAGCTGCAATGCCCTGCTCATGAGGTAAGGGCATGCCTAATCAGCAGAATTATTCTACATTTCCAAATATTGGGATTTGCTGATATTATTGCTATTCCACCTACTATATATTGGGGATAGGATCTTGGAGATGGAATACCCCTTTAAGTCCAGTTATCCAGCTGAATGAATACTAAACAACAGAGCTCGATATTTAGACATGTTTTCTTGTGGCGTATAACGGACTCTCATGTTTGGTAGTCGTTCAGCAGGGCAACTATAAAATCAAATACATCCATTTGGAAATGTAGTGTAGCTCTCCTGATCAACTATGTTCCTTACCTCATGAGCAGGGCATTGCAGTAGCTTACAGATGCATGGTTACCACCACTCACTGTGTCTGAACACAGGAAGCTGAGCTGACAGCCGCTCTGTGCATGCAGCAGCATCTATTGTGAAGGAGGGGACTGCGGGGGAACAACGCTGCACAGGTACCGTGGGACACCAGGCAACTCCGCTCCGGTGGGATTATAGGGGGCGACCTGGCAGGGCCTGGGGAGGAGTTTTCTGTCACATGTGTCATGGCAGATGCGACAGAAATCAGAGGAGTAGGCTGAATGCGGCCGGCGCGCTGCTGTGCGTCGGGGGGGCACTTTGGCGACACCGGAGGACCAAACGGGACCGGGGATGAGATTTATCTCCCATCTGACATGTTTGTTCATGCCAAATAGGGGATAAATAATTTTTTACCGCCGCTGTCATTTACTGTAACGTGATCATCGGTATACGGTGTATTCCGGTGATCACGTGAGCAGAAATCGGAAAAACCGGCCTGAATCATGATCTCCAGGGTCTCAGCTACCCCCTGAAACCCCGGAGATTTTCTGACGCTATTCACTTATTTCTGCCTGTTGTTTATAAACGGCAGATCAGAATAAGGCTACATTCACATGACCGATCCGTTTTTGCGGACCGCAAAAAACGGTCCATTTTTTTCACTGGTGCATCCATGTGGCATCCGTTTCTGTTCCGTATATGGTCCATATGTCATCCGTTTGTCATCCGTGTGCCTTCCGTTTTTTTGCGTACTGCAAAAAAATGAAGGAGGGAAAATACATAAATTTACCCAGGATCCATAGCTTCAACCTATATGAGGCGGTCACATGTTCACTCCAGTGCCATTTTCTACTGCTTTTCACAGCGTAGAGCGCTGTGGTGATTTTCTTGTGCTTGTACACTTCATATCAGTCTTTTCTGTCATTATAATGGCAGAAAGACACATAATGTCCCACTCTCCTGCATTTTGTAATTTTGCACCCTTTGGTGCCTTTAATGTGGCACTAAGGGGTGCTTAGCCTTGTATTTAGCCAAAAAAATAAATAAATTTAAAAAAAAAGACGTGGGGTTCCCCCTATTTTTGATAGCCAGCTCGGGTAAAGCAGATGGCTGCAGCCTGCAGACCACAGCTGGCAGCTTCACCTTGGCTGGTAATCCAAAACTAAGAGCACCCCACGCTGTAATTTTAAATTAAATAAATTAAAAAAAAAACAAAAAAAAACACGTGAGGGTCCCCCCAAAATTGGATCACCAGCCAAGGAGGTAAAGCGGACAGCTGGGGTCTGATATTCTCAGACTAGGGAGGTCCATGGTTACTGGACTCTCCCCAGCCTAATAATAACAGGCCGCAGCCACCCCAGAAGTGGCGCATGCATTAGATGCGCCAATCCTGGTGCTTCTCCCCAGCTCATCCCGTTGCCCTGGTGTGGTGGCAAACGGGATAATATATGGGGTTAATATCAGATGTGTAATGTCACCTGGCATCAAGCCCTGGGGTTCATGATGTCAGGCGTCTATCAGATACCTGAAATCAACAACCCAGTCAGTAATAAAAAAAAAAATAGACGACAAACACATTTTTATTTGAAAAAACATTCCCCAAAACATTCCCTCTTTCACTAATTTATTAGAAAGAAAAACAAATCCAGGTCTGGTATAATCCAAGATGGTCCCACGACGATCCATACTATAGTCAATGTCCCAGCCAATGAAGAACAGAATGTTCCATATTGAGTGGGAGAGCAATGCAGTGACCTTAGCTAACATCAATAGTTCAGCCCAGGTCACTGCAGGGGAAGACGAATGCTGCTGTCAGTGCAGTGATCGCTGCAGTCCTGACAGCAGAGCTGTCACTGAGTTCAATGACCACCGCCTTCACAACCAAGTATCGCGGGAACCCATGACGTCACCGCTAGTCACAGTCTCGGGTCGGCAGCGAGAGATGTGACAAGTGGCGGCCGTGAAGGACAGTGACAGCACTGATGTTGGGAGGGCAGGACTTCATCATTGCATGTAAGGAACTTCATTAACCTCCTGACGGCAGCGCTTGTCATGCCTGCGGCTGCTGTCACTGCAGTGTGGGCAGCTGTGGACACCGTACAGTGCGGGCATATGCTGACACTGCAGTGACAGCAGCCGCGGGCTTCGTACAGTGCGGGCATATGCTGACACTGCAGTGACAGCAGCCACGGGCATCGTACAATGCGGGCATATGCTGATACTGCAGTGACAGCAGCTGCGGGCACCGTACAGTGCGGGCATATGCTGACACTGAAGTGACAGCAGCCGCGGACACCGTACAGTGTGGGCATATGCTAACACTGCAGTGACAGCAGCTGAGGAAACCGTACAGTGCGGGTATATGCTGACACTGCAGTGACAGCAGCTGCGGGCACCGTACAGTGCGGGCATATGCTGACACTGCAGGGACAGCAGCTGCGGGCACCGTACAGTGCGGGCATATGCTGACACTGCAGTGACAGCAGCTGAGCTGAGTGGCCAGCCGCGGGGCGGGAGCTGGAGCGGGACACAGACTGCAGCGGCATCCCACGTAAGTCACACGGAAGTGCTTCTGTGTGGCTTTCGGGGATTTTTGCACACGTAACCAGGGTAAACATCGGGTTACTAAGGAAAGTGCTTTGCTTGGATACCCAATATTTACCTTGGTTACCAGCTTACCGCAGGCTACAAGCGATGGCTCCCTGCACACTGTAGCTGTAAAAAGCCACACTTTTGGTGATCGAACCGTTCACCGTTCAAAATCACTCGAACATGAAATTGGCGAACCTCGAACATCGCTCAACTCTACTGAGCATGCTCGCTCATGACTATTAGAGATCTCCCATTATGGGCGGTTGTTATACCAGAAATGTGTCTAAGATGCTATATAAAGCCATGCATACAACTTTTTAATCGAATGCACAAATAAAGGAAGCTGAATGGTTAATATTTTTGCAAGTGACAGCTCTATGTTTTGATTTTTTTTCTCCTATGTACTGCACAATGGATAGTGAGTAGATGCTCATCTGAGCATGGGCCATCAGCGCTGGAACCAGCAAAACAATGTAGAAAATAGACAATGGACAGGAAAGCAAGAAGATATTATATCTGATGTAATTTTTCACATAATCGTAGGAGAAAAAGTCTCCACTGATCTATGCCTGATTCATTTTGACAAATGTAAGGGTTTTCACACTTGTGGAGGATAACCTTGTCCACTTGGATGGGACAAATCCACTTGTTATGTTGAAACATTTCTCTGATAGTACAGTAGAGGCTAGACATAACAGTAGAAAATGGTCCAGTTCTTGCCCCTAGTCTAATCTGCTGAATCACAAGTCTGTGGGATCGTGCGTCAGTGTATGTGCTTGAGACAGGACACAGTGAGTGAGTTTTCTGATGTGAATCACGCTAATGCAGTGGCAGATAAAAAAATGTAATATATACATCATGTCTTATATACCATTGCTGCTTTAGTGTTGGAACATGCTGGTGGTATCTGCTCTGCAAAAGCTTCATCAAGAAAGGAAGACAGATTGTCCTAGTCATATGTCAATTTGTACTCCCTTAAAAGCCAAGAAAAAATTGCCTAATTTTTTCTTTTATAGCAAGAGCCTAAAAGTATTAATGTATAATAGCCATCCCTTTGCTTCATGGTAACGATATGCCGATCATCAAACAAGGAATCCAGCACATAGCTTGCCATGCTCACCAGGACAATTGAGTGCACCATCAGTTCACTTTCCACACCCTGTTCCATTGGTGAGTCATCACAGCCAGCACCACCATTGTTGTCATTACTTTCCCTGTTCGTGTCAATCTTGTGCTTTGCTTTTGCCATGGTTTTGTGCCCCTCCATATCCATATCCACATCTTACTAGACATAACATGGATCTTTCTGAGTAGAGGCCCAATCCAGTGCAAAGTTCTTCTAGAAAGCTTCACCTAGCCACAAAAGTCATTAGCAATTTAGACAAAAATTAAGAATTTTATTGCACAAACTTGCAAAAGAATTCCAAGACAAATAGTTTTGCCCTTTGTGCCCTGCCCAATCCTGAATGGAGAGCTACTGGGAAAAGTCCCACCAAAAATAGGTACAAATAAATGTATTCTCACTAGTCATTGTGAAAATTTGATACACAGAACATGATATATTTAAGTTTCAGAAAGCATTGTTGCTTTTTGTCCTCTGACTTAGCACCACAGTCAGGAATGGACATATCATGAAAAGGCTCACCAGATGTATGATACAGGTAAAACATATCTTTGTACCGTGTTAGCCAGTATGGATAAAAAATTGTTTAAAAGAACTGAAGTCCTCAGTGGTTGATACCTTTTAATGGTATCAACCACTGAGGACTTCACTAGATGTAGGCACGCAAAAAACTCTATTGCAGAAATAATGAGGAAGAAGGTGAGACATAGCAGAAACTGAATGCATGGAGCACAATAAATTTTGTTTTGGGAAAAAAATAGCAATTTATGCCCAAACCTGGCAGAGATGGCATTTTGTAATAAATATTGTCACCTTGGTATCTTCCATTGAAGATACGCAAACACAATTCTTTCACAAAAAGCAATACAATTCAGATGATTTGGCATCAACTGTTGTGGACTTATACAAGTGAGAGCTCAGTTTCCGCACAAATGGACAACTAAACCAATGTTTCTTGAGCACACAAAAGGTTAACTGATGATGTAATGCTGCTTACAAGTTCCAGGTTTTTAGCCAAGCTTTTTTTTTCAAGCTGCCATGTTTTTTCCCTGCTTTTTGTTTAGGCTGCCCATTGTATTGCTATAGAGTGTATGTGTCTCAAAAGACCAAAAAGCAAGCATTTTCAACATGACACTGCAGTTGGGTTGCATGCTAAGGATATAATATTAAACTACTGCAACAAAAAAATGTGGGAAAAATAATTTTAACCACACACCCACTGATTGAGATAGACAGTTAAGTTTAAATTTATGGAAGGTAGAAATTTTTCCTTTGTCTCAAAAAAAAATCAAAAAGTGTGTTTTGCATGTCTTACAATCCAGGAACATCGATGGTATTGACATGACTGAAAGGGATGCAACAAGTTCTATGATTACTGACTCCACTCAGGTTCCACTATTTATGAGTTTGAAGGAGCAGATTGCAACTACACAGTTATATGAGTTGAGTGACACTTGTAGGAATACTCCTGTTCCCCCTCCCTTTGTCACGAAAAATCCAGCCTTCTATCCTGTTACCTCTAGAGTTCCTGTCATGGATACATTTCAGGATCTCAAAGAATCTGAGGTAAGGAATTTACTTTCTAAGAATGCCCGACCTCCAGATAATTTATCATCTTTGGAGAGGGGGGCATTGAAGGATTTGAGGGACAACGATTATATTGTTGTTCGCAAGGCAGACAAGGGAGGTTCAATAGTAGTGCTGGATAGCACACTATATGAGAAGGAGGTTAATGCGATTTTGAATGACACTTCCACCTATAGACGGCTTCCCAGTGATCCTACATCTGATTTTTCTGCCAAGCTGCATACCTTATTATCTCGGGGATTGGAATGGGGAGTTTTGAATAAGAAAAATTATGAATACCTTTTTGTTGATTCTCCGGTTTGTCCCATATTCCAGGGTCTTCCGAAGATCCACAAAGGTATTCCCCCCCACTTTAAGACCAATAGTTGCCAGTACTGGGTCTCTAACCAGCAACTTGAGTGATTGGTTAGATCATCATATACAGCCTCTCATGAAGCAAAATACGGGATATATAAGGGACACCAAGAGTTTGTTACAATGTTTGGAGAGAATACCATGGTCTGACAATCTTTTCTGGATAACGAGTGATGTAAATTCGTTATATCCCAGTATACCACACAGGGAAGCTCTTCAAGCTCTGTATTTTCACTTGGAGAAATACAGCCCATTTTACAACGTGACTAAAGAATTTATTCTTATGACCACTGGTTTTTTGTTGACCCACAATTTTTTTCAGTTTAATGGGATCTTTTTTCTCCAGACGGCCGGTTGCCCTATGGGGGCGAGTTTTTCATGTGCTTTGGCCAATATTTACATGGCCTACTGGGAGGAACAATATATCTATGTGGATAATAACCCATTTTTGGATGTAATTTTTTGGTACGCAAGATATATTGATGACCAGATCCTGATATGTAGGGCAGGTGGTCATAGTCCCTCCCAGCAGGCCATGGAGGCCCTTAATGTTTACTTTAATGAGAATTCTCTTAATTTGAGATTTATTATGAATTTGCACATGAAATCGGCCCCCTTTTTGGACATCTTGCTGTCTGGAGATCCCTTGTCTGGCGTTATTCACTCCACCTTGTCTAGGAAACGCATTTGTGGGAACACCTCCCTCCATGCTAGTAGCTGCCATATGCCCCACACTTTACTTAATTTACCTGTGGGAAAACTCTTGCGAGCGAAGCGATCATGTTCACTGGAGGTGTCTTATAATGATGAGGCAGCCCGCATTAAACATAGACTTAGTGAGAGGGGAAAAAAGGAAGGGGAGCCAGCACTGCTTATGAATGGCATGCAACAATGAAGAAATAAAAAGTGTAATATTCACAAATTCATTCCTACTGTAACAATTCAATGAGATTTTTTGCAAATGATTGATCAATGATTTGAGCCCCCCTGCCCCGTCACGGCAAATCTCTATAGGGGGGTCCCTAATGCTATATTATAAATTATTATGTACCATAAGGTCTCATATAATGAGCAGGACCATATGAAAACACCACTTACCCGAGACATATCTGAACCGCTCCCATGCTGCCAGGACTGACAACCGCAAATAAAGGCAGCCCAGGTGCCAGTTTGTGTGGCAGAACCACACACACCAGCACAATGTCAGGACTGGCCCTCACAGTGCCAGACCAACAAACATGGATGAGGGCGGAACAAGGTTCAGGCAGGTGGTGTTTAAATAATGATGCCTTGGAGCAGGAGGCGGTGGCTGTGTGTGAACAAGCACCAACCTGAATTTTGATGGCGACAGAAGGAATTTGCAAACCACACTGGGCGTGCACGGCATGGTGGCGGTCAACCACCTGACCAGTAAACGAAAAAAGGAAGGGGAGCCAGCACTGCTTATGAATGGCATGCAACAATGAAGAAATAAAAAATAAAAAAACATAAAATTTGCCGTGACGGGGCAGGGGGGCTCAAATCTCATTGAATTGTTACAGTAGGAATGAATTTGTGAATATTACACTTTTTATTTCTTCATTGTTGCATGCCATTCATAAGCAGTGCTGGCTCCCCTCCTTTTTTAGTGAGAGGGGGTATTCTAATCGTGCTCTAAATAGAGCCACTTCCATAACAGCTAGTAGAACTAGATCTGATTTATTGAAAGATCGCGCCATACTGACTACCCCCAGTAATCGGGTTACTTTCTCCACGCCGTTCAGTACTGACTTCTTTCAGATTAAGCGAATTATCCAGCGGTTTATTCCCTTTTTATGTCAGGATGCTACTTTGAACACGATCCTTCCTCCAGGGGTTAATATTGTGGCCAGAAAAGCTTGTACCATCGGAAATTTAGTGGCCCCCAGTATGTATTCTACTAGAAAGACCAATAAAACCTGGCTTAATGTCATCGGCTCATATAAGTGTGGTTCTAATCATTGTGGTCTTTGTCGCTTTATGCGTAATAATAAGTCCTTTTTGAGCAGCAATGGAGAGTGTTTTAACATCCAATCCTATATTAATTGTACTTCCACACATGTGGTTTATGTAGCCACATGCACACTATGCGATAAAAATTATGTAGGTTGCACTTCCAGAGCACTGAGGGCTAGGATTTCTGAGCATGTCCGAATACCATCAGCAGCCCAAGACAAAACCTCTCTGAATTATGTAGCATTGGTTAGGAAGCGTTCCCTGTCTGCTCTTACTAGACATTACATCGAGTGTCACTCAGCAGATTTTTCATCCCTGATAATCACGGGTCTGGAGTCTGTTTCTAGACCCCCCCCCGTGGAGGGGATTGGTTTCAGGCTCTCTTACTGGTGGAGGCTAAATGGATCCTGCGGTTAGATTCAAGATACCCTGGCGGTTTTAATTACCGCTCTGATTTGCGGTATATTTTTTGATATATCTAAACTGCTTCTTTATATTTCACCATTCCGTACTTTCATCTGCTGAGGACAATCGGTGTGATGTCTATTGCCTTATACTCAGTTTAGAGGAATTTTTTAACTTATGTATGTATATATGATCGCTATAATGTGAACATTAAGCCAGTATTCATTTCGGTAAAATAACAAAAAAAGTTTTTTTCACATGAGTATTTATATGAATGAACATGTATATATATTTGGACATACACATTTTTTCTGGTTGGATATTCTCTTTTTTTCTGGATGAGCCTCCTCTCTCTCTTTTTTTAAGACCCCCGGATGTTTTTGATATTGCTTATTTATAATGGGAGGTTTTCTTTACATACATGCATCTCTCTATACATTTCTGCCTATACGTTTACATACTTTTATGTGGGCAGCTTTTTATATCAGGATGTATGTATATGAGTATATATGTATGTATGGGTATATATATGTGTACATATACATATATGTATATATATATATATATATATATGTGTATATCTTTTTATTTATTTACATTTTTTTATATATATATATTTTTTTGCCCAAGACATTATGATTTGTTGGATTAATTTTACCAACACTAAGGATGTGTATGTCCATTCATCATTTTTTGATATGCATGCATGTAATTTTGGTTCATTATGGCATGTTACTTGGTCAACTTCTTGTTTATAATTGTGTGCGTTGAATAACACCCATTAACAGATGTGTGCAATTAGAGATAGCCAGCCCTTCCATTGTCCACCTAATGAACCAGTCTATTTTAGTAGCCGTATGGTATACATGGATTACTTATGATTAAGGACTCTTTTTTGTTTTAATGCGGTAGTCCGAAATGCGTAAAGTTTCCATGGAGTAACACCTCCTTTTAGTTTCACGGAGGGAACATTTTAATATTCATAAATAAAGTTTGGATGATTTTATCTTAGAAGAGGTTGTGCCGGATCTTTTTCCTTCCTCTACTACTTCCAACCGGTTGGGACTTACCGGCAGATTCCAGGCACCCGCAAGGACTAGCAGCCCGGGCAGCAGGTGAGCTGAAGAAAATCCTTCGTTTTCTTACAAGCCAGGAAGCACACTTTCTGAGGCACACAAGTTTTGGTTTCAGGATTTTTCTTTAGCACCAAAATTAAGATAGAAGATTGTTAAACTGCCCTTCTTGTTTGCAGTGTCTGAAGAGTAATTACCAGTCACACTGACTGTGTATGTTCTGTACCTCCCTATTACTTGAACTTTTGAATTATTTGTTTACCGCTCCCATTTACAATGCAATTAAGCACTATAGTAGTACAGTGCAATCCGATTTATAATTTTTTTTCTGTCTATGTGCAATAAAGTATGCATTCTGGCCTCCTATCTCTAGGACTTTGCTGATCCACATTTTTATACTGGCTGTGGTATTCCCACCTGAATCGGTGCACTAAGCCATGTAATGTCATATTCTAAAATCAATTTTTTGGAAGCCAGAACAGCGATGCCTGATGTCATGAGACCGCTTTGTCATGACTGGTGGGCTCTCATGAATTGGCAAATTTATGACCAAAGTACCTTATTTTTTATGAGTATATTCTAAATAGCAGTAATGCAGTTCAAATTTCATATATTCAATGTTTGTGTACATTATATCACTTTTTACTCTTGAAAGTTTTGACTACCTCCTTTTCTGACTGAGCACTCCTCTCATCAGACTAAGGCTATGTGCGCACGTAGCGTAATTACATGCATTTTCGCTGCATATTGCACTGCAGTGTAAATGCATGCGTCCTGCGTCCCCAGCACAATCTATGAGGATTGTGCATAATCCTTGCGCACAATGCTTTTTTGAACACAGCAATTTGAGTGTCAAAAATGTAACAAAATCACTGCGTTCAAAAATGCAGCATGTCACTTTTGTCGTGCGCTTTGGATGCTGCTCCCACTTTGTCTATGGGAGAGGCAGCATCCAGAGCGCATGAAATCGGCATCTATTCTGCTGAAACACTGCATCCATTACGCAGTGTTTCTGCAGTGATTTGAAGCGCACATGCACTGCCAAATCGCTGCAGAAATTTCAGCATGTGCGCACAGCCTAAAGCGGTTTCAAATTATTGCTGGATCCTACATACTTTTTCAATTTTCAGACTTTCAGACGTTTTGCAAAATATTTAATCATAGCAGCTTGCACCTGTTCACACTTGCTTTATTCTTTTTGGAGCTGCTGGTCAGTTCTTTTTTTGCAGGAGAAATTCTCATGCATGCCAATTGCACCCTCCCTCAAAATTGGCAGCATCTGTGGCATTGTGCTGTATGATTAAACTGCACATTTTAGAGTAGCCTTTTATTGTGGTCAGCCTACGGCCCCCTTCACACCAAAACGCATGTTTTTCACGGACGTGTCAAAGGTGCGTATTGTCCTCCGTGTGACGTTTTCATGGCACAACGTGTGTTCTCCATGTGTTTTCCGTGATAACACACGGAAAACGGGAACTTTCTGCTCTCCTGTCCCTGGCGTTGCTGTCTGTGATGCTGATCTTCGGTCTCCAGTCCTGCCGACTCCCCGCTGCCTCTGCTTCCGCCACAGTGGAGTGAATATGCAATGATCATAGTGAGCGGCGGTCAGACACAACACAAACACAAATGTTTCCTCCGGTGTATGCCACACGGATCACATCCTTGCGGTCCGTGTGCGGTTCCTGTGACACCCGTGATGCTGGAGAAAAACAGACATGTCTATGTGTGGAGCACATGGGCACACATATGCTCCACACGGACACACAGTCCATAGCAAAACATGCACGTGTGCGCAGACCCATTGATTTTTAATGGGTCTACGTGTGCCCGTGTCTCCGGCGCGTGAGGAAATGGAACAAACACGTACCGGAGGCACGGACGTGTGAAGGGGACCTAAGGTACAC
Source organism: Anomaloglossus baeobatrachus (assembly GCF_048569485.1). Taxonomy (NCBI): domain Eukaryota; kingdom Metazoa; phylum Chordata; class Amphibia; order Anura; family Aromobatidae; genus Anomaloglossus; species Anomaloglossus baeobatrachus. Next base: position 400,303,515 of record NC_134356.1, on the reverse strand, counting down.
TTGTGCACTAATAATGCTGTCTAGTCAGCATCTTGATATGCCACACCTGTGAGGTGGATGGATTATCACAGTAAAGGAGCAGTGCTCACTAACAGATTAAGTTGAATTTGTGAATAATATTTATTTATGTATATAAAAAAAGTATTTGATGTTTGAGTTCAGCTCATGAAAAATGGGAGCAAAACCAAGTGTTACATTTATATTTAAGTTCATTGCATATTCATAGAAAAAATGTATTTTGATGTTCACACAGTATTTGATTAGGTGGCATTAAATGTAAATGAAATTGATATATTAGCTGTGCCATTGTAACTATATCTCAGCCATTTTAATGTACTTACAACAAAGTAAATAAACCTAGCACCATCACTTCAATTACTCTTTCCAATAATTCACAATTTGTTTAATATTACTTTTATTCGCTGCCAACCACTCATGCATCACTTTTCGCTAAAAGCATATTTAGGTGAAACACCCTTCCAAATTCAGCTAAGATCACAGGAAACATGTTGGCTTATGGGTACGATGAAATGCAATACATGAAAATTGGAATATAAAGTAAGCGGCATTATCAACCAAATTATTAGATTTCACAAATATGGAAAGATCAAACTATCAGGAAAATATTTTGGTGTATTTTTCACTGTGTATAAAATGCTTCATCACCTGTCAACTGTTACGTTAAATAGTACTAATAGGCTTTGTAGTCGAAAGACCATATTGTAGTTGTAGCTGACACAGTGAAGCAATGCAATATCATAGAAAACTTTATTTCTATAGTAAAATTTGTGTCATGTAAACAGTTTAACTATAAACAAGCTATATTTTTTCAATACATTTTTACTACACTATATTGTTGCAAAAATGTGTAAAAAGGAACCCTGTCAGTCTAGCCATAAAACCTGTATGTCTTGTCGGTGGTGTATTATGATAACTCTAAACATTTTTTCTATTTGCAAATGTAATTTTTTTTTTTTTATTCAGACCAAGTAAATAAAAAATAGCACCAAATTAATGAAAACCAAGCAATAATGCAGTCAACTAGGGAAACTCAGGCCTCATTTTTCCTTTTCTTGGATGTCAATATCTAGAAAATGCATAAATAAAATGTATCATCAGAAAATGTCATTACTTTTAATTAGACTTTTGTATTAAGTGTTTTTTTGTTTTTAAATGGCAATTATTTCATGTCTCAAAATGTATTAACATGCAGGGCGAGCACGGAGTTAATGGGACCAATAGACCGAAGATTCCGATCACTGACCTGGAGGAGTGAACTGGATCAGCCACCGAGTCCTCACTAAAAGCCCCGGAGGTGACGATAGGCACACATGCTGGTAGACAGAGGACAGAGGGCAGTCCCAGGGGATCAACGATACCTCGGCAGTTGGTGCTAGGGATACAATACAGTCTCTGGTTGTAGAAATAGCAGCAGCAGCTGGTGTCATGGATTTGGCCAGGATGGATGGAGGCTGCAGCAGTGGCCAATGTGAATACTTGCAGCAGTGGCAGCCGATATCGTGGTAGGTGGCCAGCATAGATAGCTGCAGCTGCAGCATTGGAATTCTAATGCACTTAAACACAGGTGAGTCAGCAACAGCATACAGCACAATAAGAGCAGCAGCACAAAGGACTTGAGAACCATCAATGTATAGAACTCATTGCCCAGGCATCTCCCTTAAGGGGAAAGTGCCTTAAATACACTTCAGGGTCAGATTGTACTGGTCCTTTAATGAAAGGGGTGAATTCATGAATGCACCCTATGGGCATTCCCAATAGTCCTGTGCAGCATGTTCTGGGGACAGGGAAGCCACCACTGGGGGTCAGGAAGGGGTGAAAGCCAGCGTCCCCATGAGAGGAGGGGAGCAGAGCTGTGAGTGGATACTGGTATGGCTGTTACAGTGATTATATACAGCTGCTGTATGATAGTATCCAGTCACATGAACAGTACAGAATGTCTTTTGACTATGAACAGCTGAGACAATATGATGATCGTAAATGTGCTTATGTGATTCAGTTGCACTTTATATTAACCCCTTAAGCCCCTGGGCATTTTGCGTTTTTCCGTTTTTTTTTCCCCTTCTCTTTCTTCCGAGAGCTGTAACTTTTTTTTTTCTGTCAATTTTGCCATATAAGGGCTTGTTTTTTGCGGAATGAGTTGTAGTTTTAAGAAAAAAAACCCATATGTTTTACCATATAGTGTACTGGAAAACAGCAAAAAAATTTCAAGTGTGGAATAACTGCAAAAAAAGTGTGATTGCACAATAGTTTTTGGGATATTTTATTTACCATGTTCACTATATGGTAAAGCTGATGTGATGCCTGAGGTCAGTGCAAGTTTGGAGACACCAAACATGATTAGGTTTCCTTGTATCTAAGGGGTTAAAAAAAATTCCCAAGTTTGTCCAAAAAAAGTGTTGCACGTTTTGCGCCATTTTCCGAAACCCGTAGTGTTCTCATTTTTTGGTACCTATGTCTCAGTGATAGCTTATTTTTTGCATCTCGAGCAGATGTTTTTAACTGTTTTATTTTTGCGCAGATGCTAAGTTTTGATCGCCTGTTATTGCATTTTGCGCAAAATTTGTGGCAACCAAAAAACATAATTTTGGCGTTTGGAATTTTTTTTGCTGCTACCGCCGTTTACTGATCAGATTAGTTGATTTTATATTTTGATAGATCGGGCATTTCTGAACACAGTGATACCAAATATGTGTATATTTTTTATTTTTTTAACCCTTTAATTTTCAATGGGGCAAAAGGGGGTGATTTGAACTTTTAGGTTTTTTTATTTTTTTAAAACGTTTTTAACTTTTTTTTTATTTTTCTAGGTCTCTTAGGGAGCTATATGGATCAGCTGTCTGATCGCTATTCCATATCTCCAGATCACAGCTACAGAGCTGAGATCTGCAGATATTGTGCTTTACTTTCAATGCTGGCACTATTCCGGCATTGAGAGCAAGTGGCTCATGTTAGCTACAGGTGTCATCACAAGATCCTGTGTTACCATGGCAACCAGCGGACGGCACGTGATCATGTCACGTGACTTCCGATGGGGGGGAGTAAATCATCATAATGGCTGCATGCATATACATCTCGCTTCCAGATTTTGGCAGCGAGATGTAAGGGATTAATAGTCGCGGGTGGAACGCGATTCCACTGGCGACTAGCAGGCACACATGTCAGCTGTTGAAATCAGCTGTCATGTGAGCGGATCGCTGCGGCTAGCCCACAGCAGGGGTCGGGGATTAACCTCACACAATCCATGACGTACCCAGTACGTCATGGGTCGCTAAGTGGTTAAAGCTACTTTTCCCACTTAAACACAATAATGTAAGTGATGTTTTAACTAAACATGGTTGTGAATGATCAAGTTCACCAGGCTTGAAAAAAAAGGGTTTGGTTCGAAAGCAGGACTTGACCCAAACTTGACCCCGGATGCCGAACCCCCTATAATTCAATGTTAAATTCTGTGCTGAAAAAGTCTCTAAAATTATCATAGTAAGGGTTAGGGGGGCTGAAAAAAGAAGCAAAATGGGGATAGGAGCATCGCAATTGCTGTGCAATCTTATATGTGGATACGGAAATTATTTAAATGAGTAATTTCATCATAGCAATCATAGTTACATAGCTTGTAAATGTAAATAAATGAACAAAAAAAAAAATTACATTACACCACAGAGATGGATTTCAGAGTTTCTCCAAAGTCCAACTATTTTAAAAAGGCCCTTTAAGAGCCTGTTTACACAATTAGGCCACACAGCCATTATTGCCAGAGTTTAACCACAGAGCATACTTTTTAAATATAGGCCCCAACAGAGCCTCTTTCCACAGTTGACCCACACAGTTAAGCTTGCAGATTTCCACCACAGAATAACTAGTTTAACCAAAGGCCTCTATATAGGTTGTATTTCCAGTTCACCCACAGAGCCAAGATTACCAGAGTTCTCCCACAGAGCAAAATGTTTATCAAATGGCCCCTACATAGCCTGTTTTCAAACTTCACTCACACAGCTAATATTGACAGAGTTGCCCCACAGAGCAACTACTGTAACCAAATGCCCCATATATAGCCTGTATTCCTAGTTCATCCACATATCCAAGATTGCCAGAGTAACCCCACAGAGCAACTAGTTTACCAAAGACCCCTATATATATACACCTTATTCCCAGTTCACTCACATAGCCAACATTGGCAGAGTTCTCCCACAGAGAAACTAGTTCAACCAAAGACCCCTATATAGCCTGTAATCCTAGTTCACCGACACAGCTAAGATTGCCAGAGTTCTCCCACAGAGCAACTGCTTTTACCAAAGTTTAACAAAGGTCAAAATGGAGGAGGAGATGGATGTGGGGGTATAGGTAGAATAGGCAGAGGAGGAAGTCAGCACTTTGTTTGTAATAGTATTTATTTTTATTTTGTCTTATTTTGGGGTTGGAATCGCAAATAGAGTATAGTGTCAGGGGCAGGGGCCTGCTTCCCCGTCTCGGGGCTGCTCGCGGAGATCGCGCTCGGATCTGGTTCCCTCTCCTCAGTGGCTCGAGCAGGCCGGACCCAGGGCTCGAGCAGCGCTCCTCGCCCACGAGTGAAAAGGTGGGTGGAACTTGGATTTGGGATATATACAGAGTTTGTGATGCCATCCACGGGTTGTGGTGATGGTGGGCACCACCGCTGCTGGTGACAGGGTTCCCGGGAGCGATGGCGGGGAGCAGCTAGGTGTTGACCCCTCCGTGGGTAGGGGCGGTTGGTCCCGGGGCCCGCTGGGAGGTTTGGGGTTCAGTAGGATGGAGTTCGCAGGGTGCAGGGTTGCGGTGCAGTGTAGCGCGGTGCCGGATGGCACTGGTGTACTCATTCAGACACAGATGGACAAAGTCTCTGGTAAACCAAACGGCTGGATGGACGGGGGCACGCAGCCGGCTGCGGTGTTCTCCCTGGATGGGTTGATGGTGGCTGTCGTTTCACTGCACCTGTGTTTTGTGTCTTGACTCCAATGCCAGGGCACCGGGAGTCCGCTCCCCGACGTATACGTGCCGCAGGAGCCCTTTTGCCCGCAGACGCTGGCCCTTTGGATCTCTGGTCCTTGGCGGTGGTGTGACGCCCTGGACCCCAGGGGTCACAGGTAACAACACCCACCAAAACACACACACACACCCATCTCTTGTGAGGACACACCCGTCACCCGAAAGGGAGACCTGATGCCTCCCTCATGGCCAGTAGGGCACACCAGGTGGGCGGAGTCAGGCGGAAAGGCACGCCCACCGAGGAGACTACTGTCCTGAGGCAGGAAACACAAACAGATTGAGTTGTAGAGTGACAGTGACAGGAGGTGTAGAGGAGTGGAGCTGTCAGGGACCCGGGTTGGAGTCTGGGATCCCCACAAGATCAGGCAGGCAGACAGTGGTGGCTGTCTGCAGGAGTACCGGAGGGACCGGGCCAGGGTTGGAGCCCGCCGGCCCTGAACCTGGGAGTCAACCGTTTACCGGAGCACCAGAAATCGGGTACTCAGACCCTGTCCTAGCTTAGAAGCCACTGAGTTTAGGCAAATTCACTGATTGCAGGCTGGACCTCATGGGTTCATCCTCATCCAAAGTCCCGAAAGAAGGCAACAGCCCACCGATACCGGGTGAGAGCCACCACCAAGGGTCAAACATCCGACGGGCCAGCGCCTGCGGGAAACCGAGGGCTTTTCCGGCAGCTAAATGCCGGGGAGCGGGCTACCACTGCTCAGACAGGGGAGCCAAAAGTCAAAATAAGAGGGGCAAGGGAAAGGGGCCACCATCAGCCTCACAAGGGACACAAGCAGCCGGCTGCGGGACCCAACCATACCCGAACTTTGGTTTACCAGTGACTCTGAGTGTGAATTAATAGTAAGTACACCAGTGCCATCCGGGCATGACATCGCACCTTGCACGGCACCTTGCACCCCCACAACATCATCGCCCATCCCACTGGGCCCCGGGACACACCACCCCTACCCACGGAGGGGCCAACATCCAGGCTGCGCCTTCAACACCGATCCCGTGAGCCCCTTTCATTCCAGCCGCAGCGGTGGTGCATCCCGTCACCATGACCCGTGGGTGGCGTCACAACCCGTACAACAACAACGCGGCCCCCAGCTGCGAACCTCATCCCACACCACCACCCCACTGCCTCCCCTTAACAGAGCGACGTGGCCCCCGGTCTGGAGGCGCTCGAGCCACCGACAACCCGAGCCTGGACCTCGAGCGGCTCAGCCCGGCCAGGAAGCGGCCTAGCCCCTCTCAGGGCGGTACACATCGACTCTTCTGGCGTCACGAACAGGATTCAGACAGTCCACTTACCTGTGGAAGTGCACCTTAGAAGTATCCGTCAGCGGCATCCTGACGAAAAAGTTGAAGTTCTGCCATCTTGGCGCAAAAGTTTCCCGCTCGAGTTGTCTTCCCTGAGCAGTGAAGGTGCGAAGGTGAAGCCCCGCCCCCGAAGGAGGAGTGCTGGAAGAAAACAAAGGGGGAAGGTGGGCGGAGAGGTTGCTTGCTGTGACCGAGAAGATAAAAAGGCAGGGACTGCAGGACCCTGCATCCGTTCCGTTCCTGGATCCCGACAATGCAGCAGCATGGCAACTCCCATCCCGAGTCCCGAGATCCCGGAGCCCGCCCCAGGAACAGTGGCGTGGGTGAAGGCCCGGACAGAGGAGATGTGCCGCCGCCTCCAGCACCAGGTAAGCTTCTTAGTAGAGCACCGGGCGGCGGAGATGGGGTAGATAGTGGCTTCCGTGCAGGCCCATGAGAGGATGACGGTGTTGGCGGGGTGGGAAGGCGACCCACGTCCCTATGCCCTTGAGGGGTCGGCCATCGCGGCTGAGGGGCTCGGTCTGCTGTTGCCCGCCATACCGCCTCCTCCATTGCCCGCAGTAGTTGCCACTGTTCCTCTGCCCGTATCCCCACCCCCATCACCGGTGGCGGAGTCCGTCCTGGGCGCTCATGGGAAGCTGCTTGGGGATGCTGGCCCGGACCTGTTGTGGAATCCGGCCGCACTGTGCCCATTGTCCGAGGAGACCAGTCCCCGGCTGGCATCGGATACTGAAGCGGCACTGGCTGTTCCGGAAGTGACCGCGCCCAGACGCGCATCTACCCCGGCAGTCCGCCCGGCCAAGAAGGCTCCGAAGGCAAAGCAGGCCGCTCCAGGGTCGCGGGTCTCGGCTGAGGTTCCGCGGGGAGGCAGGTGCAAGGCAGCAGAGCCGGCCGCGACACAGTGGGGCTCCCCTTTGAGAGTGCTGATCGTAGTCGACACTGGGGAGCGCCGGCTGGGCCAGACCCCCACTGAAGTAGACCCCGGGCGTGCGGCTGCCCTTTATTGCAAGCGGCAGCCTAGCCAACTGAGTCGGGAGATTGCGGCCAGAGAGAAGAGAAGAGAGGAGGTCCTTGCTCGCACCATTGAAGGGAAGGAGCATCTGAGGAGTGCCGAATACTGGGTGCGGGGCCCGACCTACCAGGGCCAGGTCAAAAGGTTTAACCGGGACAAAGGCTGGGGGTTCCTGTATGACCCCACCTTGGAATGTGAGGTCCTATTCTTCCCGCGGGATGTAAATGCCCATCTCCTGTTTGGGCACCCGGACCATGACCTCCTGCCCGGCGATCTGGTGCAGTACACCCGGCACCGAGGGGAGAGGGGCTGGTTTGCCCTGGATGTCCGGAGCGGCAGACAGCCCCCTCCTCCACCGTACAGCCCTGAAGTGGAGGTGGAAGAGGAGTATCCCACCGATTAAGGAGATGATAGCCCGTAGGCTATAAAAGGACCCATCCCCGTTGGGACTTGTGTTTGACCCCAGTGTAACCCCTATTGTGTGAGTGACTGCTCATGGACAAGGCCGTGGACTTGCTGGCCACCCAAAAACTATTGGGCTTGTAAATATTGCCCCATCCTGCCCCCTTTTACCATGCATTCCCATTCCGTTAGCCTCTGGAGAGGCAGATTGGAGGTAGGATCCGCAGCAGAGCAGGCTGGGATCCGGTCACCACCGGGACCGGTGACCATCCTCCGGGGAGCCCTTTGACAACTGCCGCTTGCGCCGCACCGTACCCATTCCCGCCTGGGTGATCTAGCCATGTTCCTGTTTCCGGACTGAGGAAAAGGGCTGCTGCCCGTTTCTTAGGGGTAGCATCAAGGCTAGGTTGTTTGGGTGGGAAAGGCAAAAGGACATGAACCCGTTCCATTAACTAAAGTTATGCAACGTTAAAGTAAAATGCCTCCCGTTATGGGAAGACCTTCAGTAATATTGTGGTTGTAAAAATGTTGTTATACTTGTAACTGTTCCCGTTTTTCCAGTTAAAAAAAGAAAAAGAAAATAAAACGGAGTTGGTTGGGCAGACCGCGGACAGTATGCATTAAACCAAGGGGGAATGTGACGCCCTGGGCCCCAGGGGTCACAGGTAACAACACCCACACAACACACACACACCCATCCCTTGTGAGGACACACCCGTCACCCGAAAGGGAGACCTGATGCCTCCCTCATGGCCAGTAGGGCACAACAGGTGGGCGGAGTCAGGCAGAAAGACATGCCCACCGAGGAGACTACTGTCCAGGAAACACAAACAGATTGAGCTGTAGAGTGACAGTGACAGGAGGTGTAGAGGAGTGGAGCTGTCAGGGACCCGGGTTGGAGCCTGGGATCCCCGCAACGTCAGGCAGGCAGACGGTGGTGGCCGCCTGCAGGAGTATCGGTATAGCGACCGGCAGAACCGTATGGACCGGGCCAGGGTTGAAGCCCACCGGCCCTGAACCTGGGAGTCAACCGTTTACTGGAGCACCAGAAACCGGGTACTCAGACCCCGTCCTAGCTTAGAAGCCACTGAGTTTAGGCAAATTCACTGATTGCAGGCTGGACCTCACGGGTTCATCCTCACCCAAAGTCCCGAAAGAAGGCAACAGCCCACAGATACCGGGTGAGAGCCACCACCAAGGGTCAAACATCCGACGGGCCAGCGCCTGCGGGAAACCGAGGGCTTTTCCGGCAGCTAAACGCCGGGGAGCGGGCTACCACTGCTCAGGCAGGGGAGCCAAAAGTCAAAACAAGAGGTGCAAGGGAAAGGGGCCACCATCAGCCTCACAAGGGACACAAGCAGCCGGCTGCGGGACCCAACCATACCCGAACTTTGGTTTACAAGTGACTCTGAGTGTGAATTAATAGTGAGTACAACAGTGCCATCCGGGCATGACATCGCACCTTACACGGCAGCTTGCACCCCCACAACATCATCGCCCATCCCGACGGGCCCCGGGACACACCGCCCCTACCCACGGAGGGGCTAACACCCAGGCTGCGCCTTCAACACAGATCCCGGGAGCCCCCTTCACTCCAGCCGCAGTGGTGGTGCATCCCGTCACTACGAACCGTGGGTGGCGTCTCGACCCGTACAACGACAACACAGCCCCCGGCTGCGAACCTCGTCCCACAGCACCACCCCACTTCCTCCCCTTAACAGAGCGACGTGGCCCCCGGTCCAGAGGTGCTCGAGCCACTGACAACCCGAGCCCGGACCTCGAGCGGCTCGGCCCGGCCAGGGAGCGGCCGAGCCCCTCTCAGGGCGGTACAGTGGCACTTATTCGGAACGGTTGGGCTGTTGCCTACAATCGGGACTTGGGTGGGAATGAACCCCTGAGGTTCAGACCGCAATCAGAAAATTTGACTAGAGGTTGGCTTTAAGCATAGTCGGGGTCTGAGTACCTTGCCTGGTGCTTGGCTCCAATCGGCTCCCCGGTTCAGTACCGGCAGGCCACCGTCCGACCCCGGTTCTACGGTTCCACTGACCTTTGCCAACTCCTGCAGACGGCCACCACCGTCTGCCGACCTTGCTGGACGTGCCTGGGCTCCAACCCAGACACCCACAGATTTCACTCCTCACTCACTCTACTGCCCACAACGGGACTCTCCGACTAACTACCGACTGACTGATTGTGTTTTCCCGCCTCCAGGTTTGTGAACTCCTTGGTGGGTGGGGCCAACTGCCTGGCTCCGCCCCACCTGGTGTGGACATCAACCCTGGAGGGTGGCAACAAGGGTTTCATGTGTGACTGGTGTGACCTGTCCAGGGAAGGGTGCTGTATGATGTTGTGTAGGGACCTGTGACCCCTGGGGTCCAGGGCGTCACATTAGCAATGTGTACGTCTGGCTTGTATAGTTGTCTAATCAGCCAAAGGTATGAACAAGTACTATGTAATGCATGGCTGGTTCATTGCAATGCATGTTAGCTTTCTCACACAGCCAAGATTGCCACACACAGGGCACCCAATTTCTAAAAAGGCCCCTAAACAGCCTCTTTTCCCTTTTTACTCCCACAGCCAAAATTGCCCTAGATCCACAGTCTCTCTAGCATATAGAAGGTGGAGTTCTACCTTGTTGGTACGTTGCATATGAGGCAGCAAGTGGGAAGGCCGAAGTGACTCTGCAGTGCAGACAGGGAAGCAGCAGAGTGTGAATGATGCTCTGACATATATGGGTAATTTTTAATGAAGCTTTACACCAACAAAGTCAGAAAATTTCAAGTGTACCTATACAGATCCTTTGAGTACCCAAACAAAGTCTGGTGCAGTGACATAACAGAGCTTTTTTGGAGGTTAAGCCCACAAAAAAAGGTGCACAATGTCCACAGAGAGCTTTTTTTGGCAAATTAGGCCTATAAAAACTGGTGCACAGTGTCCAATTAGAGCTTATTATATTGACCACATAGGGCCTGCTGCAGTGAGTAAAAATTATACCAGATATTAAGCCCACAAAAAAATAGTACACAGTGTACACAAAGATTTTTGGGAGATTCAGGCCACAGAAACTGGTGCACAGTGACCAATTAGAGCTTGCTAGATTGGCCACACAGTATCTGCTGCAGTGCAATAACATTTTTTCAAATATTAAGCCCCACAAAAAAATGGTGCACGGTGTAAACATAGAGCTTTTTGGGAGATTCAGGACAAAGAAATTGGTGCACAGTTGTAAGGGTTCACCCCTGCAAAACGGTTAAGAGTGCTATGACTTTAAGAGGTGGTGTTTCCCTGCTTTTTTCTGTGTGCTTTGGACTAGCCAGGTTATTCGTCGTGCATTCTCTGAGCTGCAGACTTGGACGAACCTGGCCTAAAAAGTGCAGGAAAGAGAGAAAGAATGGAGATGAGTTTGGACAAGAAAAGTAGAAGTTGGATCATCTTAGAGTGTAAGAGAGAGAGGAGATGCTACCTGTAGTCTATCCAAGAACGATGGTTTGGCAGAAGGTATGGTGCTGGCTGCGAGAGACACAGTGAGACAGATTACACAGCACAACAAATAAACACTTTTTGTCTGCTACTTGGCAAAAACCATGTGCGCTATACTAAATCGAATGCGCTGAATCCAAATCTGAAGTTAGTTTTTTTGTAGCACGTCAGGATATTAAGTTATTCCAATTTTTGTGAAAATTAAAATAAGCAATTAATAAAGATACAGAATCGTTATGTCCCACAGTTTCACAACATGTATTATCATTTTTATTGAAAAAGAAGTATAGGTAAATAAACCAAAAAACTTAAAAATCACTTATAGTAGCTTAAGAAATCGCCTTGAACTCAGCAGAGTACTTTTAAAAGTGCTTCAGGCACTTGCTTTTGCGCTTGTGAGTGGTCCTAGTGGCCCGTTGCAAAAACCAGCAGTAATCGCCCATCATGTTGGGGTTAAAGCGACCTGGGTATCTTTTTTCCATAGTAGAAATGTCCTGGTGGAATCTCTCACCATGTTCGTCACTGACATTACCCATATTTGGAGGAAAGAAGTCAAGATGTGAATGTAGGAAATGCATTTTCAATGACATTCGGGCACCATGCATTTCATATGCTTGAAGCATATTGTCTATTAGTTCAGCATAGTTTTCTGCTCTTTTGTTTCCAAGGAAGTTTTGAACTACTACTATAAATGCATCCCATGCAGTTAGTTCAAGTGGGGTGAGTTCTTTCTTGAAGATTTCATCATGGATTAGTTGGTGGATTTCAGGACCAATAAAGATTCCTGCTTTGAGTTTGGCCTCAGTTTTCAATACACTAAACTTTTCCTTCAGATACTTAAATCCATTCCCTTGACGATCCATTGCTACTACAAAATTTTTCATTAGTCCTAGTTTAATGTGAAGAGGTGGAAGATAAACTTTAAGTGGATCGACAAGTGATTCGTGTTGAACATTGTGCTTACCAATCTTATGTTCATCTCTATTGGGCCACCGTTTAATTTTATAATGGTTGTTGTCATCTCGACTGTTCCATAGGCACAGAAAGCACATATGCTTAGTGTAACCTAACTGCAAACCAAGGACTAGTGCAACAACTTTGAGGTCAGCACAAATGTTCCATTGATGTTCTGAATATTTAATCAATTTCAGAATGATCTGCATAGAAGCATAGGTCTCTTTCATTCCAACCGCATGTGCAATGCCTTCAACAATGCCTGAATAGGCGTATGGCCTTTTCTAAGTATAACTCAAAATCTGGACGTGCTGTGCAAATTCTGAGTTCATATTTGGAATCAGCATGTTCAAATTAGTAAAGAACACATGTTTTACCCTCAGTAGCAAAATCATTGTTGTGCTGTGTTATGAGAGAGCTCTGGTCACCGTTGAGCAAGTACTTAACTGAGACGCTCCTAGGTTTGCGAATCTGAAGAGAAGAAGACTTTATCCGGAGGAGTCAGGAAATCATGGGCGCATAAGAGAATTAGAGTTCCCCCTTGCCCTGCAAGAAGATGTGTGCACCAATGACCCTCACAGTATTGAGCTCCTGGGAGTGGATCTGTTTCTCTTTCTACTTTACTGAGACCCTTTACTGGTGTGCCCATTTAATAGGGTGCAGCATAGGCTTCAGTAGATAGTGTGTTGTAACTGCACAGACCAAGTAGTGGAGAACAGCTAGATTGTTAGTGCAGTACAGTTATGTACATTTTGTGCTTGCTTGTTTCTATTGTTGAATGGATCTGTGTAATAGCTGGAGCGATGTATAGTTGGGGCACTTCAGCCAGAATGTGCAGCATGTTACATTTGACTTACTGCAGTATTTACAGTCATATAAAAAAGTTTGGGCACCCCTATTAATGTTAACCTTTTTTCTTTATAACAATTTGGGTTTTTGCAACAGCTATTTCCGTTTCATATATCTAATAACTGATGGACTGAGTAATATTTCTGGATTGAAATGAGGTTTATTGTACTAACAGAAAATGTGCAATCCGCATTTAAGCAAAATTTTACTGCTGCAAAAGTATGGGCACCCTTATCAATTTCTTGATTTGAACACTCCTAACTACTTTTTACTGACTTACTAAAGCACTAAATTGGTTTTGTAACCTCATTGAGCTTTGAACTTCATAGGCAGGTGTATCCAATAATGAGAAAAGGTATTTAAGGTGGCCACTTGCAAGTTGTTCTCCTATTTGAATCTCCTATGAAGTGTGGCATCATGGGCTCCTCAAAACAACTCTCAAATGATCTGAAAACAAAGATTATTCAACATAGTTGTTCAGGGGAAGGATACCAAAAATTGTCTCAGAGATTTCAACTGTCAGTTTCCACTGTGAGGAACACAGTAGGGAAATGGAAGAACACAGGTACAGTTCTTGTTAAGCCCAGAAGTGGCAGGCCAAGAAAAATATCAGAAAGGCAGAGAAGAAGAATGGTGAGAACAGTCAAGGACAATCCACAGACCACCTCCAAAGACCTGCAGCTTCATCTTGCTGCAGATGGTGTCAATGTGCATGGGTCAACAATACAGCGCACATTGCACAAAGAGAAGCTGTATGGGAGAGTGAAGTGAAAGAAGCCGTTTCTGCAAGCACGCCACAAACAGAGTCGCCTGAGGTATGCAAAAGCCCATTTGGACAAGCCAGTTACATTTTGGAAGAAGGTCCTGTGGACTGATGAAACGAAGATTGAGTTGTTTGGTCATACAAAAAAGCGTTATGCATGGAGGCAAAAAAACCATGGCATTCCAAGAAAAGCACTTGCTACCCACAGTAAAATTTGGTGGAGGTTCCATCATGCTTTGGGGCTGTGTGGCCAATGCCGGCACCGGGAATCTTGTTAAAGTTGAGGGTCGCATGGATTCAACTCAGTATCCGCAGATTCTTGACAATAATGTGCAAGAATCAGTGATGAAGTTGAAGTTACGCAGGGGATGGATATTTCAGCAAGACAATGATCCATAACACCGCTCCAAATCTACTCAGGCATTCATGCAGAGGAACAATTACAATGTTCTGGAATGGCCATCCCAGTCCCCAGACCTGAATATCATTGAAAATCTGTGGGATGATTTTAAGCGTGCTGTCCATGCTCGGCGACCATCAAACTTAACTGAACTGGAATTGTTTTGTAAACAGGAATGGTCAAATATACCTTCATCCAGGATCCAGGAACTCATTAAAAGCTACAGGAAGCAACTAGTATTTTTGTAAAATGAGGATCTACAAATATTAATGTCACTTTTATGTTGAGGTGCCCATACTTTTGCAGCGGTCAAATTTTGTTTAAATGCGGATTGCACATTTTCTGTTAGTACAATAAACCTCATTTCAATCCAGAAATATTACTCAGTCCATCAGTTATTAGATATATAAAACTGAAATAGCTGTTGCAAAAACCCAAATTGTTATAAAGAAAAAAGGTTAACATTAATAGGGGTGCCCAAAGTTTTTCATATGACTGTACCTCCTTTCACTTGCATAAATGCTTATTTCCTGCCCATAAACAAAAATGTACCCTTGTTTCATCCATCTCATCTTGTGTAACTGAACTCTGCATAATAGTGGTCCTTCGGCCACGGCAACAGAGTATAAAATTAGAGTTTGTTAGATTTTCCTCACAGGATCTGCTGTACTGCAATGAAATATTTTTCAGAGATTCAGTCCACAAAGAAATGATGCACAGCGTATACAGAGCTTTTTGGGAGATTCAGCTGACAGAAACTGGTGCAAAGTGACCAATGAGAACTTGTTATAGATTACCCAACCAGGGCCTGCTGCAGTGCAGTAAAAGCCTTTATATGTCACTTCACAATCCCATGTCTGTGAGCTAGGCTTAATTTTACACGCTACCTGGGCTAGTTTCTGGCCCGATATAGTCCTGCTAACAGACCAGGCCTATTTCTAACGAGGAACTAGTGGCGGTCTACAGCACTGTACCAGACTGGCAGAATTCTGTTCCACTGAGGCTGCTGGAAAGTCCCTGTCGGCCTTTCAGGGTTGTTGGAAAGCTGGGTGCCTCGCTGAAGGTTGCGCGGCCTGCTCAATTCCACTGTGCTTGCGAGGACAGGAGGTGTTAATGCTGCATTGTGCCAAGCGGACCTTTCGTACCCCTTGGGGGCGCGTAATGTCTCATGTTGGCGGAAGTTACAAGGTAGTCTCGCGTGACCCTGACATATTAGAGACGTCACAGTGGGACTGCGAGGTGCTGTTTCTTCACAGATTGACAGGGTCGTAACCGAGCGAGGGACGTCTGAGTGACTCCCCCCAGCCCGGTCAATGACAATAATTTATTAACTATTTTTTCTGACATAACTCTCTAGTTTAAGAGCATAAAAATTCAAAGTTGGAAAATTAAAATATTTTCAAAATTGTCATCAAATTTCTCATATTTTCAACAATAAATGCAAAAAATATAGTAAAAAATGTAGCACTACAATAAAGTACAATATGTCATAAAAAGCAATCTCAGAATCTCTAGGATCCGTTGAAGCATTTCAGAGTTATTACTGCAAAAAGTGACAATGGTCAGAGTTGAAAAAAATGTCCTGTTCAGCAAGGTGAAAACAGGATGAGACATGAAGGGATAAATGTTAACGAAATTTTAAAGTGATTTTTTTTTATTGTATACAGTCTCCATAGCAATGTGGTATAAACTTGCTTTAGAAAAGGTGTGGCCTAATGGTTTCTATATATAAATACTGTCTGCCTTTATACTGCATTGGTGTTACTCTGTATTTGTGGGCAAAAATGTTGCATTCTGGCTTGATGATATAATTTAGATAATAAAGAAAAACAAGCAATCACTTCACTGAATTGGAAATAATAAATTTGAGAATATACTGACAACCTGACATCCATGCTGAAATTTCCTCCCACCTCTCCTCTAACTCTCACTTTGACAACCTACAGTCCGGCTTCCGTCCACATCATTCCACTGAAACTGCCCTGACAAAAATCACAAATGACTTGCTTACTGCCAAAGCTAACAACCACTTCTCTATACTCCTACTTCTAGACCTATCCTCAGCTTTTGACACTGTTGACCACTCCCTCCTACTACAGATCCTCTCTTCCCTTGGTGTCAGAGACCTCGCCCTCTCTTGGATCTCTTCATACCTCTCCAACCGCACTTTTAGTGTCTCCCACTCCCACACAACCTCTTTATCCCGTCCTCTCTCTGTTGGTGTCCCTCAAAGCTCTGTCCTGGGACCATTACTTTTTTCTATCTATACATTTGACCTGGGACAACTCATAAAGTCCCATAGCTTCCAGTACCACCTATATGCCGATGACACTCAGATCTACCTCTCTGGCCCAGATGTCATATCTCTGCTGTCCAGAATCCCAGAGTGCCTATCTGCTATATCTTCCTTCTTCTCCTCTCGCTTCCTAAAGCTCAATGTGGCCAAAACTGAACTGATCATCTTTCCTCCATCTCACCTACACTCTCTACCTGATCTATCTATTACAATAAATAACATCACGCTCTCCCCAGCACCCAAAGTTCGGTGCCTCGGAGTGACCTTTGACTCTGCCTTGTCCTTCATACCACACATTCAATCCCTCACCACCTCCTGTCGTCTTCAACTCAAAAATATTTCCAGAATCTGTCCCTTCATCAATTCTCAATCTACAAAAATGCTAGTGCATGCTCTCATAATCTCCCGCCTCGACTACTGCAACATCCTCCTATGTGGTCTCCCTGCTAACACGCTCGCCCCTCTCCAGTCCATCCTTAATGCTGCTGCCCGACTGATCCACCTCTTGCCTCACTACCACCCCGCTTCTCCTCTCTTCATGTCCCTTCACTGGCTCCCAATCTTCCATCGTATCCAATTCAAACTACTAATACTGACTTACAAAGCCATCCACAAATTGTCTCCTCCATATATCTCTGAACTAATCTCTCGCTACACTCCAAAACGTAATCTCCGGTCCTCCCAAGATCTCCTTCTCTCCTCCTCTCTCATTCGCTCCTCATGCAACCGCCTCCAAGACTTCTCCCGAACATCCCCAGTCTTCTGGAACTCACTGCCTCAACACGTCAGATTATCTACTACACTTGCAAACTTCAAACGGAACCTAAAGACTCATCTGTTCAGAAATGCCTATAACCTTCAATGACCTCACTGCTTCACCACCGTGCGGAGCTGCCGCCCCACCACCGTGCGGAGCTGCCGCCCCACCACCATGCGGAGCTACCGCCCCAATACCGTGCGGAGCTGCCGCCCCACCACCGTGCGGAGCTGCCGCCCCACCACCGTGCGGAGCTGCCGCCCCATCTACACCCCACCTACTGTCTCCTCCCCATAATCCTATAGAATGTAAGCCCGCAAGGGCAGGGCCCTCTTCCCTCTGTACTAGTCTGTCTACTGTAACTTGTATATGTATTTTGTATGTAACCCCCTTCTCATGTACAGCACCATGGAACTAATGGTGCTCTATAAATAAATAATAATAATAATAATAATAACCTGGTACAAAGTTGTCCCGAGAGCGTACAGATGCTGTGGGGTAGTGCATAGAATTATGATACTGCATGTGTAAAGTATGTCTCATATTCCATGTTGAATAGGTATCTAAGGAGCATTTACCTCTGCAATGAATCAGATGTTGTTGAATACAACACATGTAGCAGCCAAGCATATGGTGTCTTAAGAGACAAAAGAAATGGTCATCTCAGATTGTGAATAAAGTGCATTAGGCCGGGGCCACATGGAGGCTACTGCGATCCTCGCATGACACTCGGCTCACGCTGGCAGCACAGCGGGAGCCGAGTGTCATGCGAGTGTCACTGCGACTGAGATCCGATCATGCAATCGGACCACAGCTGCGGGGGGCGGGCTGGCACTAAGGAGGGTCAGGCCAGTGCTGAGGAGGGGAGGGTTGGCGCTGAGGAGGGGAGGGATTTATCTGCCTCTCTCCTCCGTTGCTGGCTATTGCCATTCTCGCTCTGCACTCGCATTACACCAGAAGATTGTGGAGGGTCTGGCAGAACAGATGCAACAAATGCGGGCTCAGGGGATCCTCTGACCTACCCAGCACCAATGGACCCCTGTACTCCCATGCCTGGACAAACGCCGCCTCCTATTTTGGAGATGCAGTCACGGCGTTCTACACAACAAGGAACAGCGGCCCACCCCAGATCAGAGGCAGCAAGAAGTGGGATGAGAGGGCCTATCCAGTGTTGGAGATGCGGAGGGCTTGAACATCTGCAACGAGATTGCCGGAGGGGCAGAACAGAAGAAACTGTGATGGCGGTAAAAGGGAAGCCCTCGCTGTAGCCGGGCATACGGCGAGGCAGAACCCAGAACCAATGCCTGAACTCTACTCAGAAGATCTGATTGTCGAGAGTCCTGTACTGGAGGTACAGTTTGCTGGGAAGAAAGTTGTGTGTCTGGTAGACACTGGATCAGAGGTAACAACTATGCCGGTAGAATATTTCCAGATGTACTTCAAGGAGGCTGCTAAACCAGAATCGGGGCACTTATTAAAACTGAAAGCGGCTAACAATGAAGAGATTCCAGTAGCGGGTATCACATGGATGAAGGTACAGCTGTACGGACAGGAGCTGGGAACCAAGGGAGTGATGCTTGTGAAGACGCAGGCAAGGCCACATCTCCCGGTGGTCCTAGGGATGAACATCCTGAGTGAACTGGATTCTCTTCTGTTTGAGCGTGATGGCCCAGGATTAGAGATGAGCGAACCGGTCGCGGTTCGGCTCGAGGTCGGCTCGCCGAACGGGGGTCCCGTTCGAGTTCGGTTCGTCGAACGTTCGACGAACCGAACTAGAACCAATAGGCTATAATGGGAGGCAATCACAAACACATAAAAATGCATGATAAATGTACACAAACAGTTAATAAACATTGCCATAACACTTACCGGTCCTCGCGATCCGTTCTGCACTCTGTCTCCTGCCGCTATTCCATCCGATGATCGCTGAATCCTCCCGTGACCGGCACTGCCAGCAGACGAGCAGGACCTATCGTGACGTCAAAATAGCCATGTGACCAGTCACTTGGCTATTATCTCATTGGCTACAGACTGGTCACATGACTATGACACGTCATGTAGGACCTGCGAGTGCATCTCTCCGGTACACGGTGCACATATGTGTATCGCCGTGTACCGGCGACATGCTCTAGCACACGGTCGACTCCCCGTTCCGTTAGGGACCGGCTGACACAGCCGGTCATTAACGGAGATCACCGTTGCCATAGCAACGCAGTTAGCGGTGACGTCACCGCTAACCGCAGCTCCGAGAGCACCGTTGCTATGGTAACGCGTCTGTCAGCGTTACCGCTGTTACCGCTGACAGCCAGCACTGATAACTCACGGAGTGAAGGCTGCACGCTGCTTCCCGATTGTAGTGAGGATTGTACTGAGGATGAGGTTCCCCAGCCCCAAGTGATGGGCTGGTGAACCTCATCCTCACTACAATCGTCACTACTACTACACTAGAAAGAAAGAAGACAGAAGAGCAGGATCGTGGAGGGCTGACAGGGGGTAACAAAGATGGAGTCTCTAATGTGTCTGTGTATTTATTTCTATTAAAGTATTTTTTCACTGTGTGGTGTTTTTTTTAACCCTTTATTGGAGATTCTTAATGGCCGGGTCAAACGTGCCTGACATTAAGAATCTCTGGCTTAATACTGGCTAGTAAAACAAAGCCAGTATTAACTCATGATTACCCAACAAGCCACCCGGCTCCAGGGCTGTTGGAAGAGTTGGATACAGCGCCAGATGATGGCGCTTCTATGAGAGCGCCATTTTCTGGGACGGCTGCGGACTGAAATCCGCAGCAGAGGCGCCCAGAAACCTTGGGCTAACCTGTGCTGCGTATTCCAATCCCCAGCTGCCTAGTTGTACCCGGCTGGACACAAAAATGGGGCGAAGCCCACGTCATTTGTTTTTTAATTATTTCATGAAATAAGTGAAATAATTAAACAAAAATTGGCTTCCCTATATTTTTGGCTCCCAGCCGGGTACAAATAGGCAACTGGAGGTTGGAGGCAGCCCGTGGCTGCCTGCTGTACCTGGCTAGCATACAAAAATATGGCGAAGCCCACGTCATTTTTTTGGTGGGCAAAAAACTTCTGCATACAGTCCTGGATGGAGTATGCTGAGCCTTGTAGTTCTGCAGCTGCTGTCTGCTCTTCTCCATACAGACAGACAGCAGCTGCAGAACTACAAGGCTCAGCATACGCCATCCAAGACTGTATGCAGAAGTTTTTTGCCCCCTGAAAAAATTATGTGGGCTTCGCCATATTTTTGTATGCTAGCCAGGTACAGCAGGCAGGTACGGCTGCCCCCAACCCCAAGTTGCCTATTTGTACCCGGCTGGGAACCAAAAATAAAGGGAAGCCCCTTTTTTATTATTTCATGAATTTCATGAAATAATTAGAAAACAAATGACGTAGGCTTCGCCCCATTTTTGTGTCCAGCCAGGTACAACTAGGCAGCTGGGGATTGGAATCCGCAGCACAGGTTGGCCTGAGCTTTCTGGGCCCCACTGCTGCGAATTGCAGTCTGCAGCCGCCTCAGAAAATGGCATTTTCATAGAAGCGCCATCTTCTCGCGCTGTATCCAACTCTTCCAGCACCTGCCTGCTATACCTGGCTAGCATACAAAAATATGGCGAAGCTCATGTCCTTTTTTTGTAGTTTTTTGGCAAAAAAAATAAAAAATGCTTCCCTGGATTTTCCATTGCCAGTGAAGGTAACACCAAGCAGTGGGGCTTAGCAGCCAGTAGCTGCTTGGATTACCCTTAGCTAGCAATACAAAAAATGCAGCGGGAGCCCATATATATTTTTTTTAATTAGTTATTTAAATAACTAAAAATAAAATGGGCTTCCCTGTATTTTGATTGCTGGACATCACAGTGCTGTAAAAATAAATCTTTAAAAAAATGACGTAGCGCTCCACGGTATTTTTGATTCTCAGCGCAGATAAAGCAGACAGCTATGGGTTGCCACCCCCATCTGCCTGCCGTTACCTTGGTTGGCAATCAAAATACAGGGAAGCCCATTAATTTTTTCTATTTAAAAAATAGTTAAAAAAAAAATGACGTTGGGTCCCCCCATTTTTGATAGCCAGCTAGGGTAAAGCAGACGGCTGTAGCCTGAAAACCACAGCTGGCAGCTTTACCGTGGTTGGGGATCCAATGTGGAGGTCCCCTCAGGCTCTTTTTTATAATTATTTTATAAATATTAATAATTACACAATAAAAGTAGGGTCCCCCCAAATTGGATCACCAGCCAAGGTAAAGCGGACAGCTGTGATCTGGTATTCTCAGGGTGGGAAGGTCCATAGTTATTGGGCCTTCACAGCCTAAAAATAGCAGGCCGCAGGCACCCCAGACGTGGCGCATCCACTAGATGCGCCAATCCTGGCGCTTCACCCCAGCTCATCCCGTGCCCTGGTGCAGTGGCAAACGGGGTAATAAATCGGGTTGATACTAGCTGTAAAGTCACCTGAGATCAAGCCCAGCAGTTTGTGATGTCATGGCGTCTATTAGATACCCAACATCATAAACTGTCAGTACTAACAAAAAAAAAAATCGACAAAAGAAATTTATTTGAAAAAACAGTCCCCAAAACATTTCCTCTTTCACCAATTTATTGTAAGAAAAAAAATAAAGGGGTCCCACGACGACTCTGGACCGTCTAGAATATGGGGGGGAGACACTCAGGGAACGTATCCCCCATTTTCTAGGAGTGCGGACCCTTCATGTGACGAGTGTGGGTGCAATGAATCTGCACTCACTCTTCTCGGGTCCACAGCATCAGAGTCCATGTCGTAATGGTTGCTACCAAAGCTGCAATGCCCTGCTCATGAGGTAAGGGCATGCCTAATCAGGAGAACTACTGTAGAGGAAGCTCTGCTCACTGGTATATAGGTGCTCAGAGGTAATAATAGATAAAATTAGTGAGTAACCTCGGCACTCTAAATCTCCCAGACTAAGTCAGTAAGTCACAACGGATAGTAATGCAAAATCACTCTTTATTGGTCCGTATTAAGAAAAAAATTTTTTTCATAAGCATATATGTTTTTGTCCAAAACAAGTTACAAATGACGTTTTGGCCTGAGCCTTCGTCAGATTGGACTTATCTGCATGTAATCATGAAAAATGACAATAATCAGTATCACATAAGAGTGAGAGAACAATAACATAAACTCGAACAATGTAGAGGTACAATTGGGATGCAGCAAAAAAATTGCAACACAGCAAGAAATGAAACACATGATACAAATGTCATAATACAGTACAAGGACAATATAGTAATGACAAATATGGGGTCAGAGTAGGCTTAGACAGCTCTGGTACGAAAGAGATGTCAATCATAAAGTAACATGTGCAGTAGGTGTAGAGCTACACTATGCATGGCAG
The DNA here is from genome assembly GCF_048569485.1 of Anomaloglossus baeobatrachus. Taxonomy (NCBI): domain Eukaryota; kingdom Metazoa; phylum Chordata; class Amphibia; order Anura; family Aromobatidae; genus Anomaloglossus; species Anomaloglossus baeobatrachus. The sequence goes on along the minus strand of NC_134356.1, from coordinate 400,280,898 downwards.
AGCTAATGGGTAGATCGACCATTGAAAAAGAACGGAGAAAAAGTGGAGAAAAAGTGGGGAAAAAGTGGAGAAAAAAATGGAGAAAAAGTGGAGAAAAAGTGGAGAAAAAGTGGAGAAAAAATGGAGAAAAAGTGGAGAAAAAGTGGAGAAAAAGTGGGGAAAAAGTGGAGAAAAAGTGGAGAAAAAAATGGAGAAAAAGTGGAGAAAAAGTGGAGAAAAAGTGGAGAAAAAGTGGAGAAAAAGTGGAGAAAAAATGGAGAAAAAGTGGAGAAAAAGTGGAGAAAAAAATGGAGAAAAAGTGGAGAAAAAATGTAGAAAAAGTGGAGAAAAAGTGGAGCACCCTTTGGTGCTTTTCATGTGGCACTAAGGGGTGCTTAGCTTTGTATTTAGCCAAAAAAATGAAAAAAAAAAAAATGACGTAGGGTTCCCCCTAGTTTTGTAGCCAGCTAGGGTAAAGCAGACGGCTGCAGCCTGCAGACCACAGCTGGCAACCTCACCTTGGCTGGTAATCCAAAACTGAGGGCACCCCACGCTGTTATTTTAAATTAAATAAATAATTAAAAAAAAAACACGTAGGGGTCCCCCAAAATTGGATCACCAGCCAAGGTAAAGCAGACAGCTGGGGCCTGATATTCTCAGACTAGGGAGGTCCATGGTTATTGGACTCTCCCCAGCCTAAAAATAGCAGGCCGCAGCCGCCCCAGAAGTGGCGCATCCATTAGATGCACCAATCCTGGTGCTTCGCCCCAGCTCATCCCGCGCCCTGGTGCGGTGGCAAACGGGGTAATATATGGGGTTAATACCAGATGTGTAATGTCACCTGGCATCAAGCCCTGGGGTTGGTGAGGTCAGGCGTCTATCAGATACCCGACATCACCAACCCAGTCAGTAATAAAAAAAATAGACGACAAACACATTTTTATTTGAAAAAACACTCCCCAAAACATTCCCTCTTTAACCAATTTATTAGAATGAAAAACAAATCCAGGTCTGCTGTAATCCAAGGGTTGCCATGACGATCCACACTGTCCCAGTCAATGAAGAGCAGGATGTTCCCCATTGGCTGGGAGAGCAATGCAGTGACCTGAGCTAACATCAATGGGTCAGCCCAGGTCACTGCAGGGCATGACAAGTGCTGCTGTCAGCGAGGTACATTACCTGCGCTGATCTCCAGCACACTGATAGCCCCTGTCACTGAGTTCAATGACCGGCGCCTTCACACCAAGTATCGCGAGAGGCCCGTGACGTCACCGCTAGTCAGTCTCGGGTCGGAAGCGAGAGGTGATGTGACAGCGGCGGCCATGGACGACAGTGACAGCGCTGAGGTCAGGATGGCGGGACTTCATCACCGCAGGTAAGCCGAGCGGGACCATGTGTGTGTGTGTGTGTGTGTGTGTGTGTGTGTGTGTGTGTGTGTATGTATGTGTACATGCCGCGGGCAGGAGGGGGCGGAGCGAGCTGAGCGGGGAAGTGTGGGCTTCCTGCACGTAACTAGGATAAACATCGGGTTACTAACCAAAGCGCTTTGCTTGGATACCCGATGTTTATCTTGGTTATTAGCTTCTGGCAGGCTGCCAGCGATGGCTCCTGCACACTGTAGCTGTAAAAAGCCCTGCTTTTTGCTGCTAGAACCGTTCTCGAACGTATCTAGAACTATCGAGCTTTTGCAAAAAGCTCGAGTTCTAGTTCGATCTCGAACAGCCCCCAAAATCACTCGAGCCTAGAACTGGAGAACCACGAACCGCGAACCGCGCTCAACTCTACCCAGGATACTGGAAAAGAGCAACAACTCATAAGGTCATGCAGAGAGCCCTACAGCAGGTGCTCCGTTCGTGTGGTATACAGCAGAGTTCTGCGGGAGGAAAAGCAGTAGGAGCGGTGTACATCCCACGTGGCCCTGCTGTAACTATCACTCCGGGTCAAGAGAAGCTGGTGTTGATGCCAGTGGGGACCCATAGGAAGCTGAACGGTGTGGAAGTAATTCTGGAGCCAGTGAGACAGTCCAAAAGCATGGAAGGCTTCATGATCGCCAGGACACTGGTCACTGTACAAAATGGGAGAGTGCCGATTAGGTGCCTGATTTTGCAGAGCCATGAGGTGACTTTGGTGGCGGGCTCAAAACTGGCTGATGTGTATATGTGCAGTGGAGAAGTTCTCCACAAGAATCTGTTCACATTGAATGCGAACCGCCAGACTGCTTGGATTCTGTCGATGCAGGCAGCAGAAGAAGAGTCACCCACGCCCATGTGGAATGGTAAGAAGATCATAGAGCTGATGGGGATTAATACAACTCAGCTAACACCGGAACAGGTGCACCAGCTACAGACTAGAGTTGAGCGCGGTTTGTGGTTCGCGGTTCGTGGTTCTCCAATTCGAGGTTCGAGTGATTTTGGGGGCTGTTCTAGATCGAACTAGAACTCGAGCTTTTTGCTAAAGCTCGATAGCTCTAGTTACGTTCGAGAACGGTTCTAGCAGCAAAAAGCCAAGCTAATTACTATCTGGCTTTTCGCTGTAATAGTGTAAGTCACTCTGTGACTCACACTATTATGAAATTTCAGTGTATAGTGTGCGGAAACAGCGCATTCAGATCACTGCAGCTGGGATAATGGCGATGGCCATTTTTTTTTCCTTGTCTTCCTTCCCTAAGCGCGTGCGTGTAGTGGGGTGGGCCAGCATGTCAGCCAATCCCAGACACACACAAAGCTAAGTGGACTTTTAGCCAGAGAAGCAACTGCATGTGTGATAGGAAGTCCATGTCACATGTCCCTGCATTATAAAAACGGGTATCTGCCCTTCCGGACGCCATTATCTCTTTTGCGTCTGGGTGTCAGTCACCGCTGGCGTAGCTCCTGTCTCCGATACTGCTGTGTACGTTCTACACACAGCGCTATACAGAATAGGGATAGAAGTTTCTATTAGCCCTTGTAAGGGCTAATAACAGCAGGCTCAGAGCCAGAGGTGACAGTCAGATCCGTGGAAACAGATTTTAACAGCTACAGATAACAGCGTCTGTGTAGCTAAGGTCAGGGACTTCCTCGCTGCATTTCCCCATTAGGAGGGATAGAAAGTGAGGCTTCTTTTCCTGTACACTGACCCACAACCCTGCCACTGTACCCTCCTGCCCTTTGCACACTCAGGCTCATTGTTACTAAGCCATTATGCTAGCAAACACTGAGTAAACTTAGTGGCATCCTAAAAGTGGCTGTTGGACTTCCATTAGTGTCCCACTAGTGCAAATCTATTTGCAGCACCTCTTCATTGCACACTCAAACTCATTGATACTAAGCCATTATACTAGCAAACACTGAGTAAACTTAGTGGCATCCTAAAAGTGGCTGTTAGACTTCCATTATTGTCCCACTGGTGCAAAGCTATTTGAAGCACCACTGCATTGCCCACTCAAGCTCATTGTTACTAAGCAATTATACTAGCAAACACTGAGTAAACTTAGTGGCATCCTAAAAGTGGCTGTTGGACTTCCATTAGTGTCCCACTAGTGCAAATCTATTTGCAGCACCTCTTCATTGCACACTCAAACTCATTGATACTAAGCCATTATACTAGCAAACACTGAGTAAACTTAGTGGCATGCTAAAAGTGACTGTTGAACTTACATTAGTGTCCCACTGGTGCAAAGCTATTTGCAGCACCACTGCATTGCACACTCAAGCTCATTGTTACTAAGCCATTATACTAGCAAACTATGCTGCCAGTTTAAGGGCCGTAGTTGCATTGTCAGGAATAGTTATTGTTGTTTATTCTGCTGTTAATAAAGATAGACCACCGCTGCAATCTACACGACCTCTCAATTTTTACTACCACATTTTAAGTGCACAATCTTGTCGCAATCAAAATGAGTGGCAAATGACAGATGCTGGTGAAAAGGGGAAGAGGCGTGTTGGAAAAGGAAAAAAAGGATTTGTCCGTGGGGAAGGTGGCAAAGCTCCATTAACATCTGCTAAAGATAGACCATCTTCCATCAAAAGCAAGGTGTCTACTACTTATCGTGGGCAATCCGATGTGCTCCCTTTTTTACGGACACGAACAACTGGAACAAAGGTAGATGATGGCCAAAAAAAGAAAATCCTTGAATGGATATCAAGTTGTCCAACAAGTGCCCTCTCCGCCACCTCAACTACCGCATCCATAAAACACCAGTCCTCTGAGTTGTCATCCCAATCACACTTGCTTTCTCCCAGCTCTGAAGTCTCCATCAGCCCTGCACAGTATGGTGTAACTGAGATGGCTGAGTCTGCAGAGCTGTTCAGTCACACTATAGCCTGGGAATCAGAGGTCTGCTCCCAAGCTACAGTGAGTACAGACCAGGAAATGGTCTGCAGTGATGCCCAGAACCTTTGTGACTCTGATTCAGGCCGTGAGGACCAAGTTATTGTGCATAATGTTGATCCTTATTCCCAAACTGTAACACCTGTTGTTATAGACAATGAGGAACATACTGATGACGATGAGACGCAGATACCAGATTGGGATGACAACTTAAATATTGGTTTATGTCAGGAAGAGGCTCGGTCTGAGGGTGAGGGGAGTGGAAACACAACGCTTGATGAGGAAGTTCTAGATCCCACCTATTGTCAACCCACAGTCAGGCACTCGAGGAGGTCAACAGAAGTGGTGGAGGAGGATGCTATTGACGACGAAGTTACCTTGCGTCTTCCTGGACAGAGGACTAGTACTGGTAGCACGTCTACAACTGCATCCTCAGCCACCACTCTGCCTCTGAGCACTATTCGGGGGGTCTTAGCAGGTCGCATGCCCTCTAAGCCTTGCCTAGCCTGGACCTTTCTTGACATAGAAAAAGATTGCCCAAATCATGTAATATGCAAAATTTGTCATGATTCTGTTAGTAGAGGGCAAAACCTCAGGTGTTTGACAACTTCTTCCATGAATCGTCACATGAATAAATATCATATGTCCCAGTGGGAAGCTCATCGTGCTGCAATGCGGACTAGCGGAGTGAACCATCCACCGCCTCCCCTTCCAGTTCATCCACGTGCTCTTCATCTTCTAGGACTGTGGGGACAGCTGTCACACCTGGTTTTCCACGCACAACGTCCACCACTGTAACCGCAACAGGCAGTTTGCTTGGTAGGTCGTCAGTTGGTTTGGAAGGGTAAACAAGTGCGTGTCTACAGCTCTCTCAGACATCGATAGCATCAACGTTGGATGAAGGCAACATCATGTCTACGCCTGCACTTTCCTCACAAACCTGCATTTTTTCAGGGACACCCTACTCACCACCATCTACACACAGCGGCCAGATCTCTGTCCCTCAGATGTGGACAAATAAAAGGCCATTTCCTGCGACTCATGACAAAGCTAAGAGGTTGACTTTATCCCTCTGTAAGCTCTTGGCTATCGAAATGCTGCCTTTCCGCCTGGTGGACACACAGGATTTTAGAGACCTTATGTCTGTCGCTGTGCCCCAGTACCAGATGCCCAGTCGCCACTACTTCTCTAAGAAAGGTGTGCCTGCGCTACACCAGCATGTCACACACAACATCACCGCTTCCTTGAGAAACTCTGTGTTTGAATGGGTGCATTTCACCACCGATACTTGGACCAGTAAGCATGGACAGGGACGTTACATGTCGCTGACTGGGCACTGGGTAACTATGGTGATAGATGGTGAAGGGTCTGCTGCACAAGTCTTGCCGTCCCCACGACTTGTGTGTCAATCCTCTGTCTGTCCAAGTTCTGCCACTGCTTCTGCCTCCACCTCGTCTGGGTCCTCCACCTCCGCCCCAAGCCTGCCTGGTCAGGCCACCAGCGTTGTAACTGCGCAAAAGGAATCACGCACCCCTCATTACTATGCTGGCAGCAGAGCGCAATGGCATCAGGCAGTCTTTAGCTTGACATGTCTTGGAAATAGGAGTCACACAGCGGCTGAGTTGTGGGCAGCTCTGGAGACTGAGTTTAATAAATGGTTGTCTCCACTCAACCTGCAGCCTGGTAAGGCCGTGTGCGACAATGCTGCAAACCTAGGTGCGGCCCTTCGCCTGGGCAAGGTGACACACGTGCTTTGTATGGCTCACGTGTTAAACCTTGTTGTCCAGCAATTTTTAACTTATTATACCGGCATAGATGGCCTTCTGAACAGGGCACGAAAACTGTCTGCTCACTTCCGCCGTTCAACCACCGCTGCTGAGCGACTTGCACCGCTCAAGAAGTCTTTCGGCCTGCCTGTTAATCATCTGAAATGCGATGTGCCGACACGCTGGAATTCGACTCTCCACATGTTACAGCGACTGTGGCAGCACCGTCGAGCCCTGGTGCAATACGTCATGACATATAGCCTTGGCCAACGAGATGCAAAGGTGGGGCAGATCACCTTGATGGAGTGGTCTCAGATCAAGGACCTATGCACCCTTCTGCACAGTTTCGACATGGCGACGAATATGTTTAGCGCTGACAATGCCATTATCAGCATGACAATTCCAGTTATTTACATGCCGGAGCACACGCTAAACACTATTCGGAGTCAGGGGGTGGGACAACAGGAAGGGGAGGAACTACAGGAGGATTCATATGCGCAAGACACAACAACATCACCAAGGTCCAGACGTTCATAATCACCAAGCCGGCAGGCATGGGACGATGGGGGACAGGGATCAACAAGGGTGCATAGTAGCAGGCGAAATGTTGAGAAAGGTGCAGGAGAACATGAAGAAATGGAGGACGAACTGTCCATGGACATGGAAGACTCAGCGGATGAGGGTGACCATGGTCAAATTTCTGTTGAAAGAGGTTGGGGGGAGATGTCAGAGGAAGAAAGAACGGTTAGCACCTCTATGCCACAAACACAGCGTGGACTTGGTCCGCATGGCTGCGCAAGACACATGAGCGACTTCTTGCTGCACTACCTCCAACATGACTCTCGTATTGTCAAAATTAGAAGTGATGATGAGTACTGGCTTGCCACACTATTAGATCCCCGGTACAAGTCCAAATTTTGTGACATAATTCCAGCCATAGAAAGGGATGCACGTATGCAGGAGTATCAGCAGAAGCTGTTACTCGATCTTAACTCGGCTTTTCCTCCAAACAACCGTGCAGGTGCAGGGAGTGAATCTCCCAGTTGTAACTTGACAAACATGGGACGGTCTCGTCATCTTTAACAGTCTACCCGTACCAGTAGGACCGTATCTGGTGCTGGTAACAGCAATTTTATTGAATCTTTTCATAATTTTTTTAGACCACCCTTCGCAAGGCCACCAGAGACAACAAGTATGACACATAGTCAATGGCTGGAGAGGATGATACAGGACTATCTCCAAATGAACATCGATGCCATGACTTTGCAAATGGAGCCTTGCTCATTTTGGGCTTCAAACCTTGAAAAATGGCCAGAGCTCTCCACTTACGCCTTGGAGATTTTGTCGTGTCCAGCTGCCAGCGTTGGCTCTGAACGTGTCTTCAGTGCTGCTGGGTGTATGTTGACAGATAAGCGCACGCGTCTGTCCAGTGACAATGTGGACAGACTAACGTTCATCAAAATGAACAAGTCATGGATCCACAAGGAATTTACTACCCCTGTGTCATCCTGGGGAGAGTAAATGCTTGTGGATTTTGAATGTGCTTGATGCAAATCTACCTGTGAAGTGTACAACTGGGGCACAAGTGCTGCCACTGAAGGGGTGGGTGTGTGTGGGGCCCAATTTTTGGAAAAAAGGGAGACTCCGCTTGGAGTAACCCTTGCTTGCTGTGTTTTTTAAAAGGAGCCAAGATGAACAAGTCATGGTTCAGCAAAGACTTTGCTACCTACCTCGGGGTCATCCTGGGGACAGTTAAGGATGGCGTATTTTTGAATGGGCTTGATGCAAATCTAGCTGTGAAATGTACAACTGGGGAACAATTGCTGCCACTGAAGGGGTGGGTGTGTGTGGGGCCCAATTTTTGGAAAAAAGGGAGACTCCGCTTGGAGTAACCCTTGCTTACATTGTTTATAAAAATGATCCAAGATGAACAGAGCTGGGATCAGGAAAGACTTAGCTACCTACCCCGGTGTCATCCTGGGGATGGTTATGGATGGCATATTTTTGAATGTGCTTGATGCAAATCTACCTGTGAAGTGTACAACTGGGGCACAAGTGCTGCCAGTGAAGGGGTGGGTGTGTGTGTGGCCCAATTTTTGGAAAAAAGGGAGACTCCGCTTGGAGTAACCTTGCGGTGTTTTACATGATTTTAGAAGGGCATGCCATGCCTATATCTGTGCCTTCTCCTCTTTTTCCTTGTCCAGCTCTTTTGTTTTCGCATGAGTGTATGTCCTTGTCACTTTCCCATGTGTTTGTGTTGTGTTGTGAGTTGTTTGTCACCTTTTGGACACCTTTGAGGGTGTTTTCTAGGTGTTTTTATGTGTTTGTGATTGCCTCCCATTGTTTCCTATGCGGTTCGAGTGGCGAACCGAACTCGAGCCGAACTGCGACCGGTTCGCTCATCTCTACTACAGACTACCCTATGGGAATACCAGTCTGCCTTTTCCAGGAGTGATGAAGACTTTGGCTGCACAAAGGCTGTAGAACACGAGATACCCACAGGGGACGTGGCCCCAATCCAAGAGCGATATCGCCAGATTCCCCCGAATCTTTATCAGGAAGTCAAGAGTATGTTAGCGCAAATGTTGGATAATGGCATGATCCACCCAAGTCAGAGTCCCTGGGCTGCGCCATTTGTACTGGTTCGGAAGAAGGACGGGTCCATACGGTTTTGTGTTGATTACTGCAAGCTGAACCCGCAGACCGCACGTGACTCATACCCGTTGACAAGGATTGAGGAGTCTCTGTCTGCTCTGGGAAAGGCAAAATACTTCTCCACATTGGACCTGGCTAGTGGCTATTGGCAGGTACCCATGGCAGCTAAGGATCATCAAAAAACAGCTTTCATCCTACCAATGGAACATTATGAGTTTAATCAAATGCCTTTTGGACTGACTAATGCCCCGACCACATTTCAGCAACTGATGGAGTACTGTCTAGGTGATTACAATTTTGAATCTGTGTTGATATATCTGGACGATGTAATTATATTTGGAAATTCGTTTGAGGATCACCTGAGAAAGCTCCGGCAAGTGCTACACCGGCTAAAAGACAATGGCCTCAAGATTAAACCCAAGAAGTGTTGCTTGTTCCAGAATTAGATTGAATATCTGGGACATGTGGTGTCAGCGGATGGGTGCGTCCGACCGAGAGCAAAATAGAGGCTATCAAGGAGTGGCCCACCCCCAGGACTGTGAGAGACATGCGGGCCTTCCTCGGTTTGGCCGGATACTATTGTCGGTTTGTGAAGGACTTTGCAAAGACGTTTGAACCATTGAATGAGTTAATGAGGAAGACATCTCAGGGCCCCAGGAATCAGCCTATTCGATGGACCGACCGACAACAACAGGCGTTTGATCAAATTCGGACCGCTCTCGTACACGCACCTCTGTTGGCATATGCTGCTTTGACTGACCCTTTACTCTGTATACAGACGGAAGTCTGCATGGGCTGGGAGAAGTGTTGGCCCAAGAGCAAGAGGGATGGGAGAGGGTTGTCGCATATGCCAGCCGGACACTGAGCGCAACCCTGATAACTATAGTTCGTTCAAATTGGAGATGTTAGCCCTGGTCTGGGCCATGACCGAAAAATTTGCTGAGTATGTAGCAGGGTCGGAGGTTCTTGTAATGACAGACAATAACCCGTTAGCTCATCTGGAGAACGCCAAACTGGGAGCGTTAGACCAGCGATGGGTAGCGCGAATGTCCAAATTGAACTACCGGATTCGGTTCCGGTCCGGCAAAGAAAACTCCAACGCGGATGCCCTGTCACGGGTAATGTGATATGCGCCAGGGCTTGAGGTAGACGAAGATCTCGAGGATACCGGCTGATCTACAGAACGCAGACCCTGGGCTGTCACGAGTAAAGAGGTGGGTGAATCAGAAGACTTGGCCTGATGGGAAAGCTAGAGTTCAGCTGTGCTCGGAGGAGCAAAAGTTGTTACAGCAGTGGGACAGACTGACAATAACAGAGGGAGTGTTTTATCGCTGGATTTACTTGCCGGCTGAGTTAGGATACCGATGACAGATGGTAATCCCATCCTCGACAGCCCCAGAAATTGCTCGTGAGGCCCATACCAAGGGTGCTCATCTTGGGCCTGAGAAAACTTATCGATGGTTGCACAGATTTGTATACACTCCCGGCTTAGAAGAAGTTGTAAGGGAAGTGTGTGCTAGATGCCAGCCCTGCGAGTTGAATAACTCCCCTGGACAAAGGGCCCCTGTTCAAACCATTGTGACATCCACCCCGCTGGAGGTGTTAATGGTAGATTACCTGACGATTGGGTATTCTAGGAGTGGGCATCATTCGTGCCTGGTGATGACTGATCACTTCACAAAATTTGCCGTGGTTGTCCCCACCAGGGACCAGACCGCTGAATCCACAGTGGAAGCAATCTGTAAACATTTTATCCCGAATTACGGGTGTCCACAATGGATGCATTTAGATCAAGTGGCCTGCTTCCAGGGTAAACTCATGACTGAGTTTCTGCAGCTTTATGGCATCAAACAATCGCGAATGACACCCTACCATCCGCAAGGGAATGGGGCCTGTGAGTCATTCAATCGTACGCTGCTATAGATGTTGAGGACGCTTAAACAGCAACAGAAGGCGAGGTGGACTGAGATCATCCCTGTACTTGTGTGGGCCTATAACAATAGAGTCCATAGCACTACTGGGTTTACCCCTTACATGATGATGTTTGGGCGGCCTGGGAGGGAGGTAGAGGAACTGAACTTGTCAGTACCTGGGGAACTCGAGTATCGCACACCCAGTGAATAGGTTCAGAGTCACTAATGGAAGCTGCAGGAAATCCACAGGATGGTGGAGGAACGAGTGCTGGACCATCCCCATCGAGATCGTGGACTGGTGCATGGAGATGAGTTCCTAGTGGGCGATAGGGTGCTTGTACGGGTTACTCGACCAGGTGGAAAGTTCGACGATCAGTGGGAGGCTACACCTTACACTGTGGTGGACAGACCATTTACAGTGGGAAGTGTGTACACTGTGATCCCTGAAGGATGTGTCGGGCCCCGTCGTGCATTGCAACGAAACTGGTTGAAAAGGTGTATCTCTGACACACCCACATGCCCACCTGTCTCGCCTGATCCACCAATCACTGGTCAGCCAAAAAACCTTGTGTGTGACTGCTGTGATGATTTCAGCAACGTGGCACCAGATGACCAAGATCCGGCATTGCAGATTCCAGTTGCTCCAGAGCTACCTCCAAGTGTCGTTGCGCCGCCAGACATGGAAATTGCCCCCACGAACACGACAGGTACTGAATTACGAAGATCTGAAAGGAGTACGGCTGGTGTTCCTCCGATACGGTACAACCCTGAAGAATATGTACTGCATGTAAGATGTAGAAATTGATTTGTCAGGATGCCAAATATTAAGTGGGGTGGAGTGTAACAGGGTGAAAATGTACATAAGATAAAGTTGCATGTTTGTTAATGTATTATATATATATATATATATATTTATTTATGCTATAACTTAAATGGCCACTAAATGTCACTAGAGGGCAGGCACACTGCTAGAGAGTAAGGGGTTACATTAGGTTTTCCTGGTAACGTAGACACAGAGAGAGGGTTTAAAATTTCAGTCAAGATCTGAGGGACTGCGCAAGAGAGAGACGGCTGTCGCTTTCCCGTGTTTGGATTTATAAGATTGCCTGTTTTTTTTCCTTTTGTGGACTGCTTACTCGTTTTTTTTCTTTGGAGCTCCTACTGTCCATGACGAGGGGAATTCTTCTGAGTGAAATTTTCTCCAGAACTGTTTGGATAAAAACATCTAAGAGTGAATCAGAAGCAGTCTGAGGTGACAGATGCCCTCTTGGGTGAAGACTTCAGTGAGTAACAATTGACCTGAGACCGATCGGTGTATAATAGTCAGTCAGGGACAGACAGATAGAATAAAGGAGAAGGTAGATTATTCTTCGACCGATTATTCACTGAGAAGGAGCTGTGTGTCTTGTTTATCCTGAGGCGTTTGCTCTGAAGTTATTAGAAGTTAAGCTGTGTTGTGCTGATAATTACAGACTATTCTGCCTTTGCTTCATCACACTATCAGGGCAGTGAGATACACAATATTGAATTGAGGGACATGTACATATATTTGCTTGTTGCTGACTGTATATGGGAAGGTGGCCGGGTACCCTGATTGAATTGTAAACATAAGGGCCGGTGGTTGTAAGTTCATATACTTGGAGGGATCACGTGCCATTATCTGTAGTAGTGCACCTGGGTAAGCCCCATTAATAGATAAGAGAGGGAGCGGTATAGTGGGGGGAAATATAGTCCAGTTCATCCCTACAGACCGACACTTGAAGTCCTCCAAATTGCATAAACTGTTATTGTTTATTCCGGGCTGTTGTGGCCCATTAGTTGTAAGAGAACACTTTGGGGTTTTTTTGTAAAAAAAAATGTTTTGAGACTTATAAAAAAAACTGTTATTCCCCATCTTTGTGTCCCTGGGTTTTCCATAGTGCCATTTTATCTTAATAATCATAACGACTGGCATACAGTCTTTACATGGCTTAGGCCTTATGGGGATTGAACTGATCTGATCTAGGTATTACTGTTTTTAAAGCAGTATATGAAAGAAAGGTATAAAAGTCAAGATCAAGTTATATTATCAATTGTTAAATGCTGGGATATATTATTTGAAAGTTTTGGTTACTGCTTGAAGTGGATAGATTCAGATAAATGTCTTAAAAAGAACCTGCAATGTAAAGCACAACATGGCTGGCTGTAATGACACGGTCACTGTAATAGTGATTAAAATAATATATGTTGTGAAAAACTCCACTTTGCTCTTCTACTGTAGTTACCTTTGAAGTTTGATGCTAATTAGATTTGTGCACTTGGTCTATTCCTTTCTGCCTGTGAATCCTCTTTTCCTTCATTTGCTTCTGGTCTTTGAATGCCAGGTCATTGCTTTTTTGTCTCTTCTGTTAAAATTTTCTGGTGGTGACATCATTGTGATGGACGTGTCACAGTGAGATGGCTTTTACACATTTTTGTGTAAAAAAAAAAATGTCAACCAAGTACCCTATTTTTTTCTGTTTACATTTATTACTCTATACTTATTTACTGCAGGGTATACATACATTCATTGTTTTTATTTTCATCTATAGGTAGGTTAAGTGCAAAACAAAAATAAAATACTATCCAAACCATCATTTCAGGTTCTTAACAAATAGACCTGATGTGAGCTAGTTAAAAAATAGAATTGTAAATATCCCAAGTAATATAAACAAGATGATTTAAAGTGTATTCCCCAAATAAACATTTTTCACTTTCTTACATTGCTTTTTGAGGTCTAAACACATTACATATGTTAAGTAGGTCTCTTGCAGTGATTCATAATCACATAATATTCTGTTGAAAAATGTTGCTATGCCATATAAACAGATAATGCAAAGATAATTAAAACCATCTAAATTTAATTCAACTTTGGAATAACTTAAATGAAATTTGTAAATACTTTGAAGCTGGTTGAAATGAATTCAACCACTCAAGCATCAAAATAATAACTACATAAAATAAAAGACAAAGTTAGCTGAGTTAATTAGCATGGAGTCAAATGTAAAAAGACATAAGAGAAGGTTAAACAATGACTTGTCACGGGGATAAAAGAAATAAGTCATTATTTGGTTATCTTGTTAGTGCTATTGAAACAGTGTGGTCAAGGTCAACATAACATTGAATGTGACCATAGCTGAGCTGCTCATTGGATGAGAAGGTAAAGACTAACAACATAAAAAAGAATGAAAATACAAAGATAAGACAGGTAATTACACCATAGTCTTATGGAGGGTTAGGTCATTGTCTTAAAGGTCAAAAGGTGTTACAAAAATCAAAAGCTTATTTCTCAATTCTTTGTGCTTTTTAATGGACAACCTAAATGAAATCTGCACTATTTTTAGATATTGAAATAAGGAATGTCCAGAATTACAGAGATACAGTAGCACTGAAGACTATATATAAGACAAATGCAATATATTTTTAATCTATTTTACCAGCCTACCATTGTAGATTTGAACAAATATGTGATGCATAAAACATAATTAAAATACAATTAAAGATCCCATAATATTACAACAAATAAAAGTAAAATTACAATTTCTTTACAGCATCCAAAAAACTTATAGCTGTGCTAAGGTGTCCCGGACTTTCCTCTGTTGCAGATTTTGGTGACAGGTTCTGAGTCTGAGTCTCACTTTATCTTGTGGAACTCTATTTATTAAATGTATTCTCTTTCCTTTAGGGAGGAGAGGGTTAATGTCAGTTTTCCTTCCAGCAGCTTGTGACTGCGAGTCAGGTGTTTCCGGTTGGGGCCACGCCCAGGTCCTATAAATACGCTCAACTTCCACCAGAGGGTGCCGGTTATTTTCATTCATATGGAAGCTTGGCCAGGCAGTGTAAGGAGCTGGTGAAACCCTGCTTTTGGCTGCAGCATTTCTAGGTGTGCTTGTTAAGGTATAGAGGTTTCCCCGTAGTCTGCTTACTCCCCCCCTTTTATGATGTTTCCCCTCATGCACTTTTAGTGGCTCCTTTGTGTGTTGTTGCCATGTGTACAAGTTGTAGTCATTGTTACGCCTGTTTTGTCTTTATTTGTTGGTGGGGTGTTGGCTTCTGTTCTTGCCCCTACCCCTGGGTGGTGGGTTATGGAGGGGGGTCTTATCATCAGTGACAAGGACAGGAGACAGGGCACAGGTTGGAGGCCCGGACCTCCCTACCTTTAAGGGTACCTCCGGGTGTGAGGTTGAGCTTTGGGGCCCTAGCCTTAGGGCCAGCATAGGTTACTCTGTGTTCCCCAAATCACCCATGACATAAGGTTTCACAGTTCAACTCAAATCAAATCTATTTTGTTGAGGATCTATACTTTCTATACTTTCTTGAAATGTTATAATCATTCTAAAAAGGCGAAATGGCCATGTGATGTTGGCTCAGCTCAGAGTGAATGCTTCATCATTAAAGGGTTTGGGACTCTATCAATTCTTCCTATTCCCATTTGCACCTCTAGATTTTCACCAAAGAAGGAACAGATCTGAGCATCATACAAATCTTCTACTCGAAAAAGATTTTGAATAGGCAAGCATGACTTAAGTCCGCTTTACACACTGCGATATCGGTACCGATATCGCTAGCGTGGGTACCCGCCCCATCGGTTGTGCGACACGGGCAAATCGCTGCCCGTGTATCACAACATCGCTCGGACCCGTCACACTACTTACTTTCCCTGTGACGTCGCTGTGACCGGCGAACCGCCTCCCTTTCTAAGGGGGCAGTTCGTTCAGCGTCACAGCGACGTCACAGCAGCGTCACTGAACCACCGCCCAATAGAAGCGGAGGGGCGGAGATGAGCGGGACGAACATCCCACCCACCTGCTTCCTTCCGCTTTGTGGCTGGGAGGCAGGTAAGGAGAGCTTCCTCGTTCCTGCGGTGTCACACGGAGCGATGTGCGCTGCTGCAGGAACGAGGAACAAGTTCGTTACTGCTGCAGTAACGATATTTGAGAATTGACCCCCATGTCACCAATGAGCGATTTTGCATGTTTTGCGATGATGCAAAATCACTCATAGGTGTCACACGCAATGGCATCGCTAAAGCGAGCGGATGTGCGTCACAAATTCCGTGACCCCAACGAGATCACTTGAGCGATGTCGTAGAGTGTAAAGCCCGCTTTAGGATGTCCTATTATAAAATAAGAAGAGTTGGTTATGCAAATCATCATTAGCAGGACTTTAAGGCATATTTCCTAAGTTCAGTAATTATTTTGTCAGCACCAAGGAATATTTATATACTCAGATTTATTTTATACATTTTGTTAAGTATATTAGGGCTCTTTTTTCAGGCTTGTGTCTGACTTGCATATTATATTATTGTACAATTTGTATAATCTTTGTATGCCATTACTTTATTAGGAAGATATTCTGCTAGCAACATTGATGATCTTTGAAGCTTGGTGCATGTCTTTAATTTGAACAATAGATGTATTCCAATCTTTTGCTTCGAGCATAGCTATTTGGTAGCTTAACAAATATTATTTTTCAAAACATATGAATGATGATCAGCCCATTCATGTAGCTCAATATAGACTCTACTTATCCACTGTGAGTATTGTTCTCTTCTTTCATCTTCACTATTTCACAAGCCTACCAACGCTGACTATACCTCTGATCTCACAACGCACATTAGAACAACCCAACATATGTCACCTGAAGTGCTGACTGGAGGACTTTGCACATGATGGAGCAGTAAATGAGATACCAGAGGAAGCTGCACTTAGAACTGGACTGGAGATTGAAGAAGCAAGAATGAGTGACCATGGCAGTATAGTTACATCTAGAGATTCCCACCTTACCCTGATTCAGTATTCTCTCATCAAGTACTACAACACTGTCACATTTAGCTTTAAGCCCCTCCTATGATAGGTAAAACCACCCTATCTCCAGCTTACCATATTTACATTATCTCTAAACCGCCACAAACCACCCATCCGATCCCTCAAGCAACCTGTGGCTCTTGAGCCACAGGTTGGGAAACAAGGTCTAGAGGCTAGACAGACACCATAACATCAATTTGCATTGAATAAATATGATGCAACTTGAATTTTTTGGCCAAAGCTACGCAAATAGCCAAAATTATATTTCGACGCATTCAGTCGTCATTATTGCTTATCTATATAAATGCAAAAAAGAAAGCCTCCCACACTGAACCTAAGGTGAACATATGAAAATAGAACATTACATTTGAAAAGACTGAAGAAGAAATAAAGAAAGCCATACTTGAGTAGCAGTCACTGTCTTGGTATATAATTTGTATTGCTTTACATACAGTACATACATGTTTTTTGATACTACATGATAGACAGATGAATAACAGTGTAATCTTGTGTTTGAATTGTGTTACCTATTACTATTACAGTTAAACTTTGTGAATTCTTATTTTACTGATTGCCTTTTTGTGTCTATTCAAAAAAAGAGAATTCAGCCTTTGTGTCTCATGTTACATTTTGTTAACCTCTTTACGACATTGGATGTATTTGGTACGTCATGATTGTCGGTGCGTTCCAGACAAATCACGAGTAAGCTTATTTTGTTGCCAATACCCTACTCTAAAAATATAACCCTTTAAAAGTCAACTTTATTCAATTAATTTTTAAAATATCAAAAAAACCACAGTGCAAATAGTGCAAAGAAAAAGGGAGGAGGGTAAAGTTCACACCCTAATACATATACCTCCCTCCTGTCCACTACTTACCACGGAGGTTGGCACCCTAATCAGATATGGAAAAGTGGCGCCCCCACTCACCGACGGCTATCCCTAGAAATTCCCTATCTCGCCCTCACAAAAAGTCATGAAAAAGCGATCAAGGACGTATGGGCGTGGTAAACATAACTAGTGGACAGAACATTTAGGACATACATATGGACCTCATTCCAACTCATACAACAGGTTTTAGAGTATAGACACACAGAGGTTATGATAGTTTAAAAAGGGGGTCTCAGTAATTATAGATCCCTTCTATCCTCTGATAATGATGGGGCAACACCCTGATAGTAAATAATATGGTGCCCCCCCAAAAAAACTTGACTAGCAATAGGTTGCCCTCCTACACCCTAAAGATAATAGATAAAGAAGGGGTGCCTATGCTATAGCAGATAAGGTGCACAACGTTACATTCAATCAAAAATACATAGCCACATTACTGACATAGAAATGCATACGCTTGATAAAGTGCATAATGCATATACTCAACAAAGAATGAATAAAGTGCTAATGCAATATAGAGTACAAAACCCTTATTCAAGGTTTTTAGCTTCAACCCTGAATTGCTAACATATAAAGTGCATATGCTTAATAAAACAGTTTTTAAATAAAGTGCTACTGCATAGTAAAGTGCAAAATAAAGTGCTACTGCACAGTAAAGTGCATAGCCATCAGTGAGTGGTGGCGCCACTTTTCCGTGTCTGATTAGGGTGCCGACCTCCGCGGTAGGTAGTGGACAGGAGGGAGGTATATGTATTAGGGTGTGAACTTTACCCTCCTCCCTTTTTCTTTGCACTATTTGCACTGTGGTTTTTTGGATATTTTAAAAATTAATTTAATAAAGTTGACTTTTAAAGGGTTATATTTTTGGTTATGCAACACTTTCTTTTTGTTATAATTTGTGCAATACCCTACTCTCACTGGCAGGAGTGGTACCTGTGCCGCTCCTGGCAGTTTAACCCCCTAAATGCTGCGATCAATAGTACTCACAGCATTCAGTTAACAATGAGAGGATCAAGCTCCTCCCTTGAGTGATCGGATCCCTGTAGTGCAATCACAGTGACCCGATCATTGTCATGGCAACCCTGGGTCATCACCATGATGACCCCAGGTCACCCTACTACGGAGAGCCTCACACACCATGCCAGATGCATTATATCTGAGGCGAACTGTAAATGCTGCAAGTGCTGCATTGACAGATATAATCCACTACTGTGATCAAGAATTGCGGTGCATTGTATCAGTGATCAGACTAATGAAAAGTAATGTCTCATAAAGGGAAAAAGTAAAAAAAAGTTAAAAAATAATAAAAGTGAAGAACAAAAAATATATATATTCCAATAAATACATTAATTTATGTAAAAAAACAAATAAAAAAACACATACACATATTTGGTATTGTTGCATCTGTAACAACCTGATCTATAAAACTGTCACACTAGTTAACCCTTTCAGTGAACATGGTAAAAAAAAAGTTTAAAAAACTAGCTTTCCATCATATAGTTGACAAAAAAAGTGAAATAAAACTGGATCAAAAGTCAAATATAAATAATGGTACCTCCTGAAAACATCATCTTGTCCCACAAAAAACAATCCACAATATAGCTCTGTACTGGCCTGTCGAATAAAACTGTCTTATCACTTTTACTGCAGGGTGAACGGCGTAAAACAAATCCTGAGTTGCTGTTTCTTCATGCTTCTGCCTCATAAAAAGCAAAATAGAAAGATTTGATGTGGCCCAAAATAGTACCAATAAAAACTACAACTCATCCTGCAAAACAAGCCTTCATATGACTGTAGCAGAAAAATAAAAAAAAACTATAGCCTGCAAAATTCAGTAATGCAAAAAACCTTTAGTTTGTAAAAAGTATTTTTAGTGAAATAGTAGCCAAACCTGAAAAAATACATAAACCTAATAACAGTGCAATCGCACTGACCTGAGGAATAAAGGTGCTTAAGCACTCATCCCTCAAGGTGAATGGCATGAAAAATAAATAAATAAAGCCAATTTTCCAACTTCTGTTGATTTTTTTCATTTTGCCTCTCAAAGATTGCACTATGGGGTGACTCATCCTAGTGACCCCCCCGTAGACCTATTGTCTCGGGGAATGGAAGTCTATATGAGGTGGTCCGCCAAGTAATAGATTTCTATTTGAAACCTCTGGTAGAAAGCTTATCTTCATACTTTAAAGATACCACGGTGGCCTTGAGTAATTTTGACAACCTATATTTACACGATGGAATGATCATGGTATCAGCTGACGTGGAAAGCTTGTGCACCTTTTATACAGTTAGGTCCAGAAATATTTGGACAGTGACACAAGTTTTGTTATTTTAGCTGTTTACAAAAACATGTTCAGACATACAATTATATATATAATATGGGCTGAAAGTGCACACTCCCAGCTGCAATATGAGAGTTTTCACATCCAAATCGGAGAAAGGGTTTAGGAATCATAGCTCTGTAATGCATAGCCTCCTCTTTTTCAAGGGACCAAAAGTAATTGGACAAGGGACTCTAAGGGCTGCAATTAACTCTGAAGGCGTCTCCCTCATTAACCTGTAATCAATGAAGTAGTTAAAAGGTCTGGGGTTGATTACAGGTGTGTGGTTTTGCATTTGGAAGCTGTTGCTGTGACCAGACAACATGCGGTCTAAGGAACTCTCAATTGAGGTGAAGCAGAACATCCTGAGGCTGAAAAAAAAGAAAAAATCCATCAGAGAGATAGCAGACATGCTTGGAGTAGCAAAATCAACAGTCGGGTACATTCTGAGAAAAAAGGAATTGACTGGTAAGCTTGAGAACTCAAAAAGGCCTGGGCGTCCACGGATGACAACAGTGGTGGATGATCGCCGCATACTTTCTTTGGTGAAGAAGAACCCGTTCACAACATCAACTGAAGTCCAGAACACTCTCAGTGAAGTAGGTGTATCTGTCTCTAAGTCAACAGTAAAGAGAAGACTCCATGAAAGTAAATACAAAGGGTTCACATCTAGATGCAAACCATTCATCAATTCCAAAAATAGACAGGCCAGAGTTAAATTTGCTGAAAAACACCTCATGAAGCCAGCTCAGTTCTGGAAAAGTATTCTATGGACAGATGAGACAAAGATCAACCTGTACCAGAATGATGGGAAGAAAAAAGTTTGGAGAAGAAAGGGAACGGCACATGATCCAAGGCACACCACATCCTCTGTAAAACATGGTGGAGGCAACGTGATGGCATGGGCATGCATGGCTTTCAATGGCACTGGGTCACTTGTGTTTATTGATGACATAACAGCAGACAAGAGTAGCCAGATGAATTCTGAAGTGTACCGGGATATACTTTCAGCCCAGATTCAGCCAAATGCCGCAAAGTTGATCGGACAGCGCTTCATAGTACAGATGGACAATGACCCCAAGCATACAGCTAAAGCTACCCAGGAGTTCATGAGTGCAAAAAAGTGGAACATTCTGCAATGGCCAAGTCAATCACCAGATCATAACCCAATTGAGCATGCATTTCACTTGCTCAAATCCAGGCTTAAGACGAAAAGACCCACAAACAAGCAAGACCTGAAGGCTGCGGCTGTATAGGCCTGGCAAAGCATTAAGAAGGAGGAAACCCAGCGTTTGGTGATGTCCATGGGTTCCAGACTTAAGGCAGTGATTGCCTCCAAAGGATTCGCAACAAAATATTGAAAATAAAAATATTTTGTTTGGGTTTGGTTTATTTGTCCAATTACTTTTGACCTCCTAAAATGTGGAGTGTTTGTAAAGAAATGTGTACAATTCCTACAATTTCTATCAGATATTTTTGTTCAAACCTTCAAATTAAACGTTACAATCTGCACTTGAATTCTGTTGTAGAGATTTCATTTCAAATCCAATGTGGTGGCATGCAGAGCCCAACTCGCGAAAATTGTGTCACTGTCCAAATATTTCTGGACCTAACTGTATGTCACACATATGGTTGAAGGCAGTGACATGGTTCCTGAGAATAGTAACATCAAGCAACCAACGGTGGAATTGATATTAATCCTTCTGGAATTCATACTAGCTCACAATATCTTTATATTCAAGGAATATGCATCGCAGACCCGGAGAGGCAGTGTTTCAATCTAATTATACTAACCCATTCATACCATACCACCAGCTTTTGTGTAATCAGAGGAAGGTCAATTGACCGAAACATCATAGAATTGATTATAATTTCTACACAAATTGCTTGATTAAATAAAGAAGTGACTTTCAACGATTTTGGAGTGCTGGATTTTTGATATTTTTTATATTCAAGGAAGATATATATTTACAGTTGCAAGGAATTGCGATGGGGGCATCTTTTGCCCCCTCTTATGCAAAATTATTTCTTGGATTTTTGTAGAGGGAAATTGTTGTGAGTGACCCAATGGACCAGATTGACTGTATCCATAACTGTATATGATACATTGATGACATCTAGTTCATTTGGGAGGGACCCCATGATAAACTCGAAGAAATGATAACACGATTGAACACTAATAATTTGAACATCAGATTAACTTTAACAATATGGTCCCAAGCTGAATTTCTTGGATACTGAGATATGTAGAACGACCCTGGGTCATCTCCAAACTGATATATTCAGAAAACCAACGGAAACTAACACTATTCTATGTGCCAACTCCTCTTATCCTAACGGTACCATCCGAGGGATACTTATAGGACAATTCCTTAGGGCTAAGAGGATCTGCTCTACAGAAGAAAATTTTCATAAAGTCTAAAGACCTCTATAGTAGATTAAGGCGGGCTTTGCACGCTGCGACATCGGTAACAATGTGTTACCGATGCTGCAGCGATAGTCCCGCCCCCGTTGCTCGTGCAATATCTAGTGAAAGCTGCTGTAGCGATTATTATCGCTACGGCAGTTTCACACGCACATACCTGCCGTGCGACGTCCCTCTGGCCGGCGACCCGCCTCCTTCCTAAGGGGGCGGGTCGTGCAGCGTCATAGCAACGTCACACGGCAGGCGGCCAATTGAAGTGGAGGGGCGGAGATGAGCAGGATGTAAACATCCCGCCCACCTCCGTCCTTCTCATTGCAGCCGGCGGCAGGTAAGGTAAAGTTCCTCACTCCTGCGGCTTTACACACAGCGATGTGTGCTGCCGCAGAAACGAGGAACAACATCGCACCTGTCGCTGCACCGGCATTATGGAAATGTCGGCGGCTGCAGCGATGATACGATAACGACGCTTTTGCGCTCATTCATCGTATCAAAAAGGTTTTACACGTTGCGATATCGACTGCGACGCCGGATGTGCGTCACTTTCGATTTGACCCCATCGACATCGCACGTGCAATGTCGCAACGTGCAAAGCCGCCCTTAGAGAAAGAGGATATAGCCATCAGACCTTCAGAAATGGATACAAAAGAGCCAAAGAGGTGTCTCGCAAGGATTTGCTAGACAAACAAAAACAGAACGATACTGACAAATCTTGAAATGAGATTAAATTGAGTACAAACTATAATGGCCATTGGAAGCAATTAACAGATATTGTTAATAAGCACTGTAATGCGTTCTTTACTGACCTTATTTTTCTAGACTGTGTATTACAGTGAGGAGGTCTCAAAATTTAAAACATATTCTTGTTAAGAGTCATTACCAAAAGACCATTGTAAAACCTCCACATACAACCATATAGGGTTTTTACCCATGCCGGTCATGCAAGGCATGTAAGAACATGGTTAAAAGTAAGGAATTTACACATTTTTAGCATTCCCGAACCTATAACATTTTGCATTACCTTGCAGAACTTTGCGTTCTCATCCTTCCTATGATATCCTCTACAAAAAAAATTGTGAAACTCTCTACATTATCCTGGTTCTTGTTAATTTTAGTTTGGGGAGGAAAGCGATTGTTTTACTGTGATTTTAATTGTTTTCTTATTCATTTGTTCTGCTTAGATACCTGGTTATCAGGATACTACCTAGTATAGTGGGCCCTTTGATTGAGGATGATTGCGAGAAAATATAAATAATAACATATGGATCTTCAGGAGGTGCATTCCTTGAATTCAATAATTCGAGGGATGTTGAGAATCTAGTCATAATTACATTAACATTAAAAAATATGAAGTTTATATCTTTAATTTTATGTGGCTGAATGCACATTGTATATTCATGTAGTATATATAAGTGATATTTATGCCATATATTATGATATATGATTTTATAAATATTGATTGACTTGTGTATATAAATGTAGTCCTAATTTTGTATCAGAATATAAATATACAGTATGTATGGATATATGCTCACATATGTGGCTAGGAGTGTTTCCACCAGAAATATAGATACTCCCCCTGTGTTTTGTGCACTTCTCTTATTATGCACTCTAATTTTGTACAATCTCAAAATTTAGTCTTATAAGTACAGTATATACATATATATGCTTGTGTATATTCACATCAGAAATTATTTATTCATTTTCTTATTACACTATCCTTATATCACTGTTTCCATAGGTTCTAATAGATTTTTTTATAATATCTACAGTATGTACTATGCACTCATATGATACACATTTCATTACACATATACAGTATGTATAGCATAATCTATGTATTGACAGCATATATACACACTCAGTGCACGACGACTTTCAGTATGTCAACACATCTCCTATATGCACCACTTCACGATCTGTGAGTTAGAGTGCGGGATCTAAAACAGCGGTGCTGGATGCTCAGGCTGCGATCAGGGGTGTTTGCGCACGTGCTGTCTCCATGACAGCGGGTGACACTTTCTCCCTTCTGCCTCACCATTGGTTACAGGTACAATAAAAGCCGTTCATTTCCTCACCAACGTACGCCTCCTGAGGAAGTACTTTATGAAACGTACATTGAGACGGTAGAAGTGGGGCGGTGACTGATTACATATCATGTAAGTGTAGCGCCCTGGAAAACCAGGTAGATACACATATAGGCCCCCGCAGAACACCTATCCCACACAGGGTTAAAACAGCCGACCTGAAACCCTAGTCACCCCCCTCAGGCAAGGACAGACACACCAATGGGCGGGACCAGTCGGTAAGGAACGCCAACCTAGGGGTCTGGAGAGAACCTAGGGGTCTGGAGAGCCCAAGGCAGGAAAAAGAGTCAGGTTAGTTCAAGGTTAAGTTTGGAGTGGAGGTTCCAAGCTGACAAGTGCCAGGGTTGGAGCCCTGATGCCTTG
The DNA here is from genome assembly GCF_048569485.1 of Anomaloglossus baeobatrachus. Lineage (NCBI taxonomy): Eukaryota > Metazoa > Chordata > Amphibia > Anura > Aromobatidae > Anomaloglossus > Anomaloglossus baeobatrachus. The sequence continues at coordinate 400,256,369 of NC_134356.1, read as the reverse complement.
GCTAGGTGTCAGATGGTATCCAGAGTCTGCAGGAGACGGGAAGACGGCTAGGTGGACCGGGACAGGGTTGGAGCCCGCCGGTACCGACACCGGAGAACTGACCCGGAAACCGTGTGCACAGAGGTGGTACTTGGACCCTGAAGCCAGGACCGGAACCGATGGCTAAGCTAATTAACCAATTGAGGGCAGGATTTTAGGTCCTGTCCCAACCTAAGTCCCGAAAAGTAGACAACCACCTACAGAGAGGGATAGGGCCACTGCCAGGGCCCGTAGATCCCAAGGGTCAGCGTCAGATGGGCACAGCTCCCAACCAAAGGACCGGGAGCGGACTCCCGTATTTCACACCGGGAAGTCCTACCTACAACACACTGAGTGCAGAGGAGAGAGACTTTGACTACAAGCCCGGGTGTTGGATCAGATACACCTGTCTGCGGCAGCCGGCCACCATCACCTTGCTTTACCACAAGACTTGTGTGCTTTATTTCACCGTGAGTAACATCCCTGGCCTGGCCGGGTGCACCGGCCCCTCCAATCACCCTCCTCAGCATAGAGACACTGGGCCCCGGGACATCCATCCCTACTCACGGAGGGGTTAACATCCAGCTGCCAGACCATCCACCCTGGGAGTTCCACAACTGCAGCGGTGGTGCTACATATCACCACACACCGTGGGTGGCGTCACAGACATTTTTGCAAACAACCCCGTAAAAATACGTCCCCTTTATTCGGAGTGTCCACGCGACCCCTCAGGTCCGGAGAATTCCTCGAGTCGTACTGTAGATCTGGATCTGAGCAGCACTGGCTGCTGGCATGGGGGCAGCACACCCTGAAACTTGATAGTGCACCTTGCTCTGGACTGTCAGCGCTGCTCCGCTGCAAAATTTTTGAAAAACGCCATCTTTGCCGCCATTTTTGGGTGCGAAAGACAACAGCCCAGCGTCTTCTTCCCCCGAGAAAAGGGTGTGAAGCCGAAGCCCCGCCCCCTGGGAACAAGGCCAGAAGGAAAAAACCCTGAGGCCGAAATCGAAACTAGCAAGCCAGATTAAAGTTCTGTTCCCGAAAAACCAAGGGGGAGCAGCGGGAAGATGTCCGCGCCAAATGTCGTCGATAACTCGGCAGCGGCCACCACCAGAGTGGCGGCACCCGCGAACGAAGCGGCAGGTGAAGATGCAGCGGTTACTGCTCTGGTCGCAGGAGCGGCGGGTCCTATGGTTCCGGCAGTCACCCAAGTCATGCCGATCACCTTACCTTACGTGCCCGGCGCTGCCTGGCTACCTCAGCATGATGGACGACCCGATGCCCTGCAGGTATTCAAGAAGAAGATATGTGCCATCCTTGATATGTACGCCATGACCGGCAAACAGCGTGCAGCGGTAGTGCTGGGGGAGCTGACCGGCGCCGCCAAGCAAGAAGTGGAGACTTGGGCTGATGCTGACCAGGCCTCGGTAACCGCCATTTTTCACAAGTTACAGGTCACTTTTGAAATCCGCACAGAAGCGGAGTTACGAATGCAGTTCTACCATTGCCGACAGCACCTCAAGATAGCATCCGGGACTATTCCTTGAGGCTGGAGATCACCTTGTGTACCTTGAGGCAGATGGACTCCAATTTTACACTTAGAAAACAGTTTGAAGGTAGTATATCAATTAGTTAAACCCAAGGCTACCTCAATTAGTATATCTAAAAACAATTTTTTAATGAAATAGATTAAAACAATTTAGAATTCCACCTGTGAAAATGTGACACACACAAAACATCCCAGGACCATGATACAGCCTCAATAGTATTCACCTATGGAACACAACAGTTGTTCCAATTTTATATCACTCTCATGGGATTCAACAGTTAGAAAAATCTCTAAATGACGCTCCTTCTCTCTTTCCTCTACCTGCCAATGGAGATATAACCAAGGTTACACGCACCCTAACGGTAAAAAGGTGCCCCCATTCCTCGGCGGCTTTCCCTCCTATGATGTCCCTATACTCCCTTCTTATCGGGTAGTCTAAGGGGCTATACCATCAAATATTAGGAGATATAGAAAATAGTATACACTTATCTGAGATAATTCAGGTCAAATAATTCGTTAGCGTTTGTTTCTCCCTTAAGGTGAAGGTGTCCCGGCTTTCATGGTCCTCAACCCAATACTATAAAATCAAAAAAGTCTCGACGCGTTTCTCCCCATTACATCCACTGGGGTTCATCAGGAGACGATATTTAATAAGGGGCCCAATCGCCTGTGGATTAAATATATATCAACATAACCCCAGATCCAAACCACATGAATTGTCTATAAGATAATGAAAAAAGCAACAATTAACATACCAGAGAGTTATCAGAGGGCTACTTGTTCTGCAGCACGCACCTCTCCATGCAGATGTATCGCATGGATGACCTGCTCTGTAGCTGCTCACAGTTAAATGCCCCCCATGTAAAACTGATTGGTTAGGTGATTAACCCCAGCCACGCCTACATCTCCTTGGAAACCCTGGAGGTTTATCATAATAAGCCAATTACCAGGCCGGGAAATCAGGGCCCTCGCCGGATGTAAACAAACCCATGTGACCTATCAAAGTCACATGATCGCATAAGCCACGTCACCTTATTACCATATGCACGCCCAGCGTGCAAGGTCCGGAAATGACAGCAGCAAACAAGCCTTCCAGCTGACAAAATCTAAATGGGCATAAGACATCAAAAGGGCACAATTTACATAATCCCACATACGGAGCTAAGCTCCGCCCCCTCCACATCACTCATTCACAAACAAAGAATCCAGGACTAATAGGAGTAAAACGGCATGATCGCCTATACAGCAAACACACTCCCATTACCTCAAGTAAGCACATCCTCACCAGGCTGTAGTTTGCAGACTCCCGGCTATGGAGAAAAACTCCGTCCCCCTCTCTGCATCATTCACTTTAAAGCAAGGGATCCGAGACTAATAGAGGAAAATCGGCACGGTCGCCTGGGGAGCAAATACTCTCTCTAAAACATAACATTTATTATATTTATATTAAAATACTATAGCAATCAATACAAGATTGGAAAAATTTCCAGATATATCAAAAAACATCAACGTCGTGATTAGTGATAGTTCAGTGAAATCCTAATATAGGTCAGTGGGCAAGGGGTGTACACCACCAGTTGTATTTAATTAGGTATATAGTTATGATAAACTAAGGGGGTCTAAATACTCCCTGATATTAACCCTACCTGGCAACGGAGGTCAATCACACCTTAATTTTTTGGGTGCCCCCCGTTCCTCGGCGGCTATCCCTAATTGCCCCTGTCACTATACTAATAATATTCTTATTAACCCACCACCAGGAAATGTGCTGGAGTGCAGATTCAGTCATATGTCATAATAATTTCAATACACAGGATTATGTCCAAATTTCATGTAAATACTTGAAATTACAATTCTCAGTCTAGAAATTAGCCTGTGCGGCTGTACAACTGAGAACATACATAAATTAATGGGTCTAATCAGAATGATGGACCTATGGTCCCGGTACTTATCCTGCCAGGACTAGCTTGATCGCAGCTTGATCCCATGGGATCAAGCTGCGATCAAGCTAGTCCTGGCAGGATAAGTACCGGGACCATAGGTCCATCATTCTGATTAGACCCATTAATTTATGTATGTTCTCAGTTGTACAGCCGCACAGGCTAATTTCTAGACTGAGAATTGTAATTTCAAGTATTTACATGAAATTTGGACATAATCCTGTGTATTGAAATTATTATGACATATGACTGAATCTGCACTCCAGCACATTTCCTGGTGGTGGGTTAATAAGAATATTATTAGTATAGTGACAGGGGCAATTAGGGATAGCCGCCGAGGAACGGGGGGCACCCAAAAAATTAAGGTGTGATTGACCTCCGTTGCCAGGTAGGGTTAATATCAGGGAGTATTTAGACCCCCTTAGTTTATCATAACTATATACCTAATTAAATACAACTGGTGGTGTACACCCCTTGCCCACTGACCTATATTAGGATTTCACTGAACTATCACTAATCACGACGTTGATGTTTTTTGATATATCTGGAAATTTTTCCAATCTTGTATTGATTGCTATAGTATTTTAATATAAATATAATAAATGTTATGTTTTAGAGAGTAGCTTAATGGTTTCAAATTGATCCTCTAAATTATTAATTGAAATTGGTTTACGAGCAAATACTCTCCCAATAACAATAATGAGCGCACTCTCCCATAGCCACATAAGGCATAACCCTTCAGAGAGAGAAGGGGAGGGGGGGGGATTTTTAGCACAGCGCAATACATGGGTTCAAAAATAGGGTCAATTAAAGATAATAAGAATCTTAATTGAAAAAATATAATCCCACGGGGGTGAAAATAATTTCACCACTCCAAATATGGCCTATTCCTTTACGGAATTATACTAGCCGGGCGGGTACAAATCAGAATTTATTTTGATGCAGAAACAACAAAGGTCTCCATTCTAGGACAGAAACCCCCTACAGGAAACATCCAAACGTTAGCTGTTCATTCAAGCCCTTAGGATGTACACAATCAAATCAGTATATCCACCTACTCTCCCTTTGTAGGAGGATTTTATTCCAATTGCCCTTTCTGATCGGCTCTGGGACAACTTCAATGATTTTGAAACCGATGGAATTTAGGTCTCCCCCATGGACCTGTCTAATATGTCGTGAGATTGAGGTGTCCCTCTCATTCCGGATGTCTCCCAGGTGTTCCCCTATCCGCTTTCTCAATTCCCTTTTTGTCTTTCCAATGTAGTTCAGGGGGCAAGTGCAACTCGCCACATATATAACCCCCTCAGTACCACAATTGGCAAAATCTCGAATTAGGTACTCCCGGTTCGTGCTGACGGAAACCACCTTTTTTCCAGGACAAATCCACCTACAAAACTTACAGTTTCCACATCTGTAAATTCCATCAATTTTCCTTTCTAACCATGTCCTTTCTTTTTGGGGCAATAGGATAAAGAGTTGCACACCAGTCACAATGTATAGGGGAATAATGAAAAGCATAACTGCTATATGAATACTAGACTGAAAAATACAATGGACTATCTGAAATAAGTGAAAAACATGAAAATGGTATCTGCATAACTGCTATGAAAAATAGAAATGAGAGATATTTAGCCATTGTATTGATCAATGCAAAGGAGCCCCAAAACCAAACGCCAAGGTAATCTCTATTTTTGGGGTCCCTAACCTATGTGTAACCTCACCTGCAGTTAAAAAACTTGCTCTGTATGGGAAGCAAGGGACCAAGCTATATATGTGTGAAATAAGAGACATGGCTATGGGTGGGGCAGGGTTCTCAGACAAAAAGTGCATACTAACTAAAGAATGTATGTCTGGAACACCAATGGTGTGAACAGGGTGCAAGACTCAAAAATATACAACTAAACAATAGGATAAAGAGTTGCACACCAGTCACAATGTATAGGGGAATAATGAAAAGCATAACTGCTATATGAATACTAGACTGAAAAATACAATGGACTATCTGAAATAAGTGAAAAACATGAAAATGGTATCTGCATAACTGCTATGAAAAATAGAAATGAGAGATATTTAGCCATTGTATCGATCAATGCAAAGGAGCCCCAAAACCAAACGCCAAGGTAATCTCTATTTTTGGGGTCCCTAACCTATGTGTAACCTCACCTGCAGTTAAAAAACTTGCTCTGTATGGGAAGCAAGGGACCAAGCTATATATGTGTGAAATAAGAGACATGGCTATGGGTGGGGCAGGGTTCTCAGACAAAAAGTGCATACTAACTAAAGAATGTATGTCTGGAACACCAATGGTGTGAACAGGGTGCAAGACTCAAAAATATACAACTAAACAATAGGATAAAGAGTTGCACACCAGTCACAATGTATAGGGGAATAATGAAAAGCATAACTGCTATATGAATACTAGACTGAAAAATACAATGGACTATCTGAAATAAGTGAAAAACATGAAAATGGTATCTGCATAACTGCTATGAAAAATAGAAATGAGAGATATTTAGCCATTGTATTGATCAATGCAAAGGAGCCCCAAAACCAAACGCCAAGGTAATCTCTATTTTTGGGGTCCCTAACCTATGTGTAACCTCACCTGCAGTTAAAAAACTTGCTCTGTATGGGAAGCAAGGGACCAAGCTATATATGTGTGAAATAAGAGACATGGCTATGGGTGGTGCAGGGTTCTCAGACAAAAAGTGCATACTAACTAAAGAATGTATGTCTGGAACACCAATGGTGTGAACAGGGTGCAAGACTCAAAAATATACAACTAAACAATAGGATAAAGAGTTGCACACCAGTCACAATGTATAGGGGAATAATGAAAAGCATAACTGCTATATGAATACTAGACTGAAAAATACAATGGACTATCTGAAATAAGTGAAAAACATGAAAATGGTATCTGCATAACTGCTATGAAAAATAGAAATGAGAGATATTTAGCCATTGTATTGATCAATGCAAAGGAGCCCCAAAACCAAAAGCCAAGGTAATCTCTATTTTTGGGGTCCCTAACCTATGTGTAACCTCACCTGCAGTTAAAAAACTTGCTCTGTATGGGAAGCAAGGGACCAAGCTATATATGTGTGAAATAAGAGACATGGCTATGGGTGGGGCAGGGTTCTCAGACAAAAAGTGCATACTAACTAAAGAATGTATGTCTGGAACACCAATGGTGTGAACAGGGTGCAAGACTCAAAAATATACAACTAAACAATAGGATAAAGAGTTGCACACCAGTCACAATGTATAGGGGAATAATGAAAAGCATAACTGCTATATGAATACTAGACTGAAAAATACAATGGACTATCTGAAATAAGTGAAAAACATGAAAATGGTATCTGCATAACTGCTATGAAAAATAGAAATGAGAGATATTTAGCCATTGTATTGATCAATGCAAAGGAGCCCCAAAACCAAACGCCAAGGTAATCTCTATTTTTGGGGTCCCTAACCTATGTGTAACCTCACCTGCAGTTAAAAAACTTGCTCTGTATGGGAAGCAAGGGACCAAGCTATATATGTGTGAAATAAGAGACATGGCTATGGGTGGGGCAGGGTTCTCAGACAAAAAGTGCATACTAACTAAAGAACGTATGTCTGGAACACCAATGGTGTGAACAGGGTGCAAGACTCAAAAATATATCGCTATACTCTCCTCAGTTGGTGCATGGAGCTGACCGGAGCGGCGGTGAGTAGCGCGATCAGCTGGTGTCACTGAGGTTATCCGCGGCCACCGCTGCATCCACCGCTGGATCCAGGTAACCTCAGTGACAGCTCAGCTGATCGCTATACTCACCTCATTAGCTGCGTGGAGGTGACCGGAGCGGCGGTGTATTCTGCAGCTCCTGTCACCTGCATGCAGCAGAGCTGGACGCGATGCTGGAGGACCGTGGATTACACCGGACATGGAGGGCTTTGTTGTGGGTAATAAATTGGTGATGAGGGACTTTGTTATTGTTTTTTATTTCTAATAAAGGATTTTTTCATGTGTGTGTGTTTATTTACTGTAATTTACAGATTAATCATGGAGGGTGTCTCATAGACACCTGACATGATTAATCTAGGACTTATTGGCAGCTATGGGCTGTCAATAACTCCTTATTACCCCGATTTGCCAACACACCAGGGTAAATCGGGAAGAGCCGGGTACAGTCCCAGAACTGTCGCATATAATGTATGCGGCAATTCTGGGAGGCTGCTGACTGTTATTGTTAGGGTGGGGGGCTCCCCATAACGTGGAGCTCCCCATCCTGAGAATACTAGCCTTCAGCCGTATGGCTTTATCTGGCTGGTATTAAAATTGGGGGGGACCGCACGCCGTTTTTTTTAATTATTTAATTATTTATTTCACTGCACAGTATACACACACACCGGCTGCTGTGATTGGGTGCAGTGTGACACCTGTCACTCAGAGTGGGGGCGTGTCTTACTGCAACCAATCATAGGCGCCGAAAAGCAGGAAAGCAGAGAATACGAGATTGATTAATGAGCGGCCGGCTTTTTCAAAAGAGGAAAAGCCGCAGGAGCAGTGTGAATGCCGTGCAGCGCCGCAGCAGTGATCGGCGAACGGTGAGTAAGAGAGAGGGGGGAGAATGACCGACAGACTGTGAGAGGGGGACAGACAAGACAGAGAGAGACCGACAGAGCGAGACCGACCGACGGGAGATAGAATGAAAAAAAAAATGACCGACATCACTAGTAAAAAGCACAAAACGTGCGTTTTGGACATCGGAGTGCCACACAATGTTTATGTAAAATCTTTCATGTATTAATCTCAAAAAGTAACATACACCAGCTCTATCTCACTATTGTGTATGTGCCCTTAACATTTCCGCCATGAAAATTCATTTTGGGGTCATTTTGCAAGGTTTTCTGGTGAGTCCGTAAAAATGGCATAAAACGCGGACAAAATTGTTCACAGCTGTGACTTTTGAGTGATAAATGCTTCAAGGGGTCTTCCCCATGCTGTTGCCATGTCATTTGAGCACTCTTCTGAGACTTTTGTGACATTTTTAGGGTTTCTACATGCTGCCGGGGGGTCATTTCACAAAAATACTCGGGTCTCCCATAGGATAACATTGGGCTCGTTGCTCGGGCCGAGTACACGAGTATCTTGGGATGCTCGGCCCGAGCCTCGAGCACCCGAGCTTTTTAGTACTCGCTCATCACTAGTCAATATGTAATCCATCAATTTCAAGGTGAACCCGCTGTGTTTTTCATAGTGAGTACCTCTACTGTCTAAGAAATGCTTTAAGGCTTTCAAGCTCAGCTCATGCGGGATAGAGCTATATAGAGCCTCTACATCAATTGATGCGAAAATAGTGTCTTGCTCAATGGTCACCCCATTATTTTTGTCAAAAGATCACTCGTGTCCTGAAGATACGAAGACAAAGAAACCACAAATGGTCTGAGCATAGAGTCCAAGTATACACCAACGTTCTGTGTGAGGGAGTTGATTCCCGCCACAATGGGTCTCCCTTTTAGGGGAGAAATCCCCTTGTGGACCTTAGGTAATGTATAGAACGTTGGTGTAACCGGAAACTTCTCATGCATAAACTCCAACTCATTAGGTGAGATGAGACGATCTCCGAGACCCTCCGACAGGATATCAATCAGTATTTTACTGAACTCTGCAGTGGGGTCTCTCTCTAGGGTCGCGTAGCCGTCACGATCACGTAAAATAGAATGACACATTTTCTGATACATCTCGTGATTCATGACGACTATATTACCCCCCTTGTCCGAGGGCTTAAACACCAGATCCTTCCTCTTCGCAAATTAAACACCAGATCCTTCCTCTTCGAAATTTAGATCTCATATCTGATAGCTCCCTTAGGTCTTCAGCAACTACCTTTAAAAAAATATCCACACTATCCAGGTCCCCTCTGGGAGGCTGTTTCTCACTCTTCCTTTTAAGAGTAGTGAACGGTCCCAGTCCTGGTTGTCTGAGACCTTCATTGTCCAATTCCAGGAGATTATCAAAAGTCTCCCTATCTTCTGGGGTGATACATAAAGAATTATATTTTGATGATTCAGTTGTTTCAAAAAAAATTTTCCATTTTAATTTTCTCCCAAATAGAGCCAAATCCTTGGTCCACATGAATGGGTCAAAGCGCTCAGTGGGCACAAATGAGAGACCTTTACTTAAGATGTTCATATCCATAGCTGTTAATGTCTGTCCAGATAAATTAATGATTAGATTATCTACCTCCTGTCTCTCCGATTCGGGTTGATAAATTGTTCCCGGGGTCTTAGGTCGTACGGTAAGGTCCGCCCCTCTAAAAAAGAGGCCGGACCACCTGAGGCAGAGGGTACAGATGAGGATGCAGAGGCCATAGGGGGTACTGCTGGTCCCGTTCCCTGCCATCTATTTCTATTACGCCTCTGTCTCCTCCCGCGAGAAAAATTCCTCACGTCACTTGGTGCCCCTCTAAACCTTTCTGAATCTGATGATTCCAAATCAGAGGAGGATGGATCAACACGAGGCCCAGTCCCCTCAGTTAGAAATCTATAGGCCGTTTTATCTTTAAATTCCCCAAGATCTTTAACAAAGTTGTTATGTTTCCTTAATTTCAGAGTGTTATGGAATTTTTCCACAGAGCTCTGTAGAAACCTTTCTCTTCTCTCAAACTCAGGGTCGGACTTGTGTTTCAACACCGCCTCTCTTTGTTCATCTAGTTTATTTGAAGTTTTTGTCAAAGTCAACCTCTCTTCCGCAAGCAGTAGTTGCATGAACCGTATAGAGATAGCTTTCGATTCACGTTCCCATTTCTCAAGTAAGCCTGCACTCCTCGATCTAACTGCTGGAGTCACAGTGATACGTAGGCCTTTTGGTACAATCCCCTGTTTGATATAATTTTCAAGGGACTGTACCTCCCACCATGACTTGATATTTTCCCGATAGCAGCTATAAAGTTCGTTAAATAGTTGTTTTAAGTCAAGGGCTCCCCCTGGATAATTGAAATCTGTCCTATCTGAAAACACTTTGTCTGCATCCGATAACCAGGTATTCGTGTTTAAAGGTTCAGACAAAAAACCCGCCATTAATGTTACTCAACTTGAATTTTACACTTAGAAAACAGTTTGAAGGTAGTATATCAATTAGTTACACCCAAGGCTACCTCAATTGGTATATCTAAAAACAATTTTTTAATGAAATAGATTAAAACAATTTAGAATTCCACCTGTGAAAATGTGACACACACAAAACATCCCAGGACCATGATACAGCCTCAATAGTATTCACCTATGGAACACAACGGTTGTTCCAATTTTATATCACTCTCATGGGATTCAACAGTTAGAAAAATCTCTAAATGACGCTCCTTCTCTCTTTCCTCTACCTGCCAATGGAGATATAACCAAGGTTACACGCACCCTAACGGTAAAAAGGTGCCCCCATTCCTCGGCGGCTTTCCCTCCTATGATGTCCCTATACTCCCTTCTTATCGGGTAGTCTAAGGGGCTATACCATCAAATATTAAGGAGATATAGAAAATAGTATACACTTATCTGAGATAATTCAGGTCAAATAATTCGTTAGCGTTTGTTTCTCCCTTGAGGTGAAGGTGTCCCTGCTTTCATGGTCCTCAACCCAATACTATAAAATCAAAAAAGTCTCGACGCGTTTCTCCCCATTACATCCACTGGGGTTCATCAGGAGACGATATTTAATAAGGGGCCCAATCGCCTGTGGATTAAATATATATCAACATAACCCCAGATCCAAACCACATGAATTGTCTATAAGATAATGAAAAAAGCAACAATTAACATACCAGAGAGTTATCAGAGGGCTACTTGTTCTGCAGCACGCACCTCTCCATGCAGATGTATCCCATGGATGACCTGCTCTGTAGCTGCTTACAGTTAAATGTAAAACTGATTGGTTAGGTGATTAACCCCAGCCACGCCTACATCTCCTTGGAAACCCTGGAGGTTTATCATAATAAGCCAATTACCAGGCCGGGAAATCAGGGCCCTCGCCAGATGTAAACAAACCTATGTGACCTATCAAAGTCACATGATCGCATAAGCCAAGTCACCTTATTACCATATGCACGCCCAGCGTGCAAGGTCCGGAAATGACAGCAGCAAACAAGCCTTCCAGCTGACAAAATCTAAATGGGCATAAGACATCAAAAGGGCACAATTTACATAATCCCACATACGGAGCTAAGCTCCGCCCCCTCCACATCACTCGTTCACAAACAAAGAATCCAGGACTAATAGGAGTAAAACGGCACGATCGCCTATACAGCAAACACACTCCCATTACCTCAAGTAAGCACATCCTCACCAGGCTGTAGTTTGCAGACTCCCGGCTATGGAGAAAAACTCCGTCCCCCTCTCTGCATCATTCACTTTAAAGCAAGGGATCCGAGACTAATAGAGGAAAATCGGCACGGTCGCCTGGGGAGCAAATACTCTCCCAATAACAATAATGAGCGCACTCTCCCATAGCCACATAAGGCATAACCATTCAGAGAGAGAAGGGGAGGGGGGGGGATTTTTAGCACAGCGCAATACATGGGTTCAAAAATAGGGTCAATTAAAGATAATAAGAATCTTAATTGAAAAAATATAATCCCACGGGGGTGAAAATAATTTCACCACTCCAAATATGGCCTATTCCTTTACGGAATTATACTAGCCGGGCGGGTACAAATCAGAATTTATTTTGATGCAGAAACAACAAAGGTCTCCATTCTAGGACAGAAACCCCCTACAGGAAACATCCAAACGTTAGCTGTTCATTCAAGCCCTTAGGATGTACACAATCAAATCAGTATATCCACCTACTCTCCCTTTGTAGGAGGATTTTATTCCAATTGCCCTTTCTGATCGGCTCTGGGACAACTTCAATGATTTTGAAACCGATGGAATTTAGGTCTCCCCCATGGACCTGTCTAATATGTCGTGAGATTGAGGTGTCCCTCTCATTCCGGATGTCTCCCAGGTGTTCCCCTATCCGCTTTCTCAATTCCCTTTTTGTCTTTCCAATGTAGTTCAGGGGGCAAGTGCAACTCGCCACATATATAACCCCCTCAGTACCACAATTGGCAAAATCTCGAATTAGGTACTCCCGGTTCATGCTGACGGAAACCACCTTTTTTCCAGGACAAATCCACCTACAAAACTTACAGTGTCCACATCTGTAAATTCCATCAATTTTCCTTTCTAACCATGTCCTTTCTTTTTGGGGGGCCTGATAAAAACTATGCACTAGCCTATCTTTCAGGGACTTTCCCTTACGGAAGGTGATCATGGGTCGTACCCCAACAAAGTCTCTCAAGTTTGGGTCCGCTCTCAAAATTCCCCAATGTTTTTCGAGGATAGTATAGATCTCCCGGTTATGGTTATCAAACGTGCCGATGACCCTGATGATTTTCTCCTTTTCTTCTTTTTGTCTCGCCATCAGTATATCCTCCCTATCTCTCATCACCGCATTGTTGTAAGCTTTTTTTAGGGTGCTAACTCTGGTAACCTCTCCTTGAGAACCTCTGGCAGAGATCTCCTGCCTGTTTGTGAAAGGCTTCACTTGTAGAGCAATTCCGTTTTAACCTTAAATACTGGCCTTTTGGTATCCCTTTCTTTAGGGGTTCCGGATGGTGACTTGTCCAATGTAAGAGACTGTTTGTCGCTGTCTCTTTCCTGAACACCTGTGTTTCTATCTGTCCCTCCGTTCCCCTCAACAGTAGGACATCCAAAAAAGCCAGTTTGTTGATGCCTATATCATATGTGAATGACAGACCCATGTGATTGATGTTGAGGTCTTTAACAAATTCCTGAAAAGAGTCGACCGTCCCGGTCCAAAGGACCAGGACGTCGTCGATATAACGACCCCAGTAGGTGATATATTGGACCCATTTTGAGCAAGGTTCTTGAAACACCATTGTATCTTCCCACCAGCCCAGGTACAGGTTTGCGTAGGATGGGGCACAGGAACACCCCATCGCTGTACCCCTGAGCTGGTGGTAATACTTCCCATTAAAGGTGAAAAAGTTATGGGTCAATATGTAATCCATCAATTTCAAGGTGAACCCGCTGTGTTTTTCATAGTGAGTACCTCTACTGTCTAAGAAATGCTTTTAAGGCTTTCAAGCCCAGCTCATGCGGGATAGAGCTATATAGAGCCTCTACATCAATTGATGCGAAAATAGTGTCTTGCTCAATGGTCACCCCATTATTTTTGTCAAAAGATCACTCGTGTCCTGAAGATACGAAGACAAAGAAACCACAAATGGTCTGAGAATAGAGTCCAAGTATACACCAACGTTCTGTGTGAGGGAGTTGATTCCCGCCACAATGGGTCTCCCTTTTAGGGGAGAAATCCCCTTGTGGACCTTAGGTAATGTATAGAACGTTGGTGTAACCGGAAACTTCTCATGCATAAACTCCAACTCATTAGGTGAGATGAGACGATCTCCGAGACCCTCCGACAGGATATCAATCAGTATTTTACTGAACTCTGCAGTGGGGTCTCTCTCTAGGGTCGCGTAGCCGTCACGATCACGTAAAATAGAATGGCACATTTTCTGATACATCTCGTGATTCATGACGACTATATTACCCCCCTTGTCCGAGGGCTTAAACACCAGATCCTTCCTCTTCGCAAGTGTCATTAGAGCATCCATTTCAACTTTTCCTAGGTTAGGTGGAAATTTAGATCTCATATCTGATAGCTCCCTTAGGTCTTCAGCAACTACCTTTAAAAAAATATCCACACTATCCAGGTCCCCTCTGGGAGGCTGTTTCTCACTCTTCCTTTTAAGAGTAGTGAACGGTCCCAGTCCTGGTTGTCTGAGACCTTCATTGTCCAATTCCAGGAGATTATCAAAAGTCTCCCTATCTTCTGGGGTGATACCTAAAGAATTATATTTTGATGATTCAGTTGTTTCAAAAAAATTTTTCCATTTTAATTTTCTCCCAAATAGGGCCAAATCCTTGGTCCACATGAATGGGTCAAAGCGCTCAGTGGGCACAAATGAGAGACCTTTACTTAAGATGTTCATATCCATAGCTGTTAATGTCTGTCCAGATAAATTAATGATTAGATTATCTACCTCCTGTCTCTCCGATTCGGGTTGATAAATTGTTCCCGGGGTCTTAGGTCGTACGGTAAGGTCCGCCCCTCTAAAAAAGAGGCCGGACCACCTGAGGCAGAGGGTACAGATGAGGATGCAGAGGCCATAGGGGGTACTGCTGGTCCCGTTCCCTGCCATCTATTTCTATTACGCCTCTGTCTCCTCCCGCGAGAAAAATGCCTCACGTCACTTGGTGCCCCTCTAAACCTTTCTGAATCTGATGATTCCAAATCAGAGGAGGATGGATCAACACGAGGCCCAGTCCCCTCAGTTAGAAATCTATAGGCCGTTTTATCTTTAAATTCCCCAAGATCTTTAACAAAGTTGTTATGTTTCCTTAATTTCAGAGTGTTATGGAATTTTTCCACAGAGCTCTGTAGAAACCTTTCTCTTCTCTCAAACTCAGGGTCGGACTTGTGTTTCAACACCGCCTCTCTTTGTTCATCTAGTTTATTTGAAGTTTTTGTCAAAGTCAACCTCTCTTCCGCAAGCAGTAGTTGCATGAACCGTATAGAGATAGCTTTCGATTCACTTTCCCATTTCTCAAGTAAGCCTGCACTCCTCGATCTAACTGCTGGAGTCACAGTGATACGTAGGCCTTTTGGTACAATCCCCTGTTTGATATAATTTTCAAGGGACTGTACCTCCCACCATGACTTGATATTTTCCCGATAGCAGCTATAAAGTTCGTTAAATAGTTGTTTTAAGTCAAGGGCTCCCCCTGGATAATTGAAATCTGTCCTATCTGAAAACACTTTGTCTGCATCCGATAACCAGGTATTCGTGTTTAAAGGTTCAGACAAAAAACCCGCCATTAATGTTACTCAACTTGAATTTTACACTTAGAAAACAGTTTGAAGGTAGTATATCAATTAGTTACACCCAAGGCTACCTCAATTAGTATATCTAAAAACAATTTTTTAATGAAATAGATTAAAACAATTTAGAATTCCACCTGTGAAAATGTGACACACACAAAACATCCCAGGACCATGATACAGCCTCAATAGTATTCACCTATGGAACACAACGGTTGTTCCAATTTTATATCACTCTCATGGGATTCAACAGTTAGAAAAATCTCTTAATGACGCTCCTTCTCTCTTTCCTCTACCTGCCAATGGAGATATAACCAAGGTTACACGCACCCTAACGGTAAAAAGGTGCCCCCATTCCTCGGCGGCTTTCCCTCCTATGATGTCCCTATACTCCCTTCTTATCGGGTAGTCTAAGGGGCTATACCATCAAATATTAAGGAGATATAGAAAATAGTATACACTTATCTGAGATAATTCAGGTCAAATAATTCGTTAGCGTTTGTTTCTCCCTTGAGGTGAAGGTGTCCCGGCTTTCATGGTCCTCAACCCAATACTATAAAATCAAAAAAGTCTCGAAGCGTTTCTCCCCATTACATCCACTGGGGTTCATCAGGAGACGATATTTAATAAGGGGCCCAATCGCCTGTGGAATAAATATATATCAACATAACCCCACATCCAAACCACATGAATTGTCTATAAGATAATGAAAAAAGCAACAATTAACATACCAGAGAGTTTTCAGAGGGCTACTTGTTCTGCAGCATGCACCTCTCCATGCAGATGTATCGCATGGACGACCTGCTCTGTAGCTGCTCACAGTTAAATGCCCCCCATGTAAAACTGATTGGTTAGGTGATTAACCCCAGCCATGCCTACATCTCCTTGGAAACCCTGGAGGTTTATCATAATAAGCCAATTACCAGGCCGGGAAATCACGGCCCTCGCCGGATGTAAACAAACCCATGTGACCTATCAAAGTCACATGATCGCATAAGCCACGTCACCTTATTACCATATGCACGCCCAGCGTGCAAGGTCCGGAAATGACAGCAGCAAACAAGCCTTCCAGCTGACAAAATCTAAATGGGCATAAGACATCAAAAGGGCACAATTTACATAATCCCACATACGGAATTAGCTCCGCCCCCTCCGCATCACTCATTCACAAACAAAGAATCCAGGACTAATAGGAGTAAAACGGCACAATCGCCTATACAGCAAACACACTCCCATTACCTCAAGTAAGCACATCCTCACCAGGCTGTAGTTCGCAGACTCCCGGCTATGGAGAAAAACTCCGTCCCCCTCTCTGCATCATTCACTTTAAAGCAAGGGATCCGAGACTAATAGAGGAAAATCGGCACGGTCGCCTGGGGAGCAAATACTCTCCCAATAACAATAATGAGCGCACTCTCCCATAGCCACATAAGGCATAACCCTTCAGAGAGAGAAGGGGAGGGGGGGGGATTTTTAGCACAGCGCAATACATGGGTTCAAAAATGGGGTCAATTAAAGATAATAAGAATCTTAATTGAAAAAATATAATCCCACGGGGGTGAAAATAATTTCACCACTCCAAATATGGCCTATTCCTTTACGGAATTATACTAGCCGGGCGGGTACAAATCAGAATTTATTTTGATGCAGAACCAACAAAGGTCTCCATTCTAGGACAGAAACCCCCTACAGGAAACATCCAAACGTTAGCTGTTCATTCAAGCCCTTAGGATGTACACAATCAAATCGGTATATCCACCTACTCTCCCTTTGTAGGAGGATTTTATTCCAATTGCCCTTTCTGATCGGCTCTGGGACAACTTCAATGATTTTGAAACCGATGGAATTTAGGTCTCCCCCATGGACCTGTCTAATATGTCGTGAGATTGAGGTGTCCCTCTCATTCCGGATGTCTCCCAGGTGTTCCCCTATCCGCTTTCTCAATTCCCTTTTTGTCTTTCCAATGTAGTTCAGGGGGAAAGTGCAACTCGCCACATATATAACCCCCTCAGTACCACAATTGGCAAAATCTCGAATTAGGTACTCCTGGTTCGTGCTGACGGAAACCACCTTTTTTCCAGGACAAATCCACCTACAAAACTTAGTGTCCACATCTGTAAATTCCATCAATTTTCCTTTCTAACCATGTCCTTTCTTTTTGGGGGGTCTGATAAAAACTATGCACTAGCCTATCTTTCAGGGACTTTCCCTTACGGAAGGTGATCATGGGTCGTACCCCAACAAAGTCTCTCAAGTTTGGGTCCGCTCTCAAAATTCCCCAATGTTTTTCGAGGATAGTATAGATCTCCCGGTTATGGTTATCAAACGTGCCGATGACCCTGATGATTTTCTCCTTTTCTTCTTTTTGTCTCGCCATCAGTAAATCCTCCCTATCTCTCATCACCGCATTGTTGTAAGCTTTTTTTAGGGTGCTAACTGGGTAACCTCTCCTTGAGAACCTCTGGCAGAGATCTCCTGCCTGTTTGTGAAAGGCTTCACTTGTAGAGCAATTCCGTTTTAACCTTAAATACTGGCCTTTTGGTATCCCTTTCTTTAGGGGTTCCGGATGGTGACTTGTCCAATGTAAGAGACTGTTTGTCGCTGTCTCTTTCCTGAACACCTGTGTTTCTATCTGTCCCTCCGTTCCCCTCATCAGTAGGACATCCAAAAAAGCCAGTTTGTTGATGCCTATATCATATGTGAATGACAGACCTATGTGATTGATGTTGAGGTCTTTAACAAATTCCTGAAAAGAGTCGACCGTCCCGGTCCAAAGGACCAGGACGTCGTCGATATAACGACCCCAGTAGGTGATATATTGGACCCATTTTGAGCAAGGTTCTTGAAACACCATTGTATCTTCCCACCAGCCCAGGTACAGGTTTGCGTAGGATGGGGCACAGGAACACCCCATCGCTGTACCCCTGAGCTGGTGGTAATACTTCTCATTAAAGGTGAAAAAGTTATGGGTCAATATGTAATCCATCAATTTCAAGGTGAACCCGCTGTGTTTTTCATAGTGAGTACCTCTACTGTCTAAGAAATGCTTTAAGGCTTTCAAGCCCAGCTCATGCGGGATAGAGCTATATAGAGCCTCTACATCAATTGATGCGAAAATAGTGTCTTGCTCAATGGTCACCCCATTAATTTTTGTCAAAAGATCACTCGTGTCCCGAAGATATGAAGACAAAGAAACCACAAATGGTCTGAGAATAGAGTCCAAGTATACACCAACGTTCTGTGTGAGGGAGTTGATTCCCGCCACAATGGGTCTCCCTTTTAGGGGAGAAATCCCCTTGTGGACCTTAGGTAATGTATAGAACGTTGGTGTAACCGGAAACTTCTCATGCATAAACTCCAACTCATTAGGTGAGATGAGACGATCTCCGAGACCCTCCGACAGGATATCAATCAGTATTTTACTGAACTCTGCAGTGGGGTCTCTCTCTAGGGTCGCGTAGCCGTCACGATCACGTAAAATAGAATGACACATTTTCTGATACATCTCGTGATTCATGACGACTATATTACCCCCCTTGTCCGAGGGCTTAAACACCAGATCCTTCCTCTTCGCAAGTGTCATTAGAGCATCCATTTCAACTTTTCCTAGGTTAGGTGGAAATTTAGATCTCATATCTGATAGCTCCCTTAGGTCTTCAGCAACTACCTTTAAAAAAATATCCACACTATCCAGGTCCCCTCTGGGAGGCTGTTTCTCACTCTTCCTTTTAAGAGTAGTGAACGGTCCCAGTCCTGGTTGTCTGAGACCTTCATTGTCCAATTCCAGGAGATTATCAAAAGTCTCCCTATCTTCTGGGGTGATACCTAAAGAATTATATTTTGATGATTCAGTTGTTTCAAAAAATTTTTTCCATTTTAATTTTCTCCCAAATAGGGCCAAATCCTTGGTCCACATGAATGGGTCAAAGCGCTCAGTGGGCACAAATGAGAGACCTTTACTTAAGATGTTCATATCCATAGCTGTTAATGTCTGTCCAGATAAATTAATGATTAGATTATCTACCTCCTGTCTCTCCGATTCGGGTTGATAAATTGTTCCCGGGGTCTTAGGTCGTACGGTAAGGTCCGCCCCTCTAAAAAAGAGGCCGGACCACCTGAGGCAGAGGGTACAGATGAGGATGCAGAGGCCATAGGGGGTACTGCTGGTCCCGTTCCCTGCCATCTATTTCTATTACGCCTCTGTCTCCTCCCGCGAGAAAAATTCCTCACGTCACTTGGTGCCCCTCTAAACCTTTCTGAATCTGATGATTCCAAATCAGAGGAGGATGGATCAACACGAGGCCCAGTCCCCTCAGTTAGAAATCTATAGCCCGTTTTATCTTTAAATTCCCCAAGATCTTTAACAAAGTTGTTATGTTTCCTTAATTTCAGAGTGTTATGGAATTTTTCCACAGAGCTCTGTAGAAACCTTTCTCTTCTCTCAAACTCAGGGTCGGACTTGTGTTGCAACACCGCCTCTCTTTGTTCAGCTAGTTTCTTTGAAGTTTTTGTCAAAGTCAACCTCTCTTCCGCAAGCAGTAGTTGCATGAACCGTATAGAGGTAGCTTTCGATTCACTTTCCCATTTCTCAAGTAAGCCTGCACTCCTCGATCTAACTGCTGGAGTCACAGTGATACGTAGGCCTTTTGGTACAATCCCCTGTTTGATATAATTTTCAAGGGACTGTACCTCCCACCATGACTTGATATTTTCCCGATAGCAGCTATAAAGTTCGTTAAATAGTTGTTTTAAGTCAAGGGCTCCCCCTGGATAATTGAAATCTGTCCTATCTGAAAACACTTTGTCTGCATCCGATAACCAGGTATTCGTGTTTAAAGGTTCAGACAAAAAACCCGCCATTAATGTTACTCAACTTGAATTTTACACTTAGAAAACAGTTTGAAGGTAGTATATCAATTAGTTACACCCAAGGCTACCTCAATTAGTATATCTAAAAACAATTTTTAATGAAATAGATTAAAACAATTTAGAATTCCACCTGTGAAAATGTGACACACACAAAACATCCCAGGACCATGATACAGCCTCAATAGTATTCACCTATGGAACACAACGGTTGTTCCAATTTTATATCACTCTCATGGGATTCAACAGTTAGAAAAATCTCTAAATGACGCTCCTTCTCTCTTTCCTCTACCTGCCAATGGAGATATAACCAAGGTTACACGCACCCTAACGGTAAAAAGGTGCCCCCATTCCTCGGCGGCTTTCCCTCCTATGATGTCCCTATACTCCCTTCTTATCGGGTAGTCTAAGGGGCTATACCATCAAATATTAGGAGATATAGAAAATAGTATACACTTATCTGAGATAATTCAGGTCAAATAATTCGTTAGCGTTTGTTTCTCCCTTGAGGGGAAGTTTTACATGGGGGGCATTTAACTGTGAGCAGCTACAGAGCAGGTCGTCCATGCGATACATCTGCATGGAGAGGTGCGTGCTGCAGAACAAGTAGCCCTCTGAAAACTCTCTGGTATGTTAATTGTTGCTTTTTTCATTATCTTATAGACAATTCATGTGGTTTGGATGTGGGGTTATGTTGATATATATTTATTCCACAGGCGATTGGGCCCCTTATTAAATATCGTCTCCTGATGAACCCCAGTGGATGTAATGGGGAGAAACGCGTCGAGACTTTTTTGATTTTATAGTATTGGGTTGAGGACCATGAAAGCCGGGACACCTTCACCTCAAGGGAGAAACAAACGCTAACGAATTATTTGACCTGAATTATCTCAGATAAGTGTATACTATTTTCTATATCTCCTTAATATTTGATGGTATAGCCCCTTAGACTACCCGATAAGAAGGGAGTATAGGGACATCATAGGAGGGAAAGCCGCCGAGGAATGGGGGCACCTTTTTACCGTTAGGGTGCGTGTAACCTTGGTTATATCTCCATTGGCAGGTAGAGGAAAGAGAGAAGGAGCGTCATTTAGAGATTTTTCTAACTGTTGAATCCCATGAGAGTGATATAAAATTGGAACAACCGTTGTGTTCCATAGGTGAATACTATTGAGGCTGTATCATGGTCCTGGGATGTTTTGTGTGTGTCACATTTTCACAGGTGGAATTCTAAATTGTTTTAATCTATTTCATTAAAAAATTGTTTTTAGATATACTAATTGAGGTAGCCTTGGGTGTAACTAATTGATATACTACCTTCAAACTGTTTTCTAAGTGTAAAATTCAAGTTGAGTAACATTAATGGCGGGTTTTTTGTCTGAACCTTTAAACACGAATACCTGGTTATCGGATGCAGACAAAGTGTTTTCAGATAGGACAGATTTCAATTATCCAGGGGGAGCCCTTGACTTAAAACAACTATTTAACGAACTTTATAGCTGCTATCGGGAAAATATCAAGTTATGGTGGGAGGTACAGTCCCTTGAAAATTATATCAAACAGGGGATTGTACCAAAAGGCCTACGTATCACTGTGACTCCAGCAGTTAGATCGAGGAGTGCAGGCTTACTTGAGAAATGGGAAAGTGAATCGAAAGCTACCTCTATACGGTTCATGCAACTACTGCTTGCGGAAGAGAGGTTGACTTTGACAAAAACTTCAAATAAACTAGCTGAACAAAGAGAGGCGGTGTTGAAACACAAGTCCGACCCTGAGTTTGAGAGAAGAGAAAGGTTTCTACAGAGCTCTGTGGAAAAATTCCATAACACTCTGAAATTAAGGAAACATAACAACTTTGTTAAAGATCTTGGGGAATTTAAAGATAAAACGGCCTATAGATTTCTAACTGAGGGGACTGGGCCTCGTGTTGATCCATCCTCCTCTGATTTGGAATCATCAGATTCAGAAAGGTTTAGAGGGGCACCAAGTGACGTGAGGAATTTTTCTCGCGGGAGGAGACAGAGGCGTAATAGAAATAGATGGCAGGGAACGGGACCAGCAGTACCCCCTATGGCCTCTGCATCCTCATCTGTACCCTCTGCCTCAGGTGGTCCGGCCTCTTTTTTAGAGGGGCGGACCTTACCGTACGACCTAAGACCCCGGGAACAATTTATCAACCCGAATCGGAGAGACAGGAGGTAGATAATCTAATCATTAATTTATCTGGACAGACATTAACAGCTATGGATATGAATATCTTAAGTAAAGGTCTCTCATTTGTGCCCACTGAGCGCTTTGACCCATTCATGTGGACCAAGGATTTGGCCCTATTTGGGAGAAAATTAAAATGGAAAAAATTTTTTGAAACAACTGAATCATCAAAATATAATTCTTTAGGTATCACCCCAGAAGATAGGGAGACTTTTGATAATCTCCTGGAATTGGACAATGAAGGTCTCAGACAACCAGGACTGGGACCGTTCACTACTCTTAAAAGGAAGAGTGAGAAACAGCCTCCCAGAGGGGACCTGGATAGTGTGGATATTTTTTTAAAGGTAGTTGCTGAAGACCTAAGGGAGCTATCAGATATGAGATCTAAATTTCCACCTAACCTAGGAAAAGTTGAAATGGATGCTCTAATGACACTTGCGAAGAGGAAGGATCTGGTGTTTAAGCCCTCGGACAAGGGGGGTAATATAGTCGTCATGAATCACGAGATGTATCAGAAAATGTGTCATTCTATTTTACGTGATCGTGACGGTTACGCGACCCTAGAGAGAGACCCCACTGCAGAGTTCAGTAAAATACTGATTGATATCCTGTCGGAGGGTCTCGGAGATCGTCTCATCTCACCTAATGAGTTGGAGTTTATGCATGAGAAGTTTCCGGTTACACCAACGTTCTATACATTACCTAAGGTCCACAAGGGGATTTCTCCCCTAAAAGGGAGACCCATTGTGGCGGGAATCAACTCCCTCACACAGAACGTTGGTGTATACTTGGACTCTATTCTCAGACCATTTGTGGTTTCTTTGTCTTCGTATCTTCGGGACACGAGTGATCTTTTGACAAAAATTAATGGGGTGACCATTGAGCAAGACACTATTTTCGCATCAATTGATGTAGAGGCTCTATATAGCTCTATCCCGCATGAGCTGGGCTTGAAAGCCTTAAAGCATTTCTTAGACAGTAGAGGTACTCACTATGAAAAACACAGCGGGTTCACCTTGAAATTGATGGATTACATATTGACCCATAACTTTTTCACCTTTAATGGGAAGTATTACCACCAGCTCAGGGGTACAGTGATGGGGTGTTCCTGTGCCCCATCCTACGCAAACCTGTACCTGGGCTGGTGGGAAGATACAATGGTGTTTCAAGAACCTTGCTCAAAATGGGTCCAATATATCACCTACTGGGGTCGTTATATCGACGACGTCCTGGTCCTTTGGACCGGGACGGTCGACTCTTTTCAGGAATTTGTTAAAGACCTCAACATCAATCACATGGGTCTGTCATTCACATATGATATAGGCATCAACAAACTGGCTTTTTTGGATGTCCTACTGATGAGGGGAACGGAGGGACAGATAGAAACACAGGTGTTCAGGAAAGAGACAGCGACAAACAGTCTCTTACATTGGACAAGTCACCATCCGGAACCCCTAAAGAAAGGGATACCAAAAGGCCAGTATTTAAGGTTAAAACGGAATTGCTCTACAAGTGAAGCCTTTCACAAACAGGCAGGAGATCTCTGCCAGAGGTTCTCAAGGAGAGGTTACCCAGTTAGCACCCTAAAAAAAGCTTACAACAATGCGGTGATGAGAGATAGGGAGGATTTACTGATGGCGAGACAAAAAGAAGAAAAGGAGAAAATCATCAGGGTCATCGGCACATTTGATAACCATAACCGGGAGATCTATACTATCCTCGAAAAACATTGGGGAATTTTGAGAGCGGACCCAAACTTGAGAGACTTTGTTGGGGTACGACCCATGATCACCTTCCGTAAGGGAAAGTCCCTGAAAGATAGGCTAGTGCATAGTTTTTATCAGGCCCCCCAAAAAGAAAGGACATGGTTAGAAAGGAAAATTGATGGAATTTACAGATGTGGACACTGTAAGTTTTGTAGGTGGATTTGTCTTGGAAAAAAGGTGGTTTCCGTCAGCACGAACCGGGAGTACCTAATTCGAGATTTTGCCAATTGTGGTACTGAGGGGGTTATATATGTGGCGAGTTGCACTTGCCCCCTGAACTACATTGGAAAGACAAAAAGGGAATTGAGAAAGCGGATAGGGGAACACCTGGGAGACATCCGGAATGAGAGGGACACCTCAATCTCACGACATATTAGACAGGTCCATGGGGGAGACCTAAATTCCATCGGTTTCAAAATCATTGAAGTTGTCCCAGAGCCGATCAGAAAGGGCAATTGGAATAAAATCCTCCTACAAAGGGAGAGTAGGTGGATATACCGATTTGATTGTGTACATCCTAAGGGCTTGAATGAACAGCTAACGTTTGGATGTTTCCTGTAGGGGGTTTCTGTCCTAGAATGGAGACCTTTGTTGGTTCTGCATCAAAATAAATTCTGATTTGTACCCGCCCGGCTAGTATAATTCCGTAAAGGAATAGGCCATATTTGGAGTGGTGAAATTATTTTCACCCCCGTGGGATTATACTTTTTCAATTAAGATTCTTATTATCTTTAATTGACCCCATTTTTGAACCCATGTATTGCGCTGTGCTAAAAATCCCCCCCCCTCCCCTTCTCTCTCTGAAGGGTTATGCCTTATGTGGCTATGGGAGAGTGCGCTCATTATTGTTATTGGGAGAGTATTTGCTCCCCAGGCGACCGTGCCGATTTTCCTCTATTAGTCTCGGATCCCTTGCTTTAAAGTGAATGATGCAGAGAGGGGGACGGAGTTTTTCTCCATAGCCGGGAGTCTGCAAACTACAGCCTGGTTTGGATGTGCTTACTTGAGGTAATGGGAGTGTGTTTGCTGTATAGGCGATCGTGCCGTTTTACTCCTATTAGTCCTGGATTCTTTGTTTGTGAATGAGTGATGCGGAGGGGGCGGAGCTTAGCTCCGTATGTGGGATTATGTAAATTGTGCCCTTTTGATGTCTTATGCCCATTTAGATTTTGTCAGCTGGAAGGCTTGTTTGCTGCTGTCATTTCCGGACCTTGCACGCTGGGCGTGCATATGGTAATAAGGTGACGTGGCTTATGCGATCATGTGACTTTGATAGGTCACATGGGTTTGTTTACATCCGGCGAGGGCCGTGATTTCCCGGCCTGGTAATTGGCTTATTATGATAAACCTCCAGGGTTTCCAAGGAGATGTAGGCGTGGCTGGGGTTAATCACCTAACCAATCAGTTTTACATGGGGGGCATTTAACTGTGAGCAGCTACAGAGCAGGTCGTCCATGCGATACATCTGCATGGAAAGGTGCGTGCTGCAGAACAAGTAGCCCTCTGAAAACTCTCTGGTATGTTAATTGTTGCTTTTTTCATTATCTTATAGACAATTCATGTGGTTTGGATGTGGGGTTATGTTGATATATATTTATTCCACAGGCGATTGGGCCCCTTATTAAATATCGTCTCCTGATGAACCCCAGTGGATGTAATGGGGAGAAACGCGTCGAGACTTTTTTGATTTTATAGTATTGGGTTGAGGACCATGAAAGCCGGGACACCTTCACCTCAAGGGAGAAACAAACGCTAACGAATTATTTGACCTGAATTATCTCAGATAAGTGTATACTATTTTCTATATCTCCTTAATATTTGATGGTATAGCCCCTTAGACTACCCGATAAGAAGGGAGTATAGGGACATCATAGGAGGGAAAGCCGCCGAGGAATGGGGGCACCTTTTTACCGTTAGGGTGCGTGTAACCTTGGTTATATCTCCATTGGCAGGTAGAGGAAAGAGAGAAGGAGCGTCATTTAGAGATTTTTCTAACTGTTGAATCCCATGAGAGTGATATAAAATTGGAACAACCGTTGTGTTCCATAGGTGAATACTATTGAGGCTGTATCATGGTCCTGGGATGTTTTGTGTGTGTCACATTTTCACAGGTGGAATTCTAAATTGTTTTAATCTATTTCATTAAAAAATTGTTTTTAGATATACTAATTGAGGTAGCCTTGGGTGTAACTGGCAGATGGACTCCATCAATGAGATTGAGAGCAATAAGATGCTGGTGGAGCAGTTCTTGCAGGGGCTGGGGTCCGCTGAGGATCGCAAACAGCTGCGGCTGTGGGTCTTGGAGCACCCGGACTTGAACTTTGCGGTCCAGAAGGACCGGGCCATAAAGGCCGTACAGCCGTCTGAAGATAGTGCTCCCGCTCCATCACCCTGGCCAGCTGACACTGCCCCTATCTCTGTGGCACCCCCTCCACTGGCCTTACCAGTGCCCCCCGCAACGTCTGAGGCTTCATAAGATTTCACATCGCAAGTTCAGCACCTGAACAAAGACGTCACCTGGATCCTCACTGCCCTCCAGCTTCTACCAAAGACGAAGCCACCAGAGAAGATTCAGCTCGCTGACAGCCCGAAAGACGTCCCTTGGATGCAAAGAGGAAGAAACCGCAACCGGTATGGACCACCCGTTTGCTACAAGTGCAACAAGACTGGTCATTACTTCCGCCGGTGTCCTTTAAACGAGCAACCCCTGAGGCCAAGGGCCAATTCTCAGGAATAGCTCCTCAAGGCCCAACTGATTGGCGTGACCGGTATGTTGGAGGTCGTCCTATTATCTCCCTTGCGGTGGATGGTATCCCCATGTTCGCCCTCATGGACACCGGCTCACAGGTAACAACTATTCCTTATGTACTGTACAAACATTATTGGTCTGACAATGAACTCACCCCACCTGATGCTAGCTTAACCATCATTGCGGCCAATGGACTCCCTATGACCCAAGTTGGGTTTAAGGATGTGTCCCTAAAGGTGGGGCGAATGGAGCTGAAACATCAAGGACTCATTGTGGTGCAGAATGACCCTAGTGATCGTAACCCGAAAATGGTCCTAGGGACAAATGTGATTAAGAACTGCATGGGAGAAGTATTGCATTTGTTCCAACAACTGTCTGCCTTGGCAAGAGCAGGACGGCAGCGGGTTCTGCAACGTGAAATCTGGGCCCTCCTGCAGCGGCAAAAGGTGAACATGTCAGGTGGAGAGATTGGTAGTGTGCGGGTCATGGATGTAGTGCCTCTAGTGGTGCCTCCGCAGAGTGAAATGATGATTTGGTGCAGGGTAGCAGTAGGTCCCAGGGGACAGGATTACCCGGCAGTGGTAGAACCTCTACCTTCAGAACACTGGCCCACAGTAAGGGCAGCCAGAGGGGTGATTGATGTCCGGAAGGGGAGAGTGCCCGTGAGAGTGATGAACTGCGGAGAGGAAGAGGTTAGGCTACCTCGTTATGCTACCATTGCTAAGCTCTTTACCGTAAACACTGAAGCCATCCAGGTGGCAACCTCCACCGTCACTGCATAACAATCAGACAGTGACAGTGCACCAAAGCAGCTAGAGGAGTGGTGTCGAGAGTTATATGTAGGCACTGACTCTACACCTGCACACCACAAGAGAGGGGTGTACAGGGTAGTGCAGGAGTACGAGCAGGTATTCAGCAAACACCCACTAGATTTCGGAAGGGTCAAGGGGGTCCAACACCACGTTCCCAAAGAGAAGTATGGGCCGATTCCGCCTCCACATTACCAGTGTGCCAAAGACATGTTGAGAAACATGAAGGAGGCAGGGGTCATCCGTGATAGTTGTAGTCCCTGGGCAGCTCCGTTGGTCCTTGTAAAGAAGAAGGATAGCACCATGAGGATGTGTGTAGATTACCGGAAGATTAACCAGATAACGCATAAGGATGCGTACCCTCTTCACCGTATTGAAGAATCATTGGCTTCACTGAAAACAGCTAATTATTTCTCTACTCTTGACCTTACTAGTGGCTACTGGCAGGTGTCCGTTGCTGAAGAAGACAGAGAGAAAACTGCTTTCACCACCCCAATGGGTCTCTGCGAGGACAACAGCATGCCTTTTGGGTTGTGTAACACCCCAGGAACCTTCCAGAGGCTGATGGATTGCTGCTTTGGACACCGCAACTTTGAGACCGTTCTGCTGTACCTGGATGACGTCATTGTCTACCCCAAGATGTACGAAGCGCATCTGGAGCACCTCGCTGAGATGTTTGAGGCTCTCTCTAAATACGCAATTAAACTGAAGCCCTCCAATTGCCATCTGCTGAAGCCTAAAGTGTAGTACCTCGGGCATGTGGTGAGTGCCAAAGGCGTGGCGCCGGATCCAGAGAAAGTTACAGCCATTCAGAATTGGCCAAGGTCTACCACGATCAAAGAGGTGAGGCAGTTCCTAGGCCTGGTGGGTTATTACCGTTATTTCATTAAGGGCTACACCAAAATGGCCGCCCCCATGCAAGACCTCCTGGTGGGACAAACCAAGAACGGCCAGATTCCTGGTCCCCCGTTTACTTGGAGTGAAGAGCAGGAGCTAAAGTTGGTCCTGACTGGAGAAGAGATCTTTGCCTACCCTGACTATAGCCTACCGTTCATTTTATACACAGACACCAGTAATGAAGGCCTGGGAGCTGTCCTGTCTCAGATGCAACATGGCAAGGAGAAGGTAATTGCTTACGCAAGCAGGAAGTTTCGACCTACGGAGAGAAATCCCGAAAATTAGAGCTCCTTCAAGCTGGAGTTCCTGGCACTCGTCTGGGCGATAACCAAGAGGTTTAAGCATTACCTGACCTCTGCAAAATTCATTGCCTATGCAGACAACAACCCTCTAACTCACCTGGATACGGCGAAGCTTGTTGCCCTAGAACAATGCTGCGTGGCTAGGCTGGCAAATTATGACTTCACCATCAAGTACCATAAAAACACTAATGCAGATGCGCTGTCTCGGATGCCGCACTCACCTGATAAAGGGGTGGATGAAGACGAATTGGAAGAACTTGAGTTGCCTGCGTTCCATCAACTTGACAGTGAGAAAGAAGCCAGGCCATATAGTGGCCAGCAGGAGGCAACCTTTAACCCTATGCCCCACCATGGGTGGCAGGAAGCTCAGGACAAAGACCCTGCAGTCTGGTTAATCAAGATACTAATCTCACAGGCCCTTTACAGGATGGGGCTCGATGCCCCCGCAGAAGCACAGTGGCTGTGGAGAGAAAGGGACCAGTTGTACTTAAATCAGGGCAAATTTTACCGAGGGCTGATTAATCCTAAGACGCATGAGAAGGTCTGCCAGATTGTAGTCCCGCAAGCGTATGTGTCTGTGGTCTAGGAAGCATACCACGATGGAGCTGGACACTTTGGCTGGAAGAAGTTGGAGATGCTGCTGAGGGAATGCTTTTACTGCATCGGGATGAGGATGCTAAGAAAGAAGAATGAAACCAGCCAGAATTCACTATATTATACATCAGTGCACGACACAATAGTAGGGGTTCTTGTAAGATTTGAATATTGCACAAGGTAATATCTCTTCAAAATGTAGAGGTGCATTATCAATTTGACCGCAAAGGTATATGCCTAGCCAAGTATGCAAAATAGCTGTATCCTCAGTATATTGTTCCAAGTCTGGAATCACCGGTTTACATAGGGCAGTAATAATTCAATGTCAAAGATGAAAATTCAAGTACCGTATGTAATTATAATGGCATGAAAAAATCAGACACTTATGTGCTGCCCCGTGCCAGCAGCCAGTGCTGCTCGGATCCGGATCTACGGTACGGCTCGAGGGGTTCTCCGGACCCGGGGGGTCGTGTGGACACTCCGAATAAAGGGGACGTATTTATACAGGTTGTTTGCAAAAATGCCTGTGACGCCACCCACGGTGTGTGGTGATATGTAGCACCACCGCTGCTGTTGTGGAACTCCCGGGGTGATGGTCTGGCAGCTGGATGTTAACCCCTCTGTGGGTAGGGATGGATGTCCCGGAGCCCAGAGTCTCTATGCTGAGGAGGATGATTGCAGGGGCCGGCGCACCCGGCCAGGCCGGGGATGTTACTCACTGTCAAATAAAGCACACAAGTCTTGTGATAAACCATGGTGATGGTGGCCGGCTGCCGCAGACGGGTGTATCTGATCCCACATCCGGTCTGGTAGTCAAAGTCTCTCTCCTCTGCACTTAGTGCGAATTCCAAATGTCACAATAACCCCTGCTCGCTGTGCAATATATCTATGTAAAAAAATCTATGGAAATTAAGTTTTACTGGCCCACTGTAGGTTCTTTGAAATTCTTCAATAAATGATATCATCATAATGCTTGGAATTTTGATATTTATTATGCTGCATAGCTATCAGGTTGTGTGTTGTATTACATTGTATTACTATAGGCACAAATGCACTTTTACAATTAAAGGCATACAAGCACTTTATATGAATAGTTTAATCTAACTCGGAATTGTATTGATTATTAAAAGAAAATAAATCTATATAACCTGGAAGTTTAATGTTAACAAACTATGTAAAGGCTAAAAATTGTATGTGTAAATTGTGAATCAGTCTCTGTTCATCCCCTACATCTGTTGAGCAAACTAATGTGAATACCATTTTAATAGGGGTTTAGTAAAAATAATTTTTAGCTCTAAGGCGGGCTTTGCACACTACGACATCGCAGGCCGATGCTGCGATGCCGAGTGCGATAGTGCCCGCCCCCGTCGCAGCAGCGATATGTGGTGATAGCTGGCGTAGCGAAAGTTATCGCTACGCCAGCTTCACACACACACTCACCTGCCGTGCGACGTCCCTGTGGCCGGCGACCCGCCTCTTTGTTAAGGGGGCGGGTCGTGCGGCGTCACTGCGACGTCACACGGCAGGCGGCCAATCAGAGCGGAGGGGCGGAGATGAGCAGGATGTAAACATCCTGCCCACCTCCTTCCTTCCGCATATCCTACGGAAGCCGCAGTGAGGCCGGTAGGAGACGTTCCTCGTTTCTGCGACTTCACACACAGCGATGTGTGCTGCCGCAGGAGCGAGGAACAACATCGGACCATTGCGTCAGCGTAATTATGGATTACGCCGACGCTGTACCGATGATACGATTACGACGCTTTTGCGCTCGTTAATCGTATCATCCAGCCTTTACACACTGCGATGTCGCATGCGATGCCGGAAGTGCGTCATTTTCAATTTGACCCCACCGACATCGCACCTGCGATGTCGCAGTGTGCAAAGTGCCCCTTAGGCTATGTGCGCAATTTGCTTTTTACCTGCTTTTTACCTGCTTTTTTGCTGCTTTTTCAAATGCAGCGTTTAATGCCAAAATGGTTGTGTTCTGCTTTTCAAGCAAAGTCTATGGGAATTTGGTTTTCTTGTCCGCACTATGCAGTTCAAACTGCAGCCTTTTTGTTGCAGAACTTTGGTCAAAAACTCAGCTTTGCAGTGCAAAACCCAAATGGCAATTGTCATGTTTTTGTTTTTGCCATTTGGGTTTTGCCCTGCAAAGCTTAGTTTTTGACCAAAGTTCTGACTTTGCTTGAAAAGCAGAACACAACCATTTTGGCATTAAACGCTGCAGTTGAAAAAGCAGCAAAAAAGCAGGTAAAAAGCAAAGTGCGCACATAGCCTTAAACTGTCTCTTTAGTTATTATATATAAACCTTATATCGCACTGACCTGAGAAATAAAGGTGCCTAATCAATTATACACAAGGTAAATGGCATAAAAAATAAATAAATAAAGCCAATTCTTCAACTTCTGTTGATTTCTTCATTTTAACTCTCAAAGATCGCAGTATGGGGTGACTCATATTTATCCTGCGATCTACGCAGAGTTTTACATCTAGAATTACATGTAAATCTCTGAAAAACGTGATTCAGACAATTATCCCGACTAAAAATTCACTGTATTGAGGCAAAGGGAGTCACTTTGACCTGTGATGCAGCCATGTCTATGTTTTTACGCGTCTTTTCAGATGTGTGCAAAAGTGAGGTCAAAAACAGTTTTGTTCCCCTTTGAAAAGATGGTGTAATGCCCTGCGCATCATAGTGCAGTATGGCAGCGACACAGACCCCAAACAATTCATATATAGAGAACATAAGGCTTTTATTTCCAGCCTCCTGGATCCCACTTACATCATATGACAAAACATATTACATCATGGGACATAACAGAAAAGACTGGCCAATCTGTTTGCTAACTAATACAGAATACCTCTGTCTGACACTATCAGTGGTGCATATAGGCCTGACTCTCTGGTCACAAGCCTCCAGCTTGCACCACTGTGCACACCCACGCATTGACTCCAGCCAGTGCACACACAGCCACTTCCCAGGGGGCTGCAACCCCCACAAGGGGCCATCTCCCCTGAGACTGTCTCTTTCTGTCAGATCATGTGCTCAAACAAGCACTCACATTATATGCTATGAGCCCCATCCACAAGTGGAGGTATGTGGACACTCCTATCTCTAGCAACATTCAAACCTGCTCTTGTAATGCCTTTAATCAACCTCGTGACACTACAAGCATCAGAGTAGCTGGTCACCATCCTACAATGGACACAGCTGAACAGAGGCCAAACAGAGTTCGGAGTAACTCTGCTGCCTCCTTAGTGAATGGTTGCATCGGGGGTTTCACCTGAATCACATATTTTGGAGCTGTAGATAGAAACCCTGATGTAAGTACTCGGCATAGAGCACAGAATAATGTGTACTGATCCAAAATGTTCTGTTGCCTATATTGACACCAAGTAGCATTCACCTCAACTGACAAAAGCACAAGTCCCCACTCAGGTCTGTCATCTGTTAATGGAAATATAGAGCGCTTTCATATCACTGATGCGCTATGAATCATAGCCTATGATGTGGTTTTGATATATTTTTTTTGTCTGCAGGTGTAGATTCGGTGTTGGAATATGCTATAGAAATTTCAGCACCAAATCTGCATCTCTTGATAAAAAAATGCACAAAAACGGTTTTAACGCTATTTTGGTGTAGTTTTGTGCCAAGAGGCGCACATTTGATGTAAAATCTGCTGCAGACATTTCAGCACTAAATTTGCCCCTCCTGGCAGAAAACCACACCAAAACAGCATCAAAACAATTTTTGTGCAAGAGATGCAGATTTGGTTCTAAATTTTTACACCATATTCCTGCACCCAATCTACACTTCCTGGCAAAAAAAACCACATTAAAACCGCATACGTTTTTGACTGCACCAGGGCAATCAGGAAGAGCCGCGTAAAGTTCTGGGATTATAGCATCTAATGGATGCGGCAATCCTGAGTGGCTAGAGTCTGCTATTTTTAGGCTGGGGGGCCGAAGCGTGAGAATACCAGCTCCCCACTGCCAGCTTTATCAAAGCTGGGTATCAAAATTAGGAGGACCGCATTCCATTTTTTAAGATTATTTGTAAAAAACAATATATTTATATTGTATTTATATGTATTATTTATATGTATATGTATTATTTATAAAAAGCAATATACGGTCCCTTTTATTTAGATACATAGCCAAGATAAGCACATGGCTGGGGGCTGCAGCCTGTAGCCATGGACTTTATCTGTGCTGGTATCAATATATGATAGGATCGCACACCATTTTTTAATTTTATTTATTTATTTTAAACTAGTATAAGGACACAGACAGCATGTGTAATTCCAACCAATCACAGACACTGCAGAGAGGGTGGGTGTGTGGTCTGACTGCAGCCAATCAGAGACACTGTTGGGCAGGGAAAGCAGTAAATATGTATAAGGAAAATGAGTAGCATTACAGCCATGGGAAACGTAATAAGTATGTCCTGCTTTAACCCTTTTGCTTCATTTTCTTTACAGTTATTCCCTAACCAATCACAATACTTGACATGGCTGTGATGGGGCCAGGAGAGGGTAGTTTTTTAAAACCAAACATGTACCGATCCAAACTGAATATTTCAAATTTTTCGGTCAATTCCGCAAAGGATCGTACAATTTTGAGATTTTCCGATCTTTTTCAATCAAGATCGCTCATCTCTAGTCATGAAAAGAAAAATAGACTTGCAGTAGGTTTGCTATTCATGACGAATACCGGAGTACTACTTTGGGATTCAATACGAATAATCTGAACACAAATTGATACTGTTTGCCATTCACTATTGGTCATATTTGCATATGTCATTCAACTGTATAATGCGTGATATCTGTTAGGTTAATAGCTAAACAAAATATTTACAAATGTGACTTTCCTTAAGGCCCCAAACAAATTACACTATCAATGACTAAACTGGTAATATTTGTGGGTTTGGCTGACACTCCAAGCCGGGGTAAGAGGACCATGTAACTCGGTTGGGAATCACATTACAGTGCCCGCACTGCCACCACTCTTCTGACCCAAATGTGACAGCTTCATCTATTTCTATGCAGCTGTCATGCTCGGGTCTGGAGAGCCGCCAACCAGTCCGGCCATTTTGATGTGATCGTCATCCTAATTATACAGCCATCTGACCCCAGCCTAATTTGTATGGTGTCTCTAGACAATTTATTGTCCGTAAATATAAATATGACATCTCTGATTTCATGTTGCTGATCGTATTGCCTCCCAAAGATAAGCCACCTCAAAATATGTCTGGCAGTGGCTTTCTCATAGGGAACACAGGAGCACTTGATAATAATAAATCTTATTTTAGATAGTTGGAGCAAGGTTAGAACTCAATACAATATCCTAATTACATGAATACATCAATGTCGTGTGATGTAGCGTGTGATAAAATATAGAATTTTGTGTTATATCAAGGCTATTAACTACTGTATGTAAATAAATTTTCATGCACAGAATAGAAAATATGACCTCAGAATAAAGTAAATGACAAATAAAGCTCTAGTACATTCTGTTGAAATTCTAAGTTATATTTACTTTGAGGACTAAATACCGTGCTATTTTTGTTACTTTATTTTAATCTTTTTATGGATTAAATGAAAACCATTTATGTGACTCAGATATTTTTTAATGACATATTCTGTAGAGATCAAAATGAACTATGGGGTTTTTCCTTTTGCCGCTTGATCATCAGTCTAGTCAAGTTTCACCAGATACAGTATATTGAATGTTTAACACAAACAAGGGAAAAAATGTCACAATACCATTACTGGTAAATATAAAGGTGACTAACATTGCACAAGAAAAAAAAGAGATACATTCTTTCCTCTTCGTTTTACTTCAAGATATATGGTTCCACTAACCTCTCATCTGAGACATTATATATACACTACAGTTCAAAAGTTTAGGGTCACTTAGATATTTCCTTATTTTTGAAAGAAAAACACATTTTTTTTCATTGAAGCTAACATTAAATTAATCAGAAATACACTCTATACATTGTTAATGTGGTAAATGACTATTCTAGCTGCAAACGTTTGGTTTTGAACGCAATATCTACATAGATGTATAGAGGCCCATTTCCAACAACCACCATCCAGTGTTCTAATGGTACATTGTGTTTGCTAACTGTGTTAGAAGGCTAATGGATGCTTAGAAATCCATTGAAAAATCCTTGTGCAAGTATGTTAGCACAGCTGAAAACAGTTTTGCTAATTAGAGAAGCTATAAAACTGACCTTTCTTTGAGATAGTTGAGAATTTAGAGCATTGCATTTGTTGGTCCCATTAAACTACCAAAATGGCCAGAAAAAAGAACTGTCATGTGAAACTCGACAGTCTATTCTTGTTCTTAGAAATGGAGGATACTCCATGCAAGAAATTGACAAGAAACTGAAGTTTTCCTACAACGGTGTGTACTACTCCCTGCAGAAGAGAGCACAAACAGGCTCTAACCAGAGAAGAAAGAAAAGGGGGAGTCCCCGCTGCACAACTGAGCAACAAGGCAAGTACATTAGAGTCTCTAATTTGAGAAATCGACGCCTCACAGGTCCTCAACTGGCAGCTTCTTAAAATAAGTCCCGCAGAATTCCAGTGTCAACGTCTACAGTGAAGAGGTGACTCCGGGATGCTGGCCTTCAGGCAGAGTGGCAAAGAAAAAGCCATATCTGAAACTGGCTAATAAAAGGAAAAGATTAATATGAGCAAAAGAACACAGACATTGGACAGAAGAAGATTGGAATAAAGCGTTATGGACAGACAAATCGAAATTTGAAGTGTTTGAATCACACAGAAGAACAGTTAAGAGACACAGAACCACTGAAAAAAATGCTGGAAGAGTGCCTGACGCCATCTGTCAAGCATGGTGGAGGTAATGTGATGGTCTGGTGTTGCTTTGATGCTGGTTAAGTGGGAGATTTGTACAATGTAAAAGGTATATTAAATAAGGAAGGCTATCACTTCATTTTGCAACGCCATGTCATATCCTGTGGACAGCGCTTGATTGGAGCCAATTTCATCCTACAACAGGACAATGACCCAAAGCACACCTTCAAATTATGCAGGAACTATTTAGGGAAAAAGCAGGCAGCTGGTATTCTCTCTGTAACAGAGTGGCCAGTCCAGTCACCAGATCTCAACCCTATTGAGTTGTTGTGGGAGCAGCTTGACTGTATGGTATGCAAAAAGTGCCCATCAAGCCAATCCAACTTGTAGGAGGGGCTTCTGGAAGCATGGGGTGAAATATCTCCAGATTACGTCAGCAAATTAACAGCTAGAATGCCAAAGGTCTTCAAAGCTGTTATTGCTGCAAAGGGAGCATTCTTTCACAAAAGCAAAGTTTGAAGGAGAAAATTATTATTTCAAGTAAAAATCATTATTTCTAACCTCTTTAATGTCTGGACTGTATTTTTTATTCATTATGCAACTGATTTGTAAATAAAAGTATGATCTTTCATGAAAAAGACAAAATTGTCTGGGTGACCCCAAACTTTTGAACTGTAGTATATGTATATATATATATATATATATACTGTATACACAGTACCGCACAAAAATGAACACACCCCTCCCATTTTGTAAATAATTTAGTATGTCTTTTCACAGGACAACGCTGAAGATCTGACACTTTGATACAATGTAAATTAGTCACTGTATAGCTTGGTTGTAAAACAGTATAAATTTGGTGTGCCTTCTAAGTAACACAACACACAACCATTAATATTTAAACTGCTGGCAGTACATCCATAAGTGAAAGTGGCCAAATTGTGCTCAAAGTGTCAATATTTTAAGTGGCCGCTATTATTATTATTAAAAAAAAGATGTAGCACTCCACAGTATTTTTGATTCTCAGTGCAGATAAAGCGGACGGCTACGGACTGCCACCCCCATCTGCCTGGCTTTACCTTGGCTGGCAATCAAAATACAGGGAAGCCTATTTTTTTTTTATTATTTTAAAAAATAATAATAAAAAACAAAATGTGTGGGCTCCTGCCATATTTTGATCGCCAGTCAAGTAAAACCAGGCAGCCGGGGCCTGGGATTCTTCGCAGCCTGCAGCCGCTCCTAGAAATTTTGCATTGCTTCTTAGCGCCATTTCCAGGCACTTTACTGGCTCGACCAGCGGCCCTGGTGGCGGTGGCACGCTGGGTAATAAAGGGGTTAATGCCAGCTTTGTATTCTCAGATGGTACTAAGCCCAAAATTCATAGTGTCAGGCAAAATTAGACATGGCCACCATGAATTTTTAATAAAAAGTGAAAAAAACACAACACATAGAATTTTTTTTTATTAGAAATAAAGCAAAAAAACATTTAGAGACTCCATCTTTATTATAAAAAAAAACTCCTTAGTCTGACATAGTCCACAGGGAGAGCCATGTCAATTCTGCTTCATCACTCTTTAAAGAAGACAAGCAGCTCTAAAGAGAGATAAGCAGAGAGAGCATTGTCAGCTCTGCTACATCACTCTGTACAGAGCAAGAAGCAGGCTGACAGTGAGGGTATGATTGTAGTTGCATCTTGCATTGCATCTCCCCACACGATTTTTCTCTCAGGACAGTAGCAAATACTGGATGTGGAATGTGGAAATACATGCAGCTGACCCGCTTCTGTTGGGAATTTGTGCTCCATGATGTGATGCGACACTCGCACAGTGACAGTCAGAGTTCAGTTAACAGGACCTTTGATGACATCATAGTCATGTGACTAGTCTGTAAGCCAATGTCAGTACAACATTCACACCAGACTAGTCACATGGCTATGATGTCACGGAAGGTCCCTTAACCCGGGGGCACAGCAATTATCGGACTCGGAAGCAGAAGCGGCCGGGAGACAGAGTCTGCAGGACGCATTGCTGGACCTGTAAATATAATGACAATGTTTATTATTAACTATATTCTTTATTTTACAGCCCCCCTGCCCCATCCCACAACTGTAAAGCCTGAGTTCGGTGATCAGATGCAAGTTCGCGTTCTCGATCCCGATCTTTACAAAACGATCGGGCGAGGCTCCGAATCCTGAGCATCAGGGCGATTGCCCATCACTAGTTGTATGAAGTGATGGGGTGGGCCCCACTCTATTTTTGTTACCCAGCCAGGGTAAAGCACACAGCTGGGGGCTGGTATTATAAGGCTGGTAAGGCCCATGGTTATTTGTCCCTTCACAGCCTAAAAGTAGCAGCCCGCAGCCGCCCCAG
Organism: Anomaloglossus baeobatrachus; assembly: GCF_048569485.1. Taxonomy (NCBI): domain Eukaryota; kingdom Metazoa; phylum Chordata; class Amphibia; order Anura; family Aromobatidae; genus Anomaloglossus; species Anomaloglossus baeobatrachus. Next base: position 400,217,549 of record NC_134356.1, on the reverse strand, counting down.
AAGGGGTGCATCCATTAGATGCAACAATTCTGGCACTTGTGCAACTTTTCCTGATTGCCCTGATACAGTGGCAATTGAGGTAATACTTTTGGGGTTGATGTCACCTGTGGATTTACAGTTGGCATCAAGCTCAGGGTTTAGTAATGGATAGTCATCTGTCAGACACCCCCATTACTAAAGCTGAAAGTGTAGAGTTAAAAAACACATAGACACAGGGAAAAAATAGTTTATTTGAATAAAGACTCACTCACACTCCCTTATTCACTAATTTATTCATTAAAAAGAAATCCTCAAACGTCCGACATAATACAATGGTGTATCATCCTACGATGTCCATCAACACCTATGAAGATTTGCTCTGAGAATGCTCTGAGAATTTCTTACGCTCATGAAAAATTCTGTGCATGCCGCTTACTGGCAATAACTTATGGAGCTTCATTCTGAGAACGTTCTCAAAATTAGGATGATGGGCGTCATGGGACATTTTAGCATTAGAATACATCAGAACTTTGAGGATTTCCTTTTAATTAATAAATTGATGAACGAGGGAATGTGGAGGAATCTTTATTCCCCAATTGGATTACGTTGGAACTTCGAGGAGTTTTTTTCTTAAAATATTGGTGAATGAGGGACTCCCGAATGTTATTATTTAAATAAACTTTTTTTCCCCTTCTGTGTTTTTTAACTCTACACTTGATGGTTAGAATTGGAGTTATCTAATAGATTCTTATCCATTACTGACTCATGAGCTTCATGCCAGCTGTCAATTCACAGCTGACATCAACCCTAAGGGGTACTTTGCACGCTGCGACATCGCTAGCCGATGATAGCGATGCCGAGCGCGATAGTACCGGCCCCCGTCGCACATGCGATATCTTGTGATAGCTGCCGTAGCGAACATTATCGCTACGGCAGCTTCACGCGCACTTACCTGGTTGGCGACATTGCTGTGACTGCCGAAGAATCCCTCGTTCAAGGAGGTGGTGCGTTCGGTGTCACCGCGACGTCACCACGACGTCACTAATCGGCCGGCCAATAGAAGCGGAGGGGCGGAGATGAGCGGGATATAAACATCCCACCCACCTTCTCCCTTCCGCATTGCCGGTGGACGGCGGGTGCAGGTAAGGGGATGTTTGTCAGTCCTGCGGCTTCACACACTGTTTCACTGTTTCACGCTGTTCATCTTCTCTCCTAGGCTTTACACATTGCGACGTCGTTACCGACGTCACTTTCCATTTGACCCCGACGATATCGCAGTAGCGATGTCGCAACGTGCAAAGTACCCCTAAAAGTCTTACTTCGATTGCTCCTGCATCAGGTCAACCACATGGCGGCTGTTTAAACCCCATGTGGGGGGCACCAAACAGAACTATTGTGCCGGTTGCCTGAAAACTTAGATAAACCTCTGCTTTATCCACAATTTTGGAAAAGGGCCAGCAATTTTTCCTTCCCATTTTGGGGGGTATGTATGAAGTCATGTTCAATTTCATTTTTTTCTCATTTTTTTTTTGTGCTGTTCCAATATACACAAAGGAAATAAACATGTGTATAACAAAACATATGTAATTCCAATAATTTAGGAGAAAGACTTCACTTTTTGGAACAGTTTTGAGTGCTAACACCTTCGGCGATGACTGTGAATTAGCAGAAATTCGGTTTATGACATGTTTTTCCACACAGGATTTAATCCAAGTGTGTCATATGCAGATTTGGAGATGAATTTTCAAGATATTTGGTACTTTATTGCTGTAGGTTTAAATCTTTGATTTTCCCCAGTAAGCAGTGATATTTTCTATAGCTAAACAATATTAGGGCCCAGATTCATCTGCATGTTTACATCAGAAAACTGTAATAAATCACTTTGAAAAGTAGCAAAATTATTTTGAGATGTAAAGTTGTGTAAAAAATGTGATACTTTTGGTGTTTATGTGGCGCCCCTGAGGCTTCCGTCGCCACAGAGATATTGCACCTCAGCCAGAGGTGTGATGTCCCATCCTGAGTAAGAATGAGGTCATTTGCCGGTCCACAGACTAAACTTTCACACACCAATTGGTAGGCATACACAGGGTCAGGGATAGTGGCAGCAACCCCCATAGATGTATTCATGGGGCCGTAAGTCCCATTTCTGGTCCCAATAGTGTGGGTGGGGCCTAGCCAGTGGGTGTGTGGGAGGAGTCAGAAAGAGTAGTAGACAAGGAAACCAGGAAGTTCAAGGGCAGTTAGACAGAGGGAGGAGGAGAGGGAGGTAGTTACCTCAGGAGAGTGAAGGAGTACAGTCTGAGGAGAAAGTGACAGAAGGAAGTTCCTGGTGGAGATCCTGGGGTCTAGTTAGGCCCAGGTGACACCGAGAAAGAAAGGATCCCAGGGCCACGGAAGGGCATATTGGCTCGTGGTCTGTTCCACTGGAAGATCGGGTGGACGGATCTGGCTGCATTCGGGGACGGTCCCCAGACAGAGGGAAGAAAGACAATTCCTCAAAAGTAACACCGAAGGGCCACAACCTGCCACAGATAGCCTGTGAAGGGGGCAAGATACAACTGCGGTTAGCTCCCTTTGTTCAGGCCCTGTGGTGGAGGCCAGGACCAGCACAGCTACAACGGTCAAAGCTAGGAAGTCAGTCAGGAAAGAGACACAGGAGGGGTGCACCGGTATTGACCTCTGAACTACCCGGGATCGGCAGAGGCACCTGACAGTGGATTCCAGCATACTGTGGGCAACCGGACAGCTGCCGAATTGAGACCAAACAGTGAGTAAAGATCCTAACTGCAAGCCCTGTGTCGTCTGCTTTATCCTGCACTGCATCTACAACACCATAGAACCTACAAAGTTCCAAAGGTTGCCCCGGGGTACCCGCTCTACCTGTGGAGAGCAAGAAACACCGCAGCTGCTATAACATCAGCCCCAGAGGTCCCTTCCAGCAGCTGCGGTTCCATAGCTGCAAATTACCACAGGTGGCGTCACGAATCTTTCATAAACTTTCATAAACTTCAGGGTCACGGAATTGGGCCCCGCCACCGCTGACTATCCCGGACTAGACCGGCCCGACACCAAGTCACCTAAGGCCCTGAAGTGGGCGAGTCATTTACATGCCACTTTTGGGCAGCTCTGCCAAAATGAGGGGAGCTGGGGAGGAGACAATTCTGAGAAGATGTGCTGAGTTCATGAAGTGGCGTGTGCCTCTTAATGAATTTGGTTCATCTTATTGCTGTATTAAGACTGTTGAATGACATTCCAGTGTTATTGATTCAGAGCTTAAATGTACTTGAAATGAAGAAAATTGCATTGTTCATTTTTTGTAAAATACATAAAACTACTCCACTTAAAAATGGAAATTTCTCAGTATACATTGCTTACCACTTGAAACAAACATTTTGTTCATTTTTTTGAAGATTATTAATTGCTTCCACAATTATCTGACAGAAGTTCACATACCCAGGAACTGCTCCTCGCCCACATAAGTTTAGATTTCTTGAGAACCCTATGAATAATTTAAATACGATTTATATATTTTTAGGTCCAACTTTCACTATTAGATTTATGTAGGCCAGAAATCCCTTATCTTATTTTTACTATTTAAAGGGCAGTTAATTTCCTCTTCCTTTTCAAAACAATTTGAACAAAATGGCAAGGCACTTTTCAATGTGATTTGTTCACATTTCAACCCTTGTCTAATCCTTATACATCATGTTTTCCATCTCAAGGTAATTTCCATAGCTATTTCACTTAGATACACTATTTCTTTCTTAAGTAGGATATGTGCGGGCTTCTTACTACAATTATTAGGATAATAGTTCATACGTGCATGCATAGATAAATGTAATTAATGTTGTAATTTCATTTATTTTACTTAGGAAGATGAATAGAACATTGGGAAACAGAAGGAAATAGATAATGAATGCTGTGATGTGTTTGATGCAAAACAGCTAATGAAAAATATAGATATTTCACACAACAGTATTTTAGACACTGATTTTCATCACCATTTGTGTAAGCTAGGGTCAGCAGTGGAACTATTGAAATAGCATGCAATACAAAGACTCACACCTTCTGTATTTGGGACCTACTTTTGATTTTGGCTTAAAAAATGTAAGAAAAATTGCTGACCGAAATTCCGGGAAAATGGCCTTAGAATGTATATAAGTTCAAGTATATTATTATCTGTTATGCTGCTTTTCTTTCCCTTCGGATAATTAGTTGCCTCTATTCTTTGTTAAAAAAAAATATTTTTAATTTTTGTTATTTGCCTATTATGTACACACCATTACTTTTATTCACAGAGAATTAATAGAAAAGTAAACTCCGCCCACCTCTGGAAATGTTTTGCTTTAGGCCATTTCCGGAGCAAGGTGGGCGGTGTTTCTATTTTTTAAGGTCCAGTCACACTAAGCAACTTACCAGCGATCCCAACAACGATAGGGATCGCTGGTAAGTTGCTAGGAGGTTGCTGGTGAGATGTCACACTGCGACGCTCCAGCGATCCCACCAGCAACCTGACCTGGCAGGGATCGCTGGAGCGTCGCTACACGAGTTGCTGGTGAGTTCACCAGCAACCAGTGACCAGCCCCCAGCGCCGCGTGGAAGATGCTGCGCTTGGTAACTAAAGTAAATATCGGGTAACCAACCCGATATTTACCTTGGTTACCAGTGCACGCAGCTACACGTGCAGAGAGCAGGGAGCAGCGCACACTGAGCGCTGGCTCCCTGCTCTCCTAGTTACAGCACACATCGGGTTAATTACCCGATGTGTGCTGCAGCTAAATGTGCACAGAGCAGGGAGCAGCGCACAATGCTTAGCGCTGGCTCCCTGCTCTCCTAGCTACAGCACACATCGGGTTAATTAACCCGATGTGTCCTGCAGCTACATGTGCACAGAGCAGGAGCCGGCACTGACAGTGAGAGCGGCGGAGGCTGGTAACAAAGGTAAATATCGGGTAACCAGGGACAGGGCTTCTTGGTTACCCGATGTTTACATTGGTTACCAGCCTCCGCAGAAGCCGGCTCCTGCTGCCTGCACATTCAGTTGTTGCTGTCTCGCTGTCACACACAGCGATCTGTGCTTCACAGCAGGACAGCAACAACTAAAAAATGGCCCAGGACATTCAGCAACAACCAACGACCTCACAGCAGGGGCCAGGTTGTTGCTGGATGTCACACACAGCAACATCGCTAGCAACGTCACAAAAGTTGTTCGTTAGCAGCTAGCGATGTTGCTTAGTGTGACGGGGCCTTTAGTCTCCTTGAATAAACCATCTCAGTACGTTGAATGAAAGCCTATTTTGAGACGAACAAACATTTCCAACAGCTTGGACAATGCAGGTAATCACTCAGACACCAGCACAGCACGATACTCACCATGTGGATTTTCACATCATTTTCTGAGCCCAAACCCAGAGCCTCGAGCCTGAGGTTCACTCATCTCTACTAATATAGAAAATATTATTCAGCAACATGGAAATTACATGTTATGGCAATAAGTAGCAGCCCCAGATCCCGTGTTAGATCTACATTTGTCTTACCTTACATCACAGTACTTTTCAAATTTATTGATAAAGTCTGTGCTGCTTGATTCTGCAGATCAGTAGCCGGCTTACTAGATTACAGAGAAAGGATTGGAAAATATTCAGGACATTATCAATAAAAGACTAAAGAGAGTCATTTGAACAGACAAAGAAATTTATTACCAAAAGATATGTACAGAGATAGAAAACAAACATCTGAAGGGCAAGACCAGGAAGGCATACCAAAAGATCAAAGAGATACAACAAAAGTTTTAACCAAGAGTTGTAATGTTTAAAAATTCCAATGGGCACAAACTAAGGCTAAGTTCACACACTGCGTTTTTTTGACTCTGCGTTTTTGTGTGTTTTTGGCTGCTAAAAACGCACAAATATGCACTAGCGGCAAAAAAAGCGGCAAAAAACGCATGCGTTTTTACCGCGATTTGGTGCGTTTTTGGCTGCGTTTTGCTGCGTTTTTGATCTCTGCATTTTTCTGCGGTTTTCCAATGCATTGCATGGTGGGAAAACGCAGAAAATTGCAGGAAAGAATTGACATATCCATTTTTTTTTAAGGTAAAAAACGCAGCTTAAAAAAAGGTTGTGTGCGGACAGCAAAAATGAAAACTCATAGACTTTGCTGGGGAAGCAAAGTCATGCAGTTTTGAGGCCAAAAACGCACCCGAAAAACGCGCACATAGCCTAAGTGTGCCATAACAGATCAAGAAAAGATGGAAAGAGTACACAGAGCATCTTTACAAGAAGAACTCCGTAATACAGGAAGAAATTGATACTGAAAATGATAGCTAACCAACTTAGCTAACCAAATCTTGAAGAACAAAGTCATTGCTGTGATAAAGCTTCTGTCAAAAAACAAAGATCTGGATTTAGCTAGGAGATAATAAGGTCTTTGGAAACAACAGTTGATGTCATAACATGCCTGTATCAACAGATATGGATTAGTGGTAACTGGCCTAAGGACTGGATAAGATCGATATTTATTCCTACTCAATAGAAGGGAGTTGATACCGACTGTGGAAACTGTCGGACTATTACGCTGATCCATCATGCCAGTAAAAAACTACTGAAGGTCCTACAAAGACCACTATAGCCTTACTTTGACAAAGAGCTGCCACTGGAACAAGCAGGATTTAGAAAAGCCAGAAGAACAGGATATGTAATTGCTAACACTAGATGGATAATGGAAAATCCCAAAGAATTTAACTGGGAGCTCTTTTTTTGCTTCATCAATTACAGTAAAGCTTTTGTTTGTGTTGATCACCCGAAACTTTGGAATAACATGAAGGCTATGGATGTGCAAACTATCTGATCAGCCACATTATGAACATTTACATCGACCAAGAATCAACAGACTGAATGGATCACAGTGACATGGCATGGTTCAAAGTAGAGTGAAGCATCAGACAAGGATGCATCTTGTCACCAGTTTTCTTTAATTTATATGTAGAAGCTGTTTTCAGGAAGCCTTGACTTGCCAAAAAAGAAGGAATCAAAATTGTTGGATGAATTATCAACTACCTTAAATACGCAGATGATAAAACATGGAGACCAAAAAGCATAGATAGAATTAAAGACTTATTACAGAATGTCAACATGGAAAGCTCGAACATCCAATGCAAAGAATACAAAAATATTGACTACTGTCAGGTATGACTGGGACACATTTAGGATGGATGGTGGCAAACTTGAAGTTGTACCTACTTGGATCAATGATCACTCAAGGTGCAGTGATAATACCAAAAGTCTATAGGACAAAAGTTATAGGCAAATCAATAATTAACCCCTTCACGACCTTAGAAAGATAGATCCATCATGGTGCCCTGCTACTTAAAGACCCATGATGGATCTATCCATCATGGCGGAATTTTGGCACTGGAGTGCCGGTGACTGCGATCGGTTCACACAAACCACAGATTCGGGAAGGAGGGGACCTGTGCCTGACCTTAGGAGGGGTGGTGCCTGCTCCCCGGACCTATGGAGGCTGTGATTGGCTGACAAACGCCGCTCAGCCAATCACAGCCACTGTAATGTTTCAGCCATTGAAAGTGGCTGAAACAGTGAAATCCAGCCATATTCAGTGCAGCTATAGCACTGACCATTGGCTGGAGTTGGGTGACCTCAGCTGGATCACCCTCCCCCTGCTCCAGCAGCTCTGATTGGAGAGACCGGCCTTGTGACCGATCTCTCCAATCACCATGGACCTGTTGCCAGTGACCGCCCCCCTCAGCTTCACTTGTCGGTCCTGGAACACACCAGTACAGTGAGTGTATACAGTACAATGGCAGGGCGACAAGCTCCAGTCCCATGCGGTTATGTGACTGGAGCATGGGACCAGGAAGTTGCCGTGCTGCCATTGTACTGTATCAAACCGGTGAAAAGCCTCCTGATCTGCCGCCGCCGCCCTCCTCCATCTGCCACCTGTCTCCCCAATCTGCTGCCGCACCCCCACCTCTCATCCCCGTGATCGGCTGCCCGCCCCCTCCCCCTCGTGATCGGCTGCCCGGCCCCTTCCCCTCGTGATTGGCTGCCTGCCCCCTCACCACCGTGATCAGCTGCCCGCCCCCTCCCCCTCATCCACTTGATGTGCTGTCTGCTCCCCCCCACCTCTCACCCCTGTGATCTGTGCTCCTCACTCCCCCCAACCTCTCACCCCCATGATCTGTGTTCCCCGCTCCCCCCCACCTGTCACCCCCATGATCTGTGCTCCCCCCACCTGTCACCCCTGTGATCTGTGCTCCCAGCTCCCCTCCACCTGTCACCCCCATGATCTGTGCTCCCTCACCTGTCAACCCCGTGATCTGTGCTCCCTCACCTGTCACCCCCGTGATCTGTGCTCCCTCACCTGTCACCCCGTGGTCTGTGCTCCCTCACCTGTCACCCCGTGATGTGCTGTCCCCCCACCTCTCCCCCCCGTGATCTGTGCTCTGCTCACCTGTTACCCCCATGATCTGCTGCCTGCTCTCCGCTCACCTGTCACCCCCGTGATCTGCGCTCCCTCTCCCCCCTTTCATCCTCCCTGATCTGCTGCCTCCTTCATCTCCTGTGATCCTGCTGCCTAGATCCATCCTGTAAGGTAACTATCCCCAATCTCACCTCCCACTCCCCTTCCCTCTGTCCCACCCATCCCCCACTTCCCTTCATCCTCTGTCGCTCCTGCATTCACTGCGCCCTCTCCCATCCGCCGCCAACCTATCCCAGCTGCCGTCGTCTCACATTCACAGATGCTCCCTTTATATGCCGCTGCCCCCCCATCTGCTGCCCCGCCATCTGAGGCCCCCCCATCTGCCGCTGTTCTGATCCATCCTGTAAGTATTGTTCGTGGCTCTTTTCTAACTATTCCCAATCGCATCTCCCACTCCCTCTCCCCCCCCTCCTCCCCCACCTGCTTGCCGCCAAGTGCTGATCAGCTACGTGATTGGCTGATCAGGTTCGTAATTGTTGCTCGAGTTTTTGCTTTTTTTGTGCACCCCAAATAAAAAAAAAAAATAGACAAAACTTGAACAATTAGGTACCTGATCAGCAAGCGTCCTACAGTCGTACTCGACTTTGGACAGGACTTCTTTTTTCCATCCCACTTAGTCCCCCCCCTTTTTACAGAACAGCCGTGCATGCGCCCTGTTTTTTTTTATGCCATGGGGGTCTAGTTTCCAAAATGGGGTCACGTGTGGGGTGTGACGACATGGACTCTGAGTGCCTAGAATGGGTTAACTTTCTTAACATTCAGCCAGACATGAAGACAGTTTGTTTATAGATGGGGAATAATCCCTCATTGTTCTACAAGACTTTTGGGAGTTTAGTATTGAAGTTTTTGTTGACTCATGTAATTGTTTTGGCCACTGAAGGCCAGACACCCAGATAACTCAATTATGCGAACTTCCCATTGTATTACTAAGTGAATTGCTAGATGTGATGTAACTTACCTGTCTTACCCTTGTCTCTGGATATTTGAATATAGCTTGAAATTCATCCAATAAGAGAAGCAACCTTGTACAACCAATCCGATAAGGGCACAGTATATCCTAAGGGAAGGCTATGGCTATAAAAGGGGACTTCTTGGAGTCACCAGGGTTGATGGATGTTGCATGATCCAGTCTAAGCTCTTAGGAGCTGGCTAGGGGATCAGAACCAGGATGCCTTGTGGACTCGGTCTAGGGACTTTGGCTCTGACTAGAGGATCACTTGGCTACATCGCTTCAATCTAGGGACTCCGATTCCGATTGGAGACCATAACCACAGTCTAGGGATTTTGACTCCGGCTGCCAGGATTATATCATCATACCAGAGTCTACTAAAGAAAGAAACCCAGGTTGGGACAATTTGATCACCTGGCTACAGACTTTGCAGACCTCAGCCAGCTTCCTAAATCTGGCGTTATTCCATTCTTAGTGGGTGCCCGCCGAAAGCGGGTGCTTCTGGATTGGAGTAAGTATCCCTGGAAGCTCTGAGGCACAGACATTCTAATCCCTGGTGAGCCAGCGGAAGGGTGAGACTCTGTTGCCTGTTACATTTGTGTGTTTTGCTGGTTATGTGCTATGTGCCGTTAATTGTTTGGGGATCCAATAAAGTCTTAATATTGTGATTCCCTCACCCTGTGTTGTCTGAGTAGTGTTCCGTCCACGGTTAAGGAGGTCGGCGTTCAGTTGGGATGAGCCCTGGGCCATGCTGTCTTTCTAAAGAAAGCCACTGACCCCCGTGTCTCCACATGGGAGAGCTCCAAGGTTTCGGCACCTCAGGGGGTCTCCAAACACAACATGGAATACGCTAATTATTCCAGACAATTTTGCGTTTGAAAAGTCAAATGACGCTCCTTGCATTCCGAGCCCTGCTGTGCGCCCAAACATTTGATTTCCACCACATATGAGGTTTCTGTGTACTCAGGAGAAATTGCACCATACATTTCATGGGGCAATTTTTCCTGATACACTTGTGAAAAAAAGCTACCTTGTTGAAGCAACAATTTTGTGGTAAAAATGTTGTTTTTTATTTTCACGGCTCAACTTTATTAACTTTTGTGAAGCCCCCAGAGGTTCAAAGTGCTCAATAAACATCTAGATAAATTCCATGAGGGGTCTAGTTTCCAAAATGGGGTCACATGTAGGGGAGCTCCACTGTTTCGGCCCCTCAGGGGCTCTCCAAACGCAACATGGTGCGGCTAACGATTCCAGCTAATTTTCTGTTCAAAAAGTCAAATGACGCTCTTTCCGAGTCCTGTCGTGCACCCAAACAGTGGTTTTTCGCCACATATGAGGTATCTGCGTGTTCAGAAGAAATTGCCCAACAAATGTTGGGGGTTCATTTAATTCTGCTACCCTTGTGAATATGCAATATTTGAGGCTAAATTAACATTTTTGTTGCAAAAAGTACACACACATTGCTTTAGTTACTGTGAAGCACCTGAAGGGTTAATAACCTTCTTGAATGTGGTTTTGAGTAGCCTCAGGGGTGCCTTTTTTGGAATGGTGTCACTTTTGGGTGTTTTGTGTCATGTAGACCTTTCAAAATCGCTTCAAATGTGATGTGGTCCCTAAAAAAAGTGCCATTGTAAATTTTGTTGTAAAAATGAGAAATTGTTCATAAACTTTGAACCCCTCTAGCTTCCTTAATTTTTTTTTTTCCCAAAATTGTTCTGATGTAAAGTAGACATGTGGGAAACGTTATTTATTAATTATTTTGTGTTATATAGCTCGTTGGTTTTAGAGCATAAAAATTAAAAGTTTGAAAATTACAAAATTTTCAAAATTTTCGCGAAATTTCAGTTTTTTTTCACAAAGAAATGCAAAAAAAATCGGCCTAAATTTACCAGTAACATGAAGCCCAATATTTCACGAAAAAACAATCTCAGAATCACCGGGATCCATTGAACCGTTCCAGAGTTATAACCTCATAAAGTGACACTGGTCAAAATTGCAAAAAGTGGCCTGGTCTTTAGGGTCAAAATAGGCTGGGGGCTGAAGGGGTTAAGTCACTGGACTCGGTCTTCAAGTTGAGGAACAGAAGAAAAATCAATGCATTTGAAATGTGATGCTGGAGAAGGATGTTACCAATACCATGGATCGCAAGAACTACAAACATATCAATTTTGGAACAAACCAAGTCACACATGTTTCTTAAAGCAAGAATCATAAAGCTTTCACTTGCCTACTTTGTACACATTATACAAAGAAAGCAATCACTGGAGAAGGACATAATGGTCTGAAGAATGGACAGGAATAGGCGATGTGAAAGACTAGCAACCTGATGGCTTGATACAATCAAGATAATGCTGGATAAGACCCTGTGGATCTATCTTGGCTTATACAAGATCGATCTTCCTACAGCGCATTTATCCATCAAGTCATCATGGCTCAAGATCGAGTTGAAGGCCGTTAAATATTAATAATATTAACTATGATAATAATACAGTATGGAGAGAATCATTAGGTTTCTTGCAAACTAAAGAAGCCAATCAATTACTTTTAAAACAACAGCTTTATTAAGAATTAACTATTATTCCCTGAAAGTACAGATAGTCATGAAAACAAGATCAGTAGTGTACATAATGGGGACTTAAAGAAAAAAAAAAGACAACCATTTATAACTGTGTCATTGTAACTGGGTCATTGTCATCCATTCCCACAGTTCTGAGCGGGAGTAGACCCACTGGGCTGTAGCACCTATTCACCTGAGGGGCATGTCTAGGCACAGACAGGGTATTCACCTGAGCCTCTGATGGTCAGGTTAGGTTTGGCTGCCAATAGCAATCATTTGCTACTCAGGGAGACATGGTACTGCAATATCTGGCCCCAGGGGTCATGAGGTACAGATAAGGCAAATCTCTGAAGTGGTCTGATGCAGGCTGGATGGCAGGTGTAGGCAAGTACATCAGGTCCAGATGGTATGGATAGATGTAGTAGTGGGTATGGCAGGTACAGCTGGTATGAATAGGTGCAACAGCGAGTATATGACAGTACTAGGATACACCAATACGGCAATACAACACCAGGGTAAGGGACTTGACAAATAACAACTCATCTCTAAAGGATAGACACATTTCCCAGGCACCTCCAATAGGGGGAGGATGCTTTAAATCTCAAGTGCCTCTTAGCCATAGGCTGAGAGTCACTGCCGGGTTAGGGTGTGCTGGCACTTTAAGAATAGCTGCACCCGAAGTCAGGGAGGTGCAGGAGTGTTATGGAGACACAGAGGAGACAGACAGGCATATCAAAAACTCAGTGACACTGCACATTCAAAGCAAAGAAAGTAATGCAGCAACAAAAGTACAACAAGGGTTAACACCACAACACCAAACAGCAATAAAGTACTATCAAAAATTCTGGATCACAATATCTTACCAGATCAGTATAAAGACACTGCAGCTGGCATTAAAAGAAGTGTCAAGCCAGCTTATATAGGAGGAGCATGAACGTGACTGGCTCTCCCCTAGCATATTACCAAGAAGACTAACAAGCAGTCCAGCAGAGATTAACTCTTGCTAATCTGAACATGAACCAGAGGTCCCTGAGTCGACCCTGTGCTGATCATAGACATCAGAGAAGTTAGCAGGCAGAGTAAAGCAATCTGAAGTGTCTTCAGATCCTGATGCCACCTTAACAGTCGGCAATGCTGACAGAGACCTCCTAGTGACAACCATGTCCAGCATCACATCACATGTGCTCAAGTCTGATGTATTTTACCTCATTAAAATACAAGGTTTAATTGACTCAAGAGACTGCAATTTAGGAGAAAAGCAAGGTCACTATTAGAGATGAGCGAACCTCTAGAGGCTCGAGTCCGATTCGGTTCGTTGAACAGAGGCCGCGTTCAAGTTTGGTTCGGCGAGCCGTTCGAAGAACCTCTCGAACCCCATTGAAACCAATGGGAGGCAAACACAAACACATAAAAACACATTATAAATGTACACATAGAGTTAATAAACATTTCCATAACACCTGTCCCCGCGATGCGTCCTGCACTCTGTCTCCCGCCGCTTTTCCTTCCATAATGGCTGCATCCTCCCGGTAATCAGCACCAGCATAGGACCTATCGTGCCGTCAAAATAGCCATGTGATCAGTCATGTGTCTATTATCTCATTGGCTACAGACTGGTCACGTAGCTTTGACGTCCTGCTAGGACCTGTCAGTGCATCTCTACAGTACGCGGTGATCGTTTGTGTATCTCCGTGTACCGGCGACATGCTCTGGCACACGGTCGACTCCCCGTTCTACTTCCCCGTTCCATTAGTCACCGGCTGCCACAGCCGGTCAATAACGGAGATCACCGTTGCCATAGCAACGCGCCTGTCAGCGGTGACGTCAACGCTTACAGGCAGCAGCCTCTGGTCACTCATGAAGTGAAAACACTGCACGGGAACAGCAGCGTCTTCCTCCCATGCAGCGCTGCTGATGTAGCAGAGCTGCATGGGTTGAAGGAGAAAGAAGACAGAAGAGCAGGATCATAGAGGGATAAGAGGGAGTAATAAACTTGGAGTCTCTAAGTGTGTCTGTGTATTTATTTCTATTAAAGTATTTTTTCTCTGTGTGGTGTCTGTTTTTAACCCTTTATTGGAGATTCTTAATGGCTGGGTCAAACTTGCCTTATATTAAGAATCTCTGACTTAATACTAGCTAGTAAAACAAAGCTAGTATTAACTCATAATCACCCAGCAAGCCACCCGGCTCCAGGGCTGTTGGAAGAGTTGGATACAGCGCCAGATGATGGCGCTTCTATGAAAGCGCCAATTTCTGGGGCAGCTGCGGATTGCAATTCACAGCAGAGGGGCCCAGAAAGCTCTGGCTAACCTGTGCTGTGGATTCCAATCCCCAGATGCCTAGTTGTACCTGGCTGGACACAAAAATATGGCGAAGCCCACGTCATTTGTTTTTTAATTATTTCATGAAATAAGCAAAAAGCTCGAGTTCGAGTTCGAACACCCCCGAAAATCACTCGAACATGAAATTGGCGAACTTCGAACATCGCTGATCTCTAGTTCCTATAGACCAAATTCTGAGGTTTCTCAGGCTTGGTTGCAAAACTTTATGGACATCTGAAAACAGTGGTAATCAGCAGTAAAGCTGCATGCCTGAAAATTTTCCAGCCATTGTTGCTATTAAGAGTGCTTCCAGCCAATCCTTTCAGTATAAGTGGAACAAATTATGTTTAAGTTAAAAATACAGTTGAGCGAGTACCTACCTATTCGTACTCGCTATACTCATATCTTGCACTATCTAATACTCTCATATTCATTCCAAATAGTGTGTGCATTGCAAGTCAATGGTGAAAAACTCGCAAAGTAACGAGTAACTCGAATGCCGTACTATTCATGCGAGTAGCAAATAGTACAACATTCGGGTTACTCGTTACTTTGCGAAGTTTTCCCCATTGGCTTGCATTGCACACGCTATTCACAATGAATATGCGAGTAATAGACAGTACACGATATGAGTATAGCGAGTACGAATAGTAAGGTACTTGTTCAACTCTAGTTAAAATCTTTACGGAAACCGACTGGAATAGGATGGAAAAAATATTAAAACTTTCAATAAATAGTAATTAAAAATTGAATAGTAAAATGATTTTAATTTCTAAAAAGACAAAAAGAATTCTACTATTAAATTAGTACTACTAAAAACAGCAATAATAATTATAGTAAGAGAATTGCATTACATACCATATTTTACGGATTAAAAGACGTACTTTTCCTCCCCAAACATTTCTGGCAGTGGCTGCTGTTCCAGCCTATAGGGAACATTCCGATGATTTTTTTTTTTTTTAACAACCATGTTTTCAGTTTTATTTCTGGCATTTTCAACAAGTTTGCTCATTTATTTATTTTTCTTTTTAGCATTAAACACTGTAGCCAGTGGTTACATGTAAGCCTAGATAATAAAACCATCACAGCCAATGCATTATTTTGTAGCTTTTTCACACATTTAGTGTATTTTATTTTTGGTTAATAAAACACAGCATACTTAAGGCATAGCTTTTTGTTCAGGCTTTTTGTTATGGGCTACTTTACAGAACTAAAAAGCACTTGGAACAACACGTTTAAGAAAGATGTCACAAAAATAATGAAATTCATCCTGTTTTTCCAAGCCAAAAATGGCTTGTGTGAAGATCATTCAGTCACATAATCAGTCAAGTGTGTAAGGGAGTATTTTCCTATCCCATGAGTATTATAATGAATCAGCAAATTTTCTTCTTTAGCAACAAATGTTTTGGATGACTTATTGCCTTGAAAATTCTGGCAAAAATGACATAATTCTTCCAATATACATACTTCACGATAATGATATGTATACATACACACACAGTGCCTTGTGAAAGTATTCAGCCTCCTTGAATTTTTCAACCTTTTCCCACATTTCAGGCTTCAAACATAAAGTTAAAAATTGAAATGTTATGGTGAAGAATCAACAACAAGTGGGACACAATTGTGAAGTTGTATAAAAAGTATTGCTTATTTTAAAGTTTTGTAAAAAATAGAAAACTGAAAAGTGGGGCGTGCAATATTATTCGTCCCCTTTACTTTCAGTGCAGCAAACTCACTCCAGAAGTTCATTGAGGATCTCTGAATGATCCAGTGTTGTCATAAATGACTGATGATGATGAATATAAGCCACCTGTGTGTAATGAAGTCTCCGTATAAATGCACAGTCTCTGTGATAGTCTCCAGTGTTCTGTTTAAAGTGCAGAGAGCATCATGAAGACCAAGGAACACAACAGGCAGGTCCATGATACTGTTGTGGAGATGTTTAAAGACGGATTTGGTTCTAAAACTTTAAACATCCAAAGAAGCACTGTGCAAGTGATCATATTAAAATGGAAGGAGTTTCATACTACTGCAAATCTACCAAGACCCAACAGTCCCTCAAAAATTTCATGTCAAACAAGGAGAAGACTGATCAGAGATGCAGCCAAGAGGCCCATGATCACTCTGGATGAACTGCAGAGATCAACAGCTGAGGTGGGAGAGTCTGTCCATAGGACAACAATCAGTCGTACACTGCACAAATCTGACCTTTATGGAAGAGTGGCAAGAAGAAAGCCATTTCTCAAAGATAGCCATAAAAAGTGTAATTTAAAGTTTGCCACAAGCTACCTGGGAGACACACCAAACATGTGGAAGAAGGTGCTCTGGTCAGATGAAACCAAAATTGAAATTTTTGGGCACAAAGCCAAATGATATGTTTGGCATAAAAACAACTCAGCTCATCACCCTGAATACGCCATCCCTACTGTCAAGCATGGTGGTGGCAGCATTATGGTTTGCACCTGCTTTTCTTCGGCAGGGACAGGGAAAATGGTTAAAATTGTTGGGAACATGGATGGAGCCAAATACAGGACCATTCTTGAAGAAAACCTGTTGGAGGCTGCAGAAGACCTGAGACTGGGACGGAGATTTGTCTTTCAAGAAGAGAATGATCCCAAACATAAAGCAAAGTATACAATGGAATGGTTCACAAATAAATGTATCCAGGTGTTAGAATGGCCAAGTCAAAGTCCAGACCTGAATCCAATCGAGAATCTGTGGAAAGAGCTGAAAACTGCTGTTCACAAACGCTCTCTATCCAACCTCACTCAGCTCGAGCTGTTTGCAAAGGAAGAATGGGCAAGAATTTTATTCTCTCGATGTGCAAAACTGATAGAGACATACCCCAAGCGACTTGCAGCTGTAATCGCAGCAAAAGGTGGCGCTACAAAGTATTAACTTAAAGGGGACGAATAATATTGCACGCCCCAATTTTCAGTATTTTATTTATTACAAAAGTTTTTAAAATAAGCAATAAATGTTATTCAACTTCACAATTGTGTCCCACTTGTTGTTGATTCTTCACCATAACATTAAATTTTTCATCTTTATTTTTGAAGCCTGAAATATGGGAAAATGGTGAAAAATTCAAGGGGGCTGAATACTTTTGCAATGCACTGTGTGTGTGTGTGTGTGTGTATATATATATATATATATATATATATATATATATATATATATATATATATATATATATATATATATGTGTAAAATTTATATATTTATGTATTAATATAATTATTATAATAATATATATATATATATATAATTCATAATACCAGCTCTGGTTGCCCGGGATAGTAACTAAGTGTCTCTCTATCTCTATCTCTCTCCCATTGTCTCTCTCTATCTGTCTTTCTCTCTCTTTCTCTGTCTGCCTCTCTATCTGTCTATCACTCTCTGAGTATCACTCTGTCTCTCTCTGGCATTCTCTATCCGTCTCTCTCTATCTGTCTGTCTCTGTCTCTCTCTCTGTTGTTCTCTGTCTGTCTCTGTCTCTCTCTGTCTCTCTGTCTGCCTCTCTCTGTCTGTCTCTCTGTCTGTTTCTCTCTGTCTGTCTCTGTGTTTCTCTCTAAACATCTCTGTCTCTCTCTGTCTCTTTCACTGTCTGTTTCTCTCTGTCTCTGTTTCTCTCTCTTTCTGTCTATCTCTCACTCTCTGTCTCTCTGTTTCTCTCTATCTCTTTCTATCTGTCTCTCTCTCTCTCTTTGTCTCTATGTGTGTCTCTCCCTGTCTGCCTCTCTCTCTCCATCTGTCTCTCTGTCTGTCTCTCTATCTCTCTGTTTCTCTGTCTCTCTTCTTCTTTGTCTCTCTCTATCCATCTTTCTCTGTTTCTCTCTGCCTCTCTCTCTCTGTCTGTCTCTCTCTCTGTCACTCTATCTTTCTCTCTGTTTCTCTGTTTCTGTCTGTCTGTTTCTCTCTATATCTCTGTCTCTCTCTCACTGTTTGCCTCTCTCTCCGTCACACTTTCTCTGTCTCTGTCTGTCTTTTACTCTGTCCATAATAGGAGTCTATAACAGATCCGCTTCCAGCTCCAATGACTGTAATGTAAGCAGGTTTTTAGGCGAATAACTGTAAATCACAGGGTTAAATTTTCCACTCAAAACATAGTTTATGACATTTCCTGACTCAAATAAGACACCACAATTTTGTGATTCTAAATGTGACTATGGATTCCTTTAGTGGAGACACACACACACACACACACACACACATACACTCAGCTTTATATATTAGATAACCTAAGTATAGATGATGCAATATGCCCCACATACTTCTCAACAATTAAATTGCAACACAAAGAACTAAAAGTTGTGAAAATTATGGAAATCACAGACTCAATAGTAGATTATGAGTATGAACACCACATGCAGAAAAACACACATATTCTAGTATACTTTGCATGAGGTTATTGATGATTGTTTAATAGGGATGATCAAATACCAAAATATCTGCTTTGACGAATATCCGATGAATAGGTCGCCGCTATTCGCGTATTTGCGAATGTTCGACACCCAATGTAAGTCTAAGGGAAACCCGAATGCTTTCACGTTGGACCTAACAGTGAGCTGTGGTAACTGAGGAAAAGGCTGAAATGGATGGGAAAAGGCAGAACCAGCATGGGCACAGCCTGTAGAAGGTGCCTGACTGCATTTCTGGTGTCTTGGAATAACGTACTCAGAGCAGCACGTGGCTTTTACATAGTCACCAGAACAGCTCTCAAACCAAATCGCTTTTTTGACAAACAGAACACAGGTCTTTCGGTCTCTCTCTGTCTGTTGGTCTCTCCCTCTCCCTCCCTCTCTCATACTTACCGATCACTGACCGATCACCGGTGTGGTGCTGCACGGCTACACTACACTACGCTGGCGGCTTCTCCAGCTTTTGAAAATGCTGGCCACTCATTATTCCATCTCGTATTCACTGCTCCCCCCGCCCACCAGCGCCTATGTTTGGTTGCATTCAGACACGCCCCCACGCTGAGTGATACCTGTCTCACTGCAACCCATCACAACCGCCGGTGGGCGGGTCTATGTAGTGCAGTAAAATAAATAAATAATTAAATTAAATCGGCGTGCGGTCCCCCACAATTTTTATACCAGCAAAGTAAAGCCACATGGCTGAAGGCTAGTATATATATCAGGATAGGGAGACCCATGTTATGGGGAGCCCCCCAGCCTAAAAATATCAGCCAGCAGCTGCCCGGAATTGCCACATCCAAAAGATGCGACAGTCCTGAGACTCTACTCGGCTCATCCAGAATTGCCCTGGTGCGGTGGCAATCGCGGTAATAAGGAGTTAATGGCAGCCCGTAGCTGCCACTAAGTTCTAGGTTAATCATGGCAGGCGTCTATGAGATATTATAAAGATGATCTAGTTGGATGTTTTCTGGTTGAAGATCTTTCAAGAAAATCATGATTTTTATGAAGGATAACTCTCCATCACATTGAAGTATTCCACTGCTTGTCTAACCAATAAGAATTAATAATTTCATCAATTCCATCATATAATATTAGAGGATGAATCCATATAGAATGAAAATATCCACCATATAAGCATATGAAAAATAGGAGAAACGATGGTGGATTTGAGAAGTTTAAAACTATCAACTTTATTAATGAAGGTTTAAAAATTACATATAGTAAGAACATAGGACATGCAGCAAATTATGCATACAGAACACTGAACAGAAAACATACAGGACTGACAATATCCAGAGATAGTACAAAATATGTAGTAGTCAAGGAAATATCACCAATTCACATAGGCTGCAAAGTTGCATGAGATAGAAAGTACATCACAATACATGGCATGGACCAAAGAATTACGTCAAAATCAAGGACTGAATACTTGTAAGGGTGAGATCAGTTCAACTGCCATGTAGTATAAAGAAAGAAACAGCAGTCTGCCCCCTGCAGGGTTAGGGTAAAAGTGAACCGTTTGAGTATAAGTACTAGTAAGAAGGTGCAGTTAAGTTCAAGAGTATACAAGTCATACAAACCGGTTCAAGAAAGTATCCCTGTAGGCCCACGGCAGTCCTTGATTTTGACGTAATTCTTTGGTCCATGCCATGTATTGTGATGTACTTTCTATCTCATGCAACTTTGCAGCCTATGTGAATTGGTGATATTTCCTTGACTACTACATATTTTGTACTATCTCTGGATATTGTCAGTCCTGTATGTTTTCTGTTCAGTGTTCTGTATGCATAATTTGCTGCATGTCCTATGTTCTTACTATATGTAATTTTTAAACCTTCATTAATAAAGTTGATAGTTTTAAACTTCTCAAATCCACCATTGCTTGTCTAACCAGTAAAGGTCCTAACCATTAAATAATAGAGACATGACCTCCTTCCACACCTGATATAAACCCTGTTGAGAATTTAAGGACCCTTCATTAAACAAGAGATTTTTGATGAAGGAAAACAGTCAACTTTCTGAAAACGGGATGCTGTGGTTGGTGCTGCCCACAAAGTAGATCATCAACAGATTAAGAAACTTACAAACTCCATGAATGGAAGGCTTATGACTGTTATTAAATGGAAGGGTGGCTATAGTGATTAATGATTTTTTTTAAGAATATACAAAATGCATTTTTGTACATTTAACCTCCAATCTTCATGTCGCCATGTCCTTGTTAAAGCATATTCACACTAACGTATTGCTGTGGAAAATTCACATTATTTTGCAATATGTGTTAAGTAAAAACAGCTGAAATTAATCAATAAGAGAAACTTTCATCACGTCTGGATAGTCATGCCATATGTTACGGTTGCTGCGAGCACTGGAGACTAAGTCCAGATTTCTTACTACTGCACATGTGCGAGCGCTGGAGACTAAGTCGAGATTTCTTGCTACTGCACATGTGCGAGCGCTGGAGACTAAGTCCAGATTTCTTGCTACTGCACATGTGCGAGCGCCGGAGACTAAGTCCTATCTTGGAGCCATTGCACATGTGCGGGTGACATCATCGCTGACACGAGGTCACATGTCTCTGACACCTTCTATGCCGATTGGTCGCTGGTCATGTGCTTGTGATGCCTTGCTCGGTGATAGGCCAGCATGACGTCACTCCTGTCGTTCTGGCAGCGGATTGGCTCTGGTGTCCTCCATCTTGGATGAGGCACAGAGTCTATATAAGACCCTGACACACGCCGCATGGCGCTCAGTCCTCTTGGTTCATGCATAAGAGTAGACGCTCTGTGCGCGTTCCTCTAGGCATTCCTTTGTCTATGCTAGGTGAGCGCTACCGGCAGGGTAGCGTTCTTATACCTTACAGCTTCGGCTGCTGTCCGTATCCTTACCTCTTAGGGGAGCGGACATAGGCAGGTGCCTGAGGCACATGGTCTGGCTGGGCCTTGTGGTTCGACTCGTAGGTGGATGTTGCCGCTAGGGTAACGTTCCTTATACTGCGTCTGGCAGTTGTTCGTATCCTCGCACACTAGGGGAGCGAACAGAGGTAGGAGCTTTGTGCGGCTTACGCTGCTGTTCGTCTCTTTTGCACCACTAGAAGAGCGGACCTAGGTAGGTGCCATTTCGCACACATTGCCTTTGTCTCTGTGATTATTAACAGAGATCATTCCGCACACCCTCCAAGTAAGGGAGGAATTGCTTTACTTACTTATTATATCCTTCTGTGAGTTAACAGAGGTATTGCACTCTGCCATAGTCTGCAGCAGAGTCTTTGCACGGTGGACCCTGACTGTCTGATACTCCTTTAGGTTATCAGACAGCCCCCCGTAACATTAGGACTGAGCCAAGGGTCTGGCAGTTATGGCAGAATATCAGCAGTTACACCGTTACATACAAGTACTTGAGTCACGGCTCAAGAGTATAGAGGATAAACCTCAGACCATGGTGACATCTGCACATGATCCTCGACTTGCTCTGCCAAACAGATATTCTGGCGATGCCAGATCATGTCGTGGTTTCATTAGTCAGTGTCAGATACACCTAGAGGTCAACTCTTCTCGCTTCTCTACGGAGAGGTCCAGAGTAGGCTTTATCATCTCCTTACTTCAGGACAAAGCCTTAGAATGGGCGACTCCCCTATGGGAGCGCTCTGATGTGGTTACTCTGAGACATCAAGACTTTCTTGATGCTCTTAAGGCGGTATTCATGGGTCCGCAGGTTACCCATGATGCGGCCCTGAGACTGTTAGATCTATCTCAGGGTTCGTTATCCACTAGTTCTTATGCCATTGCTTTTAGAACTCTGGTGGCAGAACTAGATTGGCCAGAGAAGGTGTTGATTCCTATCTTCTGGAGAGGGTTGGCAGGCTATGTCAAGGATGCTCTTGCTACTCGTGAGGTCCCTGCTTCTCTGGAGGACTTGATCACAGTAGCAACGAGGATCGATGTACGCCATAAGGAACGTAGACTCGAGGTCTCTTCCTCACGCCCTAAGCATCGGGCTATTCCAGTTGTTGAGGGTCCACTACCATCTTCCTCAGCATCTGAAACATCTCCCACTCCTATGGATTTAGGTCATACGTCTTCCAGACTACGCAAGTCTGGTCCTCCTATATGTTACGTATGTCGTCAGGCTGGGCACTATGCCAACAAGTGTCCTAGTCGTCAGGGAAACTCCCTGGCCTAGTAACCATTAGAGGGGGGTTACTAGAGACGTCTTCTGCACCCTCTAAGTGTTGTATCCCAGGTCAGCTCTCGTTATCTGAGAATACGTGGCCTATTATGGCTTTTGTGGATTCCGGAGCTGACGGGACTTTTGTGTCCTCAGGATTTGTAAAGGGACACAATATTCCCTCTATCATGTTAGAGGCGCCTATTCCTGTCCGTGTTGTTAATGGAACTATGTTGTCTGACTCCATTACATTGAGGACAGTTCCCTTGCGCCTTTCCCTGTCTCAGGGTCACATAGAGGAGATTTCTTTTCTTGTTTTGCCTGAGGGTATAGACGACATCCTTCTGGGTCTCCCATGGCTTCGGACTCATGCTCCTCACATTGACTGGGAGTCTGACAGCATTATTAGTTGGGGTTCGAAATGTCAGTCCCGATGTCTTCCCTTACCACCTAAGGTCATTGCGGTTGCATCTACTGATCTCTCTCCCATACCTACACCCTATCTGGATTTCGCTGACGTGTTCTCCAAACAGGGTGCTGAGGTTCTTCCACCCCATAGGCCGTATGACTGTGCCATAGACCTTATCCCAGGTTCGGTTCCACCTAAAGGCAGGGTTTACCCCCTGTCGATACCTGAGTCAGAGGCCATGTCGACCTATATAAGAGAGAGTTTAGAGAAGGGGTTCATTCGTAAGTCTGTCTCTCCCGCGGGAGCTGGGTTTTTCTTTGTTAGGAAGAAAGAGGGTGATTTGCGTCCCTGCATAGATTACAGGGGTCTCAACGCAATCACAATAAAGAACAAATACCCATTACCTTTAATTTCGGAGCTCTTTGACAGATTGAGAGGAGCTCAAGTTTTTACAAAGTTGGATCTGCGGGGTGCGTATAACTTGGTACGAATTCGAAAGGGTGACGAATGGAAGACCGCTTTTAACACCCGAGACGGTCACTATGAATACCTCGTCATGCCTTTTGGGTTATGTAATGCACCCGCAGTATTTCAGGACTTCGTAAACGATGTGTTCAGGGATTTACTGTTATCCTCAGTAGTGGTGTATCTGGACGACATCCTGATTTTTTCTCCTGATCTGGAGACTCATCGTCAGGATGTCGTTCGTGTCCTTTCCCGTTTAAGGGAGCACTCATTGTTTGCTAAACTCGAGAAATGTGTATTCGAGCAGTCCTCATTGCCTTTTTTGGGTTACATTATCTCACAAGAGGGCCTGGCTATGGATCCTGCGAAGCTCTCTGCTGTGCTGCAATGGTCCGAACCTCATTCCTTGAAGGCGGTGCAACGCTTCTTAGGATTCATAAATTATTACAGGCAGTTCATACCCCATTTTTCTACTTTGGTGGCCCCTTTGGTGGCCTTGACTAAGAAAGGTGCTAATCCCAAAGCCTGGTCTACTGAGACATCTCAGGCTTTTGAGGCAGTAAAAAGACACTTTTCAACTGCTCCCGTTCTTCAAAGACCCGATGAGAGTAAGCCCTTCCTCTTAGAGGTTGATGCCTCTTCAGTGGGTGCTGGTGCGGTCTTGTATCAAAAGAACGGTGCAGGTAGAAAAAGGCCGTGTTTCTTCTTTGCGAAAACCTTTTCACCAGCAGAGAGAAACTATACCATTGGGGATAGGGAACTGCTCGCCTTGAGATTAGCCTTGGAGGAGTGGCGTCACTTGCTGGAAGGAGCGAAACATCCTTTCCAGGTCTATACAGACCATAAGAATCTGACGTACTTACAAACCGCTCAGTGTCTGAATCCTCGCCAAGCCCGCTGGTCCTTGTTTTTCTCCCGCTTTCACTTCTCCATCAACTATCTGTCTGGGAGTAAGAATAACAAGGCAGACGCCCTGTCTCGCTCTATGCTTTCTACCCAGGAGGAGATTGACGAACCTCGTCTTATCCTTCCCTCCAGGGTTTTTCATACGCTCTCCCCTGTGACGTTAGACCAAATCCCACCGGGCAAGACCTTTGTTCCGCCTGATCGACAGAATGATATACTGTCATGGGCCCACACCTCAAAGGTGGGTGGGCATTTTGGTATTAGGCGGACACGAGAGTTACTGGAGAGGTGGTATTGGTGGCCACACTTAGCCAGCCACATCAAGAGATATGTCGGTTCCTGCTACTCGTGTGCTCGCAACCGTCCATTACGGCAGAGACCGGCTGGACTCTTGCATCCTTTACCAGTGCCAGATAGACCATGGGAGGTGGTAGGCATGGACTTTGTGGGTGATCTTCCATGTTCACAGGGACATAGATTTGTGTGGGTCATTACGGACCATTTCTCCCGGATGGTTCATCTCGTACCGTTATCGAGAATCCCATCTTCCAGGGTACTAGCCAAACTATTCCTCAAGCATGTCTTTAGGCTTCACGGGATGCCAGATCGTATCATTTGTGATAGAGGCCCGCAATTTACTTCCCGTTTCTGGCGAGATCTTTGTAGCCTTCTGCAAATTGAGTTGAATCTCTCTTCGGCATACCATCCGGAGACCAATGGTTTGGTTGAACGTACCAATCAATCTATGATTATATACCTTCGACACTTTGTTGCTGAGAACCACGATAACTGGTCCTCCCTCCTACCCTGGGCAGAATTTGCCCTTAACAATTCGCTGGCTGAGGCCACTGGGCAGACACCGTTCGTACTCAATAATGGGCAACACCCTAGGGTACCGGTACCGTTTCCCGCTGCTGCACCTCCTCCTCTTGTGGCCGACTGGGCAACTAATGCCAGAGAGGTTTGGGATCGGACTCAAGAGTCGATCCAAGCAGCTAAGGACCGTATGAAGACGGTGTCCGATCGGTTTCGTCGCCCGGCTCCTGTCTTTTCTCCAGGGGACTTTGTGTGGCTCTCTGCAAAACACGTGAGACTTAGAGTGAGCTCTGTCAAATTTGCTCCTCGCTTCCTGGGTCCTTATGAGGTTCTTCGACAGGTAAATCCTGTAGTCTACCAATTGAAGTTACCCGTCCATCTTAAGATTCATGACAAATTCCATGTCTCACTGCTAAAGCCGGCTATTTTACCTCACGCTCGTGAGGTGCACTCTCCTGCCTCTGATTCCTCTCGCTCTAGCTATGAGGTACGAGCCATAGTTGGTTCTAAGATGGTTAGAGGGCGCAGGTTCTTCTTGATAGATTGGGAGGGTTACGGCCCGGAACATCGCTCTTGGGAGCCTGAGGAGGCTGTCCATGCTCCCGACTTAGTTGCCGATTACCTGCGTCGCCGGGAGGGGGGCCCTTGAGGGGGAGGTACTGTTACGGTTGCTGCGAGCACTGGAGACTAAGTCCAGATTTCTTACTACTGCACATGTGCGAGCGCTGGAGACTAAGTCCAGATTTCTTGCTACTGCACATGTGCGAGCGCTGGAGACTAAGTCCAGATTTCTTGCTACTGCACATGTGCGAGCGCCGGAGACTAAGTCCTATCTTGGAGCCATTGCACATGTGCGGGTGACATCATCGCTGACACGAGGTCACATGTCTCTGACACCTTCTATGTCGATTGGTCGCTGGTCATGTGCTTGTGATGCCTTGCTCGGTGATAGGCCAGCATGACGTCACTCCTGTCGTTCTGGCAGCGGATTGGCTCTGGTGTCCTCCATCTTGGATGAGGCACAGAGTCTATATAAGACCCTGACACACGCCGCATGGCGCTCAGTCCTCTTGGTTCATGCATAAGAGTAGACGCTCTGTGCGCGTTCCTCTAGGCATTCCTTTGTCTATGCTAGGTGAGCGCTACCGGCAGGGTAGCGTTCTTATACCTTACAGCTTCGGCTGCTGTCCGTATCCTTACCTCTTAGGGGAGCGGACATAGGCAGGTGCCTGAGGCACATGGTCTGGCTGGGCCTTGTGGTTCGACTCGTAGGTGGATGTTGCCGCTAGGGTAACGTTCCTTATACTGCGTCTGGCAGTTGTTCGTATCCTCGCACACTAGGGGAGCGAACAGAGGTAGGAGCTTTGTGCGGCTTACGCTGCTGTTCGTCTCTTTTGCACCACTAGAAGAGCGGACCTAGGCAGGTGCCATATCTAGTGGTTCGTGTCCTCGCACACTAGTGGAGCGAACGCAGGTAGGAGCTTTGTGCGGCTTACGCTGCTGTTCGTCTCTTTTGCACCACTAGAAGAGCGGACCTAGGTAGGTGCCATTTCGCACACATTGCCTTTGTCTCTGTGATTATTAACAGAGATCATTCCGCACACCCTCCAAGTAAGGGAGGAATTGCTTTACTTACTTATTATATCCTTCTGTGAGTTAACAGAGGTATTGCACTCTGCCATAGTCTGCAGCAGAGTCTTTGCACGGTGGACCCTGACTGTCTGATACTCCTTTAGGTTATCAGACAGCCCCCCGTAACATTAGGACTGAGCCAAGGGTCTGGCAGTTATGGCAGAATATCAGCAGTTACACCGTTACATACAAGTACTTGAGTCACGGCTCAAGAGTATAGAGGATAAACCTCAGACCATGGTGACATCTGCACATGATCCTCGACTTGCTCTGCCAAACAGATATTCTGGCGATGCCAGATCATGTCGTGGTTTCATTAGTCAGTGTCAGATACACCTAGAGGTCAACTCTTCTCGCTTCTCTACGGAGAGGTCCAGAGTAGGCTTTATCATCTCCTTACTTCAGGACAAAGCCTTAGAATGGGCGACTCCCCTATGGGAGCGCTCTGATGTGGTTACTCTGAGACATCAAGACTTTCTTGATGCTCTTAAGGCGGTATTCATGGGTCCGCAGGTTACCCATGATGCGGCCCTGAGACTGTTAGATCTATCTCAGGGTTCGTTATCCACTAGTTCTTATGCCATTGCTTTTAGAACTCTGGTGGCAGAACTAGATTGGCCAGAGAAGGTGTTGATTCCTATCTTCTGGAGAGGGTTGGCAGGCTATGTCAAGGATGCTCTTGCTACTCGTGAGGTCCCTGCTTCTCTGGAGGACTTGATCACAGTAGCAACGAGGATCGATGTACGCCATAAGGAACGTAGACTCGAGGTCTCTTCCTCACGCCCTAAGCATCGGGCTATTCCAGTTGTTGAGGGTCCACTACCATCTTCCTCAGCATCTGAAACATCTCCCACTCCTATGGATTTAGGTCATACGTCTTCCAGACTACGCAAGTCTGGTCCTCCTATATGTTACGTATGTCGTCAGGCTGGGCACTATGCCAACAAGTGTCCTAGTCGTCAGGGAAACTCCCTGGCCTAGTAACCATTAGAGGGGGGTTACTAGAGACGTCTTCTGCACCCTCTAAGTGTTGTATCCCAGGTCAGCTCTCGTTATCTGAGAATACGTGGCCTATTATGGCTTTTGTGGATTCCGGAGCTGACGGGACTTTTGTGTCCTCAGGATTTGTAAAGGGACACAATATTCCCTCTATCATGTTAGAGGCGCCTATTCCTGTCCGTGTTGTTAATGGAACTATGTTGTCTGACTCCATTACATTGAGGACAGTTCCCTTGCGCCTTTCCCTGTCTCAGGGTCACATAGAGGAGATTTCTTTTCTTGTTTTGCCTGAGGGTATAGACGACATCCTTCTGGGTCTCCCATGGCTTCGGACTCATGCTCCTCACATTGACTGGGAGTCTGACAGCATTATTAGTTGGGGTTCGAAATGTCAGTCCCGATGTCTTCCCTTACCACCTAAGGTCATTGCGGTTGCATCTACTGATCTCTCTCCCATACCTACACCCTATCTGGATTTCGCTGACGTGTTCTCCAAACAGGGTGCTGAGGTTCTTCCACCCCATAGGCCGTATGACTGTGCCATAGACCTTATCCCAGGTTCGGTTCCACCTAAAGGCAGGGTTTACCCCCTGTCGATACCTGAGTCAGAGGCCATGTCGACCTATATAAGAGAGAGTTTAGAGAAGGGGTTCATTCGTAAGTCTGTCTCTCCCGCGGGAGCTGGGTTTTTCTTTGTTCGGAAGAAAGAGGGTGATTTGCGTCCCTGCATAGATTACAGGGGTCTCAACGCAATCACAATAAAGAACAAATACCCATTACCTTTAATTTCGGAGCTCTTTGACAGATTGAGAGGAGCTCAAGTTTTTACAAAGTTGGATCTGCGGGGTGCGTATAACTTGGTACGAATTCGAAAGGGTGACGAATGGAAGACCGCTTTTAACACCCGAGACGGTCACTATGAATACCTCGTCATGCCTTTTGGGTTATGTAATGCACCCGCAGTATTTCAGGACTTCGTAAACGATGTGTTCAGGGATTTACTGTTATCCTCAGTAGTGGTGTATCTGGACGACATCCTGATTTTTTCTCCTGATCTGGAGACTCATCGTCAGGATGTCGTTCGTGTCCTTTCCCGTTTAAGGGAGCACTCATTGTTTGCTAAACTCGAGAAATGTGTATTCGAGCAGTCCTCATTGCCTTTTTTGGGTTACATTATCTCACAAGAGGGCCTGGCTATGGATCCTGCGAAGCTCTCTGCTGTGCTGCAATGGTCCGAACCTCATTCCTTGAAGGCGGTGCAACGCTTCTTAGGATTCATAAATTATTACAGGCAGTTCATACCCCATTTTTCTACTTTGGTGGCCCCTTTGGTGGCCTTGACTAAGAAAGGTGCTAATCCCAAAGCCTGGTCTACTGAGACATCTCAGGCTTTTGAGGCAGTAAAAAGACACTTTTCAACTGCTCCCGTTCTTCAAAGACCCGATGAGAGTAAGCCCTTCCTCTTAGAGGTTGATGCCTCTTCAGTGGGTGCTGGTGCGGTCTTGTATCAAAAGAACGGTGCAGGTAGAAAAAGGCCGTGTTTCTTCTTTGCGAAAACCTTTTCACCAGCAGAGAGAAACTATACCATTGGGGATAGGGAACTGCTCGCCTTGAGATTAGCCTTGGAGGAGTGGCGTCACTTGCTGGAAGGAGCGAAACATCCTTTCCAGGTCTATACAGACCATAAGAATCTGACGTACTTACAAACCGCTCAGTGTCTGAATCCTCGCCAAGCCCGCTGGTCCTTGTTTTTCTCCCGCTTTCACTTCTCCATCAACTATCTGTCTGGGAGTAAGAATAACAAGGCAGACGCCCTGTCTCGCTCTATGCTTTCTACCCAGGAGGAGATTGACGAACCTCGTCTTATCCTTCCCTCCAGGGTTTTTCATACGCTCTCCCCTGTGACGTTAGACCAAATCCCACCGGGCAAGACCTTTGTTCCGCCTGATCGACAGAATGATATACTGTCATGGGCCCACACCTCAAAGGTGGGTGGGCATTTTGGTATTAGGCGGACACGAGAGTTACTGGAGAGGTGGTATTGGTGGCCACACTTAGCCAGCCACATCAAGAGATATGTCGGTTCCTGCTACTCGTGTGCTCGCAACCGTCCATTACGGCAGAGACCGGCTGGACTCTTGCATCCTTTACCAGTGCCAGATAGACCATGGGAGGTGGTAGGCATGGACTTTGTGGGTGATCTTCCATGTTCACAGGGACATAGATTTGTGTGGGTCATTACGGACCATTTCTCCCGGATGGTTCATCTCGTACCGTTATCGAGAATCCCATCTTCCAGGGTACTAGCCAAACTATTCCTCAAGCATGTCTTTAGGCTTCACGGGATGCCAGATCGTATCATTTGTGATAGAGGCCCGCAATTTACTTCCCGTTTCTGGCGAGATCTTTGTAGCCTTCTGCAAATTGAGTTGAATCTCTCTTCGGCATACCATCCGGAGACCAATGGTTTGGTTGAACGTACCAATCAATCTATGATTATATACCTTCGACACTTTGTTGCTGAGAACCACGATAACTGGTCCTCCCTCCTACCCTGGGCAGAATTTGCCCTTAACAATTCGCTGGCTGAGGCCACTGGGCAGACACCGTTCGTACTCAATAATGGGCAACACCCTAGGGTACCGGTACCGTTTCCCGCTGCTGCACCTCCTCCTCTTGTGGCCGACTGGGCAACTAATGCCAGAGAGGTTTGGGATCGGACTCAAGAGTCGATCCAAGCAGCTAAGGACCGTATGAAGACGGTGTCCGATCGGTTTCGTCGCCCGGCTCCTGTCTTTTCTCCAGGGGACTTTGTGTGGCTCTCTGCAAAACACGTGAGACTTAGAGTGAGCTCTGTCAAATTTGCTCCTCGCTTCCTGGGTCCTTATGAGGTTCTTCGACAGGTAAATCCTGTAGTCTACCAATTGAAGTTACCCGTCCATCTTAAGATTCATGACAAATTCCATGTCTCACTGCTAAAGCCGGCTATTTTACCTCACGCTCGTGAGGTGCACTCTCCTGCCTCTGATTCCTCTCGCTCTAGCTATGAGGTACGAGCCATAGTTGGTTCTAAGATGGTTAGAGGGCGCAGGTTCTTCTTGATAGATTGGGAGGGTTACGGCCCGGAACATCGCTCTTGGGAGCCTGAGGAGGCTGTCCATGCTCCCGACTTAGTTGCCGATTACCTGCGTCGCCGGGAGGGGGGCCCTTGAGGGGGAGGTACTGTTACGGTTGCTGCGAGCACTGGAGACTAAGTCCAGATTTCTTACTACTGCACATGTGCGAGCGCTGGAGACTAAGTCCAGATTTCTTGCTACTGCACATGTGCGAGCGCTGGAGACTAAGTCCAGATTTCTTGCTACTGCACATGTGCGAGCGCCGGAGACTAAGTCCTATCTTGGAGCCATTGCACATGTGCGGGTGACATCATCGCTGACACGAGGTCACATGTCTCTGACACCTTCTATGTCGATTGGTCGCTGGTCATGTGCTTGTGATGCCTTGCTCGGTGATAGGCCAGCATGACGTCACTCCTGTCATTCTGGCAGCGGATTGGCTCTGGTGTCCTCCATCTTGGATGAGGCACAGAGTCTATATAAGACCCTGACACACGCCGCATGGCGCTCAGTCCTCTTGGTTCATGCATAAGAGTAGACGCTCTGTGCGCGTTCCTCTAGGCATTCCTTTGTCTATGCTAGGTGAGCGCTACCGGCAGGGTAGCGTTCTTATACCTTACAGCTTCGGCTGCTGTCCGTATCCTTACCTCTTAGGGGAGCGGACATAGGCAGGTGCCTGAGGCACATGGTCTGGCTGGGCCTTGTGGTTCGACTCGTAGGTGGATGTTGCCGCTAGGGTAACGTTCCTTATACTGCGTCTGGCAGTTGTTCGTATCCTCGCACACTAGGGGAGCGAACAGAGGTAGGAGCTTTGTGCGGCTTACGCTGCTGTTCGTCTCTTTTGCACCACTAGAAGAGCGGACCTAGGCAGGTGCCATATCTAGTGGTTCGTGTCCTCGCACACTAGTGGAGCGAACGCAGGTAGGAGCTTTGTGCGGCTTACGCTGCTGTTCGTCTCTTTTGCACCACTAGAAGAGCGGACCTAGGTAGGTGCCATTTCGCACACATTGCCTTTGTCTCTGTGATTATTAACAGAGATCATTCCACACACCCTCCAAGTAAGGGAGGAATTGCTTTACTTACTTATTATATCCTTCTGTGAGTTAACAGAGGTATTGCACTCTGCCATAGTCTGCAGCAGAGTCTTTGCACGGTGGACCCTGACTGTCTGATACTCCTTTAGGTTATCAGACAGCCCCCCGTAACACCATAACACTAAGGGTTTGATGCCTCCAGGCTCTAATAATGACTTCCACTTGAAAATAAAAAAACGAAACAACTTCTTCAGACTCTAGTTTTATAGTAGGATTCACAGTAGTCACCTGATTATCATAGGCCCAAAAACATATAAGGAAACTGTAGGGAAGCATCTTTTAGCAAGAAATTTGTATGACATAAAGACAGTTAAAGAGGACCTTTCACCAATTATTTCATGTTGAAATGAACTCACAATGTTATGATGGCTACAGAGCAGAATATTTTTTATTTCACTTCACCAAACATTGTGGTACATTGAAGTCTGTATATGCAGTGTTTGGCCAAGGAAACTTTTGCAGCCAATAAAATACATCACATTAACTTCCTTTCAAAATTGGAAAATATCCGTAGTGCTATCAGCTCAGAACTAACAGTATCTAGTGAGATCCAGCTATACTGATCTATTCTTCAGAGAAATCTGGCCAGAACTGGTCTTCATGGAAGAATTGCTGCCAAAGTTCCATACTTTTAACATGGAATAAAATCAATTCACTCAACTATTGATTAGAACATAGGAACTGGGGTGGAGAAATGACAACAAGTGATCTGGACTGAAGAGTACAAAATTTGAAATATTTTTCTTTAATAGAAGGCTCCTTTCCTAATAGCTGGAGAACAGTACAATAATGAGTGTCTGCATGCAACACTGAAGCATGATGGAGGAACCTTTAAGGTTGAATTACTGGTGTCCTCAATATGGGAAATGCAGACAGATACTTATTGTGCAATACTATCAGGGAGGTATCTGGCTGATTTCAAATTTATTCTTGGATTGTGACCCCCTAAGATAGAGCCAATGTCACCAGGAAGTCTCTTCATATTAAAAAAGATGGAGTCCTGAAAGTGTTCCCTGCCACATAGTCATGTTCTCAATAACATTGAGTCTTTCTGGGATTACATGAAAAGAAAAATTTAAATGTCTCATCTGAAATATTTAGTAAAGCCTCACTGTCGGGTTCTTTCAAAAACTTTGTGCAACTGTAGCTAAAAGAATTGATACTTTGGTAAAACCAAACATTGATTTGAGTTATATTTCTCTTTTATTCATTCACTTTACATTTTGCTAATTGATAAAAATAAAGTATTAACAATTCTATTTTTTTTAAATATACTTTTTAACTTTACAGCATTTTAAACATCTTCCTTTTGCACAGTATTTTGTACTGTGGGTTACTACCACATTTTGTTTTCTTATCTACCTATCAATCAGTTTTTCTTTTGTAATTTTTTGAAAAGGCTGAACAATTAAAATGCAACAATTGCTTAAAGTTAATTATAGTGTTTTACAAAATTTATATTAAAAGAAAAAGTGTCAAAAGCAATGGATTGGATATTGTAAAAGAAAAACCCCTCATACTACAGTTAAAAATTTGTCAGCTGCTAGCAGCATAAGCATCAATGCCATCACAATCACCAGTAGTACGCACAGATTATTTACCAAACAATGACCACAACTGGCCTTCTGTATTAAGGTGGAGGATGAGGAGGGCGTTATTGAGTATATGGCATATGTCAGTCACAATAAGGTGATGTACCTCTAACCGTGAGAAGATCAGTTTGTGTCAGTGTTCTCCAAATTATGATTTATCTGATCACAAATGACTACGAGGGGTAATTTTTGTGCTATTCTTTAACCCCTTCACCCCCGGGCGATTTTCTGTTTTGTTTTTTTTCTGCTCCCCTTCTTCCGAGAGTTATAGCTTTTATATTTTTCTGTCAATCTTGCCATACAAGGGCTTATTTTTTGTGGGATGAGTTGTACTTTTAAATGAATTTATGAGTTTTACCATATAGTGTACTAGAAAACGGCAAAAAAATTCCAAGTGCGGAAAAATTGCATGATTGTTTTTGGGATATTTTATTCACCGTCTTCACTATATGGTAAAATTGATGTGTCACTGTGATGCCTCAGGTTAGTACGAGATTGTGGACAATAAACATGTATAGGTTTACCTTATTCTAAGGGGTTAAAAAAATTCTGAATTTTGTCCAAAAAAGTGGCACTCTATTTGCGTAATTTTCCAAAACCTGTAGAGTTCTTATTTTTAGGCATCTGAAGCTCAATGATAGCTTATTTTTGAAGCTCGAGATGACGTTTTTAATAGTAAGATTTTTGCGCAGATGCTATGTTTTGATCGCCTGTTATTGCATTTTGCACAAAATTTGCAGCCACCAAAAAAAGGAATTTTGGAGTCTGGAATGTTGTTGCTGCTACGCCGTTTACCAACCATATTAATGGATTTAATATTTTGATATATTGGGCATTTCTGAATGTGGCAATACCATATATGTGTATATTTTTTTATTTTTTTTAACCTTTTAATTTTCAATGGGGAGAAAAAAGAAGAAGGCGCGCTCCTGTGTAAAACCAATGATAAAAAATTGGAAACAGTGTGATGGACACACTCACCTGATTTTGTTGTACAACAGGTACAACGCTGGGGAAACAGCCGAAGGGAGATCCCGGGTGTACCACTAAGGCATCAGCGGGGAACACGTCCTCTAGAGCCCGCAGGAATTTCCAGCCCAGGCGGCCGCTCACACGATCGATAGTCCACGTGGAGCGCTCAGCCGCCAGACCAGCGTTAGGCTGCAGCTCCTCCTCAGGGATGGACGGACCCGTAACCAAGATGCCAGTGACTCACCGGCCCTTCAGAAGCGTGGATGGATTCAGGCAAATCCTCAATTAGCTGCAGCATCCCCAAAATTTTCAATGGGGCTAATAGGGGATGATTTGAACTTTTAGGGTTTTTTATTTTTTTAAATTTTTTACGACTTTTTTTAACCCTTTTTATTATTTTACTAGTCCCCCTAGGGGGCTATAAGAATCAGCAGTCTGATCACTTGTTCATTTCTGTAGATCACAGCTGCAGAGATGGAATATGCAGAACTGCTGCTCTCCTATTACAGATGGCGCTCTGCCAGCAGTAAGAGGAAGTGAGTCATGATAGCTACAGAAGTCATCACATGACCGTTTGCTACCATGGCAACCATCGGTTCCACGTGATCATGTCACGTGACTTCCGATGATGGCGGGTCAGTGCGCGTCACATTTTAACAGTGCAATCTAAGGGGTTAACAGGCGTGGGTGGATCGTGCATCCACCCGCGTCTGCGAGGCACACATGTCTGCTGTTCAAATCAGCTGACATGTGTAGGACTCACTACCGAATCCCCACAGCAGATGGTGGTGCTTACCCCGACATGAGCCATGATGTACCCAGTATGTCATGTGTTGTGAAGAGGTTAATTCTTGCTGGGATACTGGGTTCAAATCCCACTAAGGACAATATCAGCAGGAGGTTTATGTATGCTCCCTGTTTTTGTGTGGATTTCCTTCTGGCACCTCCTGGTACACCAGTTTTGTTTGATAGATAGTTGTGTAATTGTGAGCCCCTATTGGGACATTGATGATCTTTTATGTAAAGCACTGTGGAATTAATAGTGCTATATAAGGGAGTAAAATAAACAAATAAATAGTTTTAAAAAGCATGAAAAGTCGATCAGTACACCATTTATCTATGGTGAGATCACTTTTACATTGCTAAGGCTATGTTTGTGTTAAAGAGCTGGTAGGGCAGTTGGATAAAATACTAGCAGACCTCAGAGTATAACAAAAGTCTTTACAGGGCAATTTGAGGCTTTGCAGTAATGTGATTCAGCGTGAATCAATTTGCTGCAAATGAAACTTTTTGGAAAAATTTAGTAAATTTAACAAATTCCAATTTCAATATATTTGATCATCTCTAAAAATGACATACCTTTACCCAGGAATCAGGGACATGGTCATCTGGATATTTCAAAATCTGATCGCTCTCACTACAAAACTGGTAGAGACTATTTATATATACTAGATATATTTTTTGTATTTGTCTTATGTAACTGGTTGTACATTTTAGAAACTCAAAATATATAAAATTGCATTATGTATTTTTTTCAACTCACACAGATTTTGTTAAGCTGTTAAAAACACTTCAAGGTCTATTACCTAGTTGTATTAAAAACATTTTTTGTACAAATTTATGATAAACATAAATTTTATGTAATAAAAAAACAGAATATTCTCGTTAGAATTGTTACTTCACAATTAATCTAAATGTTTGATCTTTTGTAGAGGAAGTACAAATTGATGAGAGATAAAAATGCAAATTATCACAATGTACGTGGACACAACCACAACTTTTTTTTATCAGAAAATCTGCTGATCATTTTTTAAGTCAGTTCTATGAATTTTATGATGTAAATATTCATGATAAGTCTGTTTAAAAAAATAACTATTTTGAGAATGCTAGATCTATTTTGTAAGGTTTTCATGACACATTAAATCATCTTATTGAAGCTTTCTTTGTTTATTTTATTAGTTAAAAATGAGGATGATGCATGTTACACTAGAGTTCTATAAAATATATATTGGTTACGATGAAGTAAAGAATTATTGTATCCACAAGCTATTTCTCATATGTAGAAGTTTTATAATTGCAAACAGTAAAAAATGTACATGTACCATGAAACATCTATCTACCTCTCTAGCCATCTACCTATCTATCTACCTACCTACCTATCTCTTATCTATCCCTCTATCTATCTATCTACCTATCTATCTATATATCTATCTATCTATCTATCTTTTATCTATCTATCTCTTATCTAGCCCTCTATTTACCCCTCTATCTATCCATCTACCTATCTATCTATATATCTATCTATCTCTTATCTATCCCTCTATCTATTATCTTTCTATCTATCTATCCCTCTATCTATCTATCTATCTATCCATCTATCTATCTATTATCTATCCCTCTATCTATCTATCTACCTATCTATCTATCTCTTATCTATCCCTCTATCTATCTATCCATCCATCCATCCATCTATTATCTATCTATCTATTATTTATCTATCTATCCCTCTATCTATCTATCTACCTACCTGTCTGTCTGTCTGTCTATCTACCTACCTGTCTATCTATCTATCTATCTATCATCTATCCCTCTATCTATCTATCTATCTATCTATCCCTCTATCTATCTATCTATCCCTCTATCTATCTATCTATCTATCTATCTATCAATCGATCTATTTGTCTGCTTGCCTGTTGGTCAGTCTGTTTATCGACAGCATTATTCTCTCCTTCAGAAAGCTATATGTTAATGGCAATTACACATGATGTTTTGCCATTAATTTGTTAATTTGCCATTGATTTGTTGTGGATTTCCTTTTAAAATGTATGTGTAGAACTTTTCTACAACATCTGAATGCTTAAAAACCTATTAGCCACTTCTGAAGAAATTAGAAAGTTCAAATTTACCCAATTAAAATAATAATATTATGATAAATTCATGCAACTAGGAATTGATCAGCTGCCTTTATAATATACACATGGGGATGTTACATTATTCATAACTATACCATAGATCAGACATATCAATTGTTCAAATGTTAGTGTGCATTGTATAATAAAGAGTAGACCTAGAATTTTGCATAGAATGACATTTTTGTATCTATACTAACTATATCACTAACCTGGTTTATCTAGTGATTATCCCCCTAATTTTAAGTTTTCTTGCTTAATTTTAAATGTTGGTGTTTTGTCCTTTTAATTTTCCTCAATGAAATAATATTTTTAATTGGGTACTCTTGCACTTTCTAATTCATCCGAAAGTACTAGGCTTCTAATTGTTAACTTGGTACTTCCCAACAATAACAACAATAGTCATTTGATAGAGAATTATCGTGTACATCTGAATACTGGAGCAATAATCAATGATAAATTCGTAGAAAAAAATGTCAACAGATGGGCCTAATAAAAATAAGAGATTTGATTAACACAGACACAGAAGGTGCAGTTGTGTCTAAGATGAATAAGAATAAATTATGGAAATGTGCCTAAAGAAAAAGTAAAACAAGATTTTAACAAAGTTGTATTTTGTAAAACAAAAAATGGATGAATAAATCCGTCATCCGTTCTTCATAAAATTATTCCTATGTTAAATCATTAAAATCCAACAAGAAAATGAACGCATACTTCAAGCTTTTGGCCCCGCCTTACGCGTTCAGACCTCAGTCCTTACTCATAGACAAAATTTTTTGTTATAAAAGTTGACTAACATAGCTTTGACTTCAGAATTTTGAAATAAATACAATTGAATTCATAAGGTATTAAAAATGCCTTATGAATGCTTGATATATATTGATAAAAGGTGTTCAATGGAGTGAACTATTAATTATAAAATGGCATACACCTCTACAAGCACTCCAAGTAATGAAGTATCTCAGGTCTCAACGAGCACCGCTTTGTTAGATGGCATGTCAAGGGAAAATATCCTTCAAAATATTTTTTTGTACCTTTATTGGCATTTTGTTTATATTTTTTTAGTACATGGTATTTTTTTCTGCTTTAATTTAATTCACTAATTAAATTGGTAGCATTTTTTTTTCTCAGGCATAGTCACCTGGAGAATTTATTGCTTTGATTTCTACACTTAAATAAAAAAGAAACATGTACAGTATAGGCATGATTTCTCATTGAAAGCAATTTGAAGCATTTTTAAGCAGTTTGTCTTAACATACCCCAAGAAGTGGATTTTCAAGATTCATCCTTTGCATTGACAAGAGTAAAATCTGTAATGAATTCTGCACAAAAAATTGACATTCTGTGGCTTTCTATGCATAGGTTTTCAGAAATATTTTGATGAGGTTTATTAATATCTGATTTCCATATCTGATTGTCTATCATGCGTCAGCAAATCTGCACCAAAGGGTGAAATCTGCAGTGCAAATCTGCTTAAAAAATTGACATTTTGCATATTTTAACCGCAGATCAGTTTATATGTGTAAAATGTACCCAGTGTGTAGATGAGATTTTTTAAATTTCTTCTACTTGGCTGGTACTGTATTATACAGTGCTGTTTCAGCATTCAAGATCAAACCAAATATTCATTATGTGAATCCACTTCATCTAAATTGATGACCCAAATTTATAACCTCATACATGGCTTAAAAGCTGTAAGAGACCCGGGCTCAATCTGGGCATGCAGTCTATATATGAACTGTAACATACAGCCAACTGATCCAATCCTAAGTGTGGTGAGGGAGGGGTGATGCCAGTCACTTATGACTTGAATGGATATCACTCTTGATAAGGATGGTTGGACATTCACAATTCTGTAAATTGGAATCAGGTGGATGCGACATGAATTACATCATTGTGATTTTGGCCATGTTACAGTCACAACTTTATCAGATTAGCCTTACTTTTGTTAATTTTTTTCTCCATTCAGGTACTTTAATGACTAACCCCAAGACTTCGACAGAATATACATAAGGAAAGTGTGGCATCTTCTTGGTATACAAAATTATCGTCAACTTGCGTAGGTTTGGTGAATGCTTTCAACAAACTTTATGCCTACATTGTTGCAAAATCGCTTTGACCATGCTTCCACGCTGCTTTATGCTATACAGATCTCCTTTTACAGACAGCTGGTCTCTTGATCTGCACCCACTATCCGTTTATTGCATAGCCATCCTGTAGATATCACCATGTCTGAGATAGACCTACTAGTCTGTTATAGAGGCATTTCTGAATATGTGCCAAATTGAACTACCCTGATTTAGTGGCCATCCCATGTGGTAACTAATTAATTGATTATCACTTATTTGTTGCATATATAAGGACACTTTCTTAAGCTGGGTTCACACTAAACGACAGCGACAACGACGTCGCTGTTACGTCACCATTTTCGGTGACGTAACAGCGACCTTGTAAGTCGCTGTTATGATCGCTGCTTAGCTGTCAAACACATCAGAAGCAGCGATCATAACGTCGCTGTGTTACATGTTCAGAGAGCAGGGAGCCGCGCTTAGCGCTGGCTCCTTGCTCTCCTAGGTACAGTACACATCGGGTTAATTAACCCGATGTGTGCTGCAGCTACATGTCACAGTGCAGAGAGCAGGGAGCCGCGCGCACTGCTTAGCGCTGGCTCCTTGCTCTCTTTGCTACAGTATACATCGGGTTAATTACCCGATGCATACTGCAGCCACATGTCACAGTGCAGGAGCCGGCGCTGGCAGCAAGAGCGGAGGCTGGTAACCAGCGTAAACATCGGGTAACCAGGGAAAGGACTTCCCTTGGTTACCCGATGTTTACGCTGGTTACAGCTTACCGCAGCTGCCAGTGCCGGCTCCTGCTCGCTTCATTTCGTCGCTCTCTCGCTGTCACACACAGCGATGTGTGTGTCACAGCGGGAGAGTGACGACGAAAAAATGAAGCTGGACATTCAGCAACGACCGGCGACCTCACAGCAGGGGCCAGGTCGTTGCTGGATGTCACACACAGCGACAGCGACGGGACGTCGCTGCAACGTCACAGAAAATGGTGACGTAGCAGCGACGTCGTTGTCGTTGTCGCTGTGTGTGACACCAGCTTTACTTACTTTACTTTACACCTGATGAAGCCACAGGAATAGTTGCGATACGTGTTGGGCTCTCTCTCTTCCTCCTCTGCCTCAACTTACAGGTCCTTCCTATACCCATTATCTCATGGTCAATTGTATTGGTTTTTCAGTACTTATCTTTTGTGCATATTGTATATCCCTATGATAGTGTTTATTATTATAATTGTATTTAATGTGCTTGTTACTTGTGATATTCTATTTATTATACTAAGTATATTATTTGTGATACAGAGGTTTTCTTATTGAACCAGATTCTTATTTTTTGCTAGATAGTCTATACATTGTTTGTAACTGGCTCCTTTGAGTCAATACTCAATTTAATTTTTAATATAGTCTGTTATGTGAAAGGGTTAAGTTGCTAAATTATTGAGGGTACATTGTTCTTATTGCTATCTATTGGCTTTTTAAGTCTTTTTAGTGACATCCTTTTTATATATTTTCAAAACCAAATTATTTGTACTCTTTAGAGATCCCTTTCACCCTTGCATACTTCCTTTGCTTTTTGTATTAAATGGTTAATAACGAAGTATGTGTTAGGTTGCTCTCCTTAAAAGTGGTGCCCTCTGAAATTTTCTATAGCTTCCAAATACGAGACAACAGAGGTCTGACACAAACTCTTGGTGCTATCACCTTTTTATCCCCAAACCACCCTATATTTACAAACATCAATACCAAATCAGATACATTTTAATTTTA
This sequence comes from Anomaloglossus baeobatrachus, assembly GCF_048569485.1. NCBI lineage: Eukaryota > Metazoa > Chordata > Amphibia > Anura > Aromobatidae > Anomaloglossus > Anomaloglossus baeobatrachus. The sequence goes on along the minus strand of NC_134356.1, from coordinate 400,175,911 downwards.
TCTCTGTGATGGCCAGTGGACTAGCAAACCCTATTAACCCACCATTAACCTAGGGAACCATCAGACGTGCAGAGTAAATTAGTGAGAAAGATACCTTTCCCGCCAATTAACTCTTTCAGGTGAGGAATCCTACTACATAGTAATGCCATGTGTTCCCCTCCTGAAGGTCTGGGGTCCATGAAAATATACATTAGAATTTAGCAGATCTTCTGAGATTCAAATTTATCAAATCATGCAGATTTTACAAAACACTCTACTAGCGGTGTAGCTTTTCAATGATAGTTAAATATTCCTTTGTATGCTTGGGATCTCTTATTACTCCAGAGTCTAATAAATTATAGGATGTGGAAATGAAAAAAAAATAATACACACCTCAAAACTCACCTGTTCAGCTGTCCCCACAGTCGGTCCTCCACACCCATTTTTTTCCCCTTCCCCCACCACACAATCATTGGAAGATTTAATCCAGGCCCTGGATTTAAAGAAGAGATGTGGAGGACCAAACACCAGACCGATGGCGTTGGGATAGGTAAGCAGTGAAGTATTTTTTTTTTTAACAATATTCCTGCCCTTCATTAATTGAGCATTATGGTAGCTACAGCTTTCCGCTGTTTTAGTGAATTTGTGCAAAGTAAATAACAAAAAGATATAAATTCTGGAGAATATAAATTTTTATAAAATTTGAGGACAATTTAATTTTACTCATCGTGTCATCCATGTGTTTTTTTATCACTTTTTTTGAATTACTAACCATATTATTTCCTGATGACTTAGAGTCCTGTAATGTATGTCTTTTCTGTTTGTACAGAAAAGATGTTACCAAACCTGTTGAAAATGTAAAAAGAACAACTTTTATGTAGATAAATTGCTTTCATTTATCTTAAACATTTAAATAGTTTTCACTTTGCCGCAAGTAAATTAATTTTTGCTTTCTAACTTTCTTAATATTATTTTTCAATGGAACTGATTCTGATATCAAAGTAGGAGTAATTAATTCCTCCCTGATTGACCTCCAATTGAAGTGACAAATTGAAAAAGGTATCAAAGGAATTTTATAAATGAACTAATTCTGAAGACATATAATGTTTTAATATATAATGGAGCCGTTTTGATGTTACTTCTCATAAAATGTATACTATGGAGCCATCTAGTGCACATGGGTGAAAACCTCAGTATTGTATGGAATATATAGATTTATATTTATCTAAGTATTTCGATGCTATTATTTACAAGATTCCCAGGATATAATACTTGGTTAGTAATCTACACATTTGTATTATAATATTTCTAATCACAGTTGTTTAGTTAATCACTTAAAGATATGGAAAGTTTAGCTGTTATATTTTATTTCTCTGTGTTTGTAAGTTTGTGGGGGTGGGGGGGTTTCAGATTTTTTTTGACTACTTTGGATTCCCTGTACTACAGTGACGTTTCATAGATTTTTCTTTTTTAATACAATGTAAAACAAGGGAAAGTTTTTGTTAAATTAATAATTTTTTCATGTGTGTGTATTTTTTTATTACTGGGTTAGTAATGAGTCGGTCTTATAGGCACCACTCCATTACTAACACCAGGGCTTGATGCCAGCTGAAATCATCTGATCACAAACCATTAACCCGATTGCCACTGCACCCGCACTGCAATCGGGAAGAGCTGAGGAGAAAACCACAACTGGTGCATCTAATGGGATGCACCACTTTGGGCGACTGCAGGATGGTATTTTTAGATTGGGAATGGCCCAATAACCATGGAACTTCTTAGCCTAATAATATCAGCTAGGAGCTGTCTACTTTACCTTTGCTAGTTATCAAGAACAGGGGGGACCACATGTAATTTTTTTCTTTTAATTATTTATTTGGTAAATAGCTGTGAAATCTATCTATCTATCTATCTGATACCCAGCCAAGATAAACCAGACAGCCGGGGGTTGGTAGTCTCAGGCTGGGGAGGCCCATCATAATTGAGCCCTCCCCATTTTATAAATACCAGCCTGCAGCTGCCCCAGAATTGGCACATGCATTAGATGCGCCAATCCTGGAGCTTACCTGGCTCATCCTAATTTCCCTGGTGCAGTGGCAATCTGGGTACTATAAAGGGGTTAATGACAGCTGGGATTTGTAATAGGAGGTATCATATACTCCTACCCAATAATAATTGTATAAATAAAAAAATAAACACAAAACACAGAGAAAAATCCTTTGTTAAAAAAACAAACAACCCCTTTCTTCAATTTATCAGCCCCCATAATACCCCTGAAATTCCAGTATTATCCACACCACGATGATCCCAGCTCTGCTACATCCTAAGGTCGCAGTGAACGGTCACATTACAAAATATGACCGATCGCTGCGACCTGCAGGATAAACTGATGGAGCCACATCTTTGAGATCAGTGACATAAGTCAGTTCACTTGAGGTCACAGCTGGTTGTTCTCATGGTACCCCAGCTGTGATCTCAGGTGAACTCACTTGAGTTCAACTTATTGAACTTAGTGACTGCAGATTTGTTATTTCAGACCGGTTAACCCTTTTAAAGATCACATTTAACCCAACTAAAGATTAGTGAACAGGAACTGTAAAGTTCGGGGGTCGTACTGAAAAGTGGGTGCCCAGGTATCGGATTTTAACAAGGATTTTAAAAAAAGTCAGATTTCAAATTTGCAGCTTTTCAGCTTTGGACACTTCCACAGACATCACAGCCATGCCAAATACTGGCCAGATGATTTTGAGGCCTTCCGCGCTTGATGCAAACAGCTCTCTTTCAGCATGTTGAATGCAGGCCTAGTTCATCGTCATGTCTGCAGTCTGGTGCCAACAGTCTGGTCCATACAAGTTTAATCCAGACTTGTGCATTCATTCTTAAGACAGCTTTGTTTCTTACAGGCCGAATACAACCTCATGTATCTAGTCCTAATACAGTCTGGGCCATGCAGTCCTTATACAGCCTCATGCATCCAATTCCAAAACAGCCTGGTCTACACATGCCTAATCAGGTATCATGCATCCACCCCTAATATGGCCTGGTTGCTACAGACCTAATATAGCCATGTGCATCCAGTCCATATACAGTCTGGTCCATATCTGCCTAATACAGCTTTGTGCATCCAGTCATAATACAGACTGGACCATACAGGCCTAATATAGCCTTGTGCTTTCAGTGCTAATACAGCCTGGTCCATAGAGGCCTAACATAGTTTCTTGTATCCTGTCCTAATACAGTATGTCCCACACATGCCTAATGCAGTCTAGTGTATCCAGTGCTATTACAGCCTGGTTCATGTAGGCCTAATTCAGCATCGTTCATCCAGCCCTATTACAGTCTGGTCAATACAGGCCTAATCCAGCATGGAGCTGAGCCTTAATACAGCCTGGTTCATACAGGCCTAATTCAGCCTTGTGCATCTAGTCCTAATAAAACCTGGTCCATACTGCTCCAATCCAGCATCATGCATCCAGTCCTAATACAGCTTTGCCTATATAGGCCTAATCCAGCCTCATGCATCCAGCCCTAAGCACTCTTGCCCGGTTTCAAAAAACATGTGGAGGCTTGATGCTCTTCCTCATACCTATCTCTTTGATTAACAGGGGCAGGTGAGGGAAAGTCGTTAATGAGCGAGGACGCCCAAAAACTTAAGGTGTTTTCCTCCGTTGCTGGGTAGGAAACAGATGAGTAAAAATTAGGTTTCATACCCTCCCTGGCAATTATGTGCTGATTATTATAGCACCTGTATTGCAAAAATAACATTGGGCTATCACATCTCCAGCTGTCTGTTTGCCACATTTGGTATTCTACTTGTGTACACTTCACGCAACACCTCCAGTGATTTCGGTCAGTGAAGACTAATTGACTGTTTTTAATTAACTATTAATAAAGTATTTAAATTTTAGAGGATCTAATTGGTAGTCTGTAAAAAACCCTCTTTGTTATTCATTTCAGTTTGGTTTTGTTTTCTAATCCAGCCTTGAACATTCAGTCCTAATACAGACTGGTCCATACAGATCTAATACAGCCTCTTGTATCCAGTCCGAATACAGCCTGGTCTATACAAGCCTAAGACAACCTCATGCATCCAGTCCTTATACAGCCTGATCCATACAGGCCAAATACAGTCTCTTGCATGCAGCCCTAATATAGCCTGGTTCATACAGGTTTAATGCACTCTCGTGCATCCAGTTCTAAAACAGCATGGTCAATGTAGGCCTAATCTAGCCTCATGCATCCAGCCTAATACAGTATCATTCATACAAACCTACTACAGTCTGGTGCATGCAGTCCTAATACTGTCTGGTCTATACAAGCCTTATGTAGCCATGTTCATCAAGTCATAATAGAGCCCAATAAAACCTCTTGAATCCAGTATATATAGCCTAATCTAATCCAGCCTTGTGCATCTAGCACTAAAATAGCCTGGTCCATAACAAGCCTAATACAGCCTTGTGCATCCAGCATTCATAATATAGCCTGGTCCATACTGCTCTATTGCAACCTTATGCATCCAATTTCAAATGTAATTATTTGTTCACCTAGCAACGCAACAACTCCATATCAAGTTTTGAATATCCCAATACAGCCTTGTCCATACAGGTCTAATACAGCCTCATGTATCCAGTCCTTATACAGCCTGGTCCATACAGGCCTAATGCAGCCTTGTGCATCCAGTCCTAAAATAACATTGTCCATGTAGGCCTAATGCAGCCTCGTGTATCGATCCTAATACAACATTGTTCATGTAGGCCTAATCTATACTTGTGCAACCAGCTCTAATACAGTCTCGTTCATACAGACCTAATCCAGCCTCATATATTCAGCACTAAAACAGCCTGGTCTATACAGGCCTAATACAGCCTTGTGCATCCAGTCCTAATACAGCGTGGTCCATACTGCTCTATTCCAACCTCGTGTATTCAGTCTTAATACAAATAATAAGAAAATCCAAGGTAAGCAATATGGAACATACCAGTTGACAAATAATTATTTGTTCACCTGGCAACTCAACAACTCCATGTCAAATTTTGAATACAGGAGAAAAATGGAATATAGTGCAAATTTTTAAAGTTTAGTGACAAAATGTAACAATATGTGAAAAAGCAAATAAAGCAAACATGACTGAGTCTAAAAAAGAAGTCAAAATAGTAAAAATAGGCTGAGGCAAACAGCAAGGTATCAATGTTAATGGTAAGATACAATCAGTACATGTCTATGTTAAATGGGAATACAATGCATATGCAATGTGATCATGTAACCAGATCAAAATCCCACCCCAGATAACCCATATGGGATCAAATAGGCATGTTTTGCCCCAAACATCAGCAGGAGCCCTGGCATAAGAGTGGCCACACGCACGGAAGTGTCTGTCAAAATGGATGTTATGAGCATGCAGTGATATGAGAGTTCTGTGCAGGGGAGAACTTTAATGAATAACACTAAATAACATAAGAAACTACCCCATAGAGACCAATACTGGGAATCTGACATATATAAATGTTTGATCATAAAATTGACATAATACATGTGGCGACAATGCTTCAATATGTACAAGAAATCAAAGCCACAATTTTTAAATGATCCCAATGACCAACTTTGTTTGTACTGGTTAAGTTCCTCCTAATTACAACTGAAATATTCAAATAAATATAAGAGGAGTAGTTGAATCTACCATAATGGAGAAAGACAGCATTAAAAAGTAGTATATGAAATAACCACATAAAACCAATCAAAAGCAAAACACATATGGAAAACCACAAGGGAGAAAATTAGATTGGTGATGTAATTAATACGACTACAAAAAGGATGCAAAGCTTAATGTTTTGTTAAGCCCCTTTGGTACAAGTGTATACAGGGCCAAAATCCGCTTTTCCTCGCTCTGAGCGAGTAATTTCTTAGTATTGTCAACTCAAATGCACCAATGGATAACATTTATCCCACTGACCATCAGTGATTTCAAACTGCATCAATGGTGCATTTTAAAATGGCGTGGTAACGTAATCAAATGTGTGGTGTTGTAAACTGTCCTGGCCACACCATTGTCCCTTACATGCTCCCTAATTCTAACACGTAACTCCCTGGAAGTGAAATCTATATAGGTGTAACGCCTGCCTGGATCTACAGACTCAGATGTGCTGTAAAGGGGAGGCTAGAGGGAAGCCACTCACCAAGTAGGACCCCCAGAACCCTGAAACCCTTTAACCCCTATACAGGGATTTGGAATTACACAGGACCCTGGAGATCACTACCTGTGGAAGGCTGAAGTCCGATGAGAGTAGTAGTCAGGCAGGGTCAAACAGACAGAATCGGCAGGCAGTGACGTAGTCAGCAAACGTAGCAGAGGTCAGATCCGGGTCGGGCAGCAAGGTACAAAAACAGTAGGCAGAAGAGTAGTCAAAAACACGCAGAAATCAACACAGGAATCACCAACAGAATAGGACGTAACGGGAGCCAGGAAAATCAGAACTATATCTGGCAGTAATCATGTGACAGGAGGGGAAATAAGGGTGTGGTGTCTTCCCATTGGCTGTAGCTGAACGCTGGCAACTTCAGCTGGAAGACACATGCTACCCACAGTCAGCCAGCGGTACTGCAGATCCCAAGCTAACCCAGCCCAGTGGATGATCGGAGCCTGCGCCCACTGGTGCCGCTGGCATCGACTTCTCTCCCATCACCAGCACCATCCACGGCAGGAACACGGCGTCGCCTGGCGATCGGAGCAGAAGTCGCTGGAGCAGACTCCGGCGGTGACGTAACAATAGGTAAGGGGACACGTAGATGTGGCAAAATACACCACATGTGTGGTGTTGCATGAAATAAGATGTTTGATGTTATACAACCTTCTTTTCATTGGAAGACTGAAAAGAGGTGCAGCAAAGGACACTGGGGCAGGCAAGATAGTGACCACCTGGAAAACATTCCAACACTGGATTCCAACACTACAGTGTGCAGGGAGCCATCGCTGGCAACCTGCCAGAAGCTGGTAACAAAGATAAACATCGGGTATCCAAGCAAAGCGCTTTGGTTAGTAACCCGATATTTATCCTAGTTACGTGTGCAGGGAGCCGACACTTCCCCGCTCAGCTCGCTCCGCCCCCTCCTGTACGTGGCATGTACACACACACACACACTCACACACACTCACACACACACACACACACACACTCACACTCACGTGTCCCCAGCCATGCAGTCCACGACACTGACGTCCTCAGCGTCACATGGCCCCGCTAGGCTCCACCCACATCACACTCCGCCGCCAGCACACATGGCCCCGCTAGGCTCCGCCCACCTGTCACTCTGCACACATGGTCCCGCTAGGCTCCGCCCACCTGGCACTCTGCACACATTACCCCGCTAGGCTCTGCCCACCTGGCACTCTGCACACATGGTCCCGCTAGGCTCCGCCCACCTGGCACTCTGCACACATGGTCCCGCTAGGCTCCGCCCAACTGGCACTCTGCACACATTACCCCGCTAGGCTCCGCCCACCTCACACTCGGCACACATTACCCCGCTAGGCTCCGCCCACCTGGCACTCTGCACACATGGTCCCGGTAGGCTCCGCCCACCTGGCACTCTGCACACATGGTCCCGCTAGGCTCCACCCACCTGGCACTCTGCACACATGGCCCCGCTAGGCTTCACCCACCTGGCACTCTGCACACATGATCCCGCTAGGCTCCTCCCACCTGTAACTCTGCACACATTACCCCGCTAGGCTCCACCCACCTGGCATTCTGCACACATTACCCTGCTAGGCTCCGCCCACCTGGCACTCTGCACACATTACCCCGCTAGGCTCTGCTCACCTGGCACTCTGCACACATTACCCCGCTAGGCTCCGCCCACCTGGCACTCCGCACACATTGTCCCGCTAGGCTCCGCCCACCTTGCACTCTGCACACATTACCCCGCTAGGCTACACCCACCTGGCGCTCTGCACACATTACCCCGCTAGGCTCCGCCCACCTCACACTCAGCACACATGGCCCCGCTCGGCTTACCTGCAGTGATGAAGTCCCGCCCTCCCGACCTCAGCGCTGTCACTATCCTCCATGGCTGCCGCTTGTCACATCACCTTCTCTCGCTTCCGACCCGAGATTGTGACTACCGGTGACATCACGCGCCGCTCGCGATACTTGGCTGTGAAGGTCATTGAACTCAGTGACAGGTGCTGACAGCAGTGCAGGAGATCAGCGCAGGTAATGTACCTCGCTGACAGCAGCACTTGTCATCCCCTGCAGTGACCTGGGCTGACCCATTGATGTTAGCTCAGGTCACTGCATTGCTCTCCCAGCCAATGGGGAACATCCTGCTCTTCATTGACGGGGACACTGTGGATCGTCATGGGAACCCCTTGGATTACAGCAGACCAGGATTTGTTTTTCTTTCTAATAAGTTGGTGAAAGAGGCAATGTGTTGGGCAGTGTTTTTTCAAATAAAAATGTGTTTGTCGTCTATTTTTTTTTATTACTGACTGAGTTGGTGATGTCGAGTATCTGATAGAGGCGTGACCTCACGAACCCCAGGGCTTGATGCCAAGTGACATTACACATCTAGTATTAACCCCATATATTACCCCGTTTGCCACCGCACCAGGGCACGGGATGAGCTGGGGTGAAGCGCCAGGATTGGCACATCTAATGAATGCGCCACTTCTGGGGCGGCTGCGGCCTGCCATTTTTAGGCTGGGGAGAGTCCAATAACCATGGACCTCCCTAGTCTGAGAATACCAGACCCCAGCTGTCTGCTTTACCTTGGCTGGTGATCCAATTTTGGGGGGACCCCCACGTGTTTTTTTTTTAAAATTATTTATTTAATTTAAAATAACAGCGTGGGGTGCCCTCAGTTTTGGATTACCAGCAAAGGTGAAGCTGCCATATGTGGTCTGCAGGCTTCAGCCGTCTGCTTTACCCTAGCTGGCTACAAAAATAGGGGGAACCCCACGTCATTTTTTTGGCTAAATACAAGGCTAAGCATCCCTTAGTGCCACATGAAAGGCACCAAAGAGTACAAAATTACAAAATGCAGGAGAGTGGGACATTATGTGTCTTTCTGCCTTTATAATGACAGAAAAGACGGATATGAAGTGCACAAGCACAAGAAAATCACCAGAGCGCTCTACGCTGTGAAAATCAGTAGAAAATGGCACTGGAGTGAACATGTGACCGCCTCATGTAGGTTGAAGCTATGGCTCTGTACCGCCCTGGGGTCTTGACTGCTCTCCGCCAAGCCGCTTGGATCCGGGCTCGGGTTGTTGGTGGCTCAAGCGCCTCCGGACCGGGGGCCACATCGCTCTAGAAAGGGGGGGGTTTGGTTGTTTGGTTTGGGGTGGACCAGTTTCACGGCCGGAGCCGCGGTGACCGGTAACAGTTCGTGACGCCACCCACGGGTCGTGAGGTGATGGGCACCACCGCTGCGCTGAGGGTGCGGGGGCTCGTCCGGGATCGGTGGAGGGTCGCAGCTAGGTGTTGACCCCTCCGTGGGTAGGGGGTTTGTTGGTCCCGGGGCCAGGTGGCAGGAGCGGGGGGTTGCAGGACCCAGGGGCTCGCTTGCAGCGTGGTGCCTGATGGCACTGGTGTACTCACGATTAAGCCACACAGAGTCAATGGTAAACCAAGTTCGGTGTATATCGATGCCCGAAGCCAGCTGCATGTGTCCCCAGTGAGATTGGTGATGTCGCCTTTCTCCTGCACCTTTAAATTTGCTATAGTGACTCCTATTGTTCAGCAAAGGTAGTCCGCTCCCCGGCTTTTGGGAGCCATTTTGCCCGCAGGCGCTTGCCCTTTGCATCTATGGCCCTTGGCGGTAGCTCTTATCCGGAATCGGTGGGCTGTTGCCATCTATCGGGACTTTGGGTGGGATTGAACCCCTGAGGTCCAGACCGCAATCAGTAGATTTGTCTGAGCCCGGTTGCTTCTGGGCTAGAACGGGGTCTGAGTACCCTGCCTGGTGCTCCGGTTGACTTGTTAGCTCCCCGGTTCGGGTTTGAAGGGTCACCACCCTCTTCTCAATCCCTACGGTTCCGCAGTTCAGTCCCTGACCAGACTCCTGCAGAGGGCCACCACCGTCTGGCTGCCTGACTGTTCCAAGGGGTCCTAGGCTCCGTCCTAGGCCCCTGACTCTCAGCTCACCACTTTTACTCCTCTCACTACTCCTCTCCCCACTCGACTCACTTGTCCTTTCCCTGCCTCAGGCCAGCAGACTCCTCGGAGGGCGTGCCTATCCACCTGGCTCTGCCCACCTGGTGTGCCTTGCTAGACCTGAGGGAGGCGGTCAGGACTTGTTGGCTACTGGTGCCTTACTAGGGTGGGGGTGTGTGTGGTGTTGTGTGTTGTTAACTGTGACCCCTGGGGGTCCAGGGCATCACAGATCCTGGGTAAATATATGTATTTTCCCTCCTTCAGTTTTTTTCCAGTACGCAAACAAACGGAAGGCACACGGATGACATACGGACCGTATATGGAACAGAAACGGATGCCACACGGATGCACCCATAAAAAAGAACCGTTTTTTGCGGCCCGCAAAAACGGATCGGTCGTGTGAATGTAGCCTTATTCTGATCTGCCGTTTATAAACAGCAGGCAGAAATAAGTGAATAGCGCCCCCCAGCATCAGAAAATCTCCGGGGTTTCAAGGGGTAGCGGAGACCCTGGAGATCATTATTTAGGCTGTTTTTTCCGGTCCCCGCTCACGTGATCACCGGTATACACCGCATACCGATGATCATGTTGCTTGACAGCGTCGGTAAAAAATTATTTATCTCCCATCTGGCATGAACAAACATGATAAATTTCCTCCCCGGTCCCCTCCGATCCCCCGGTGTCGCCAAAGTGCTCCGGGTACTCTGGTTTCCTCCTACACTCCAAAGACATAGAGATAGGGAATTTAGATTGTGAGCCCCAATGGGGACAGTGTTCCCAGTGTATGCAAAGCACTATGGAATTAATAGCGCTATATAAATGAATAAATTATTATTATTACTGCAATGCCCTGCTCATGAGGTAAGGAACATAGTTGATCAGGAGAGCTATATACTACATTTCCAAATGGAGGTATTTGATTTTATAGTTGCCCTGCTGAACGACTACCAAACATGAGAGTGCGTTATACGCCACAAGAAAACACATCTAATTAGCGAGCTCTGTTGTTTAGTATTCATTCAGCTGGATAACTGGACTTAAAGGGTATTCCATCTCCAAGATCCTATCCCCAATATATAGTAGGTGGAATTGCAATAATATCAACAAATACCAATATTTGGAAATGTAGAATAGTTCTCCTGATTAGGCATGCCCTTACCTCATGAGCAGGGCATTGCAGCTTTGGTAGCAACCGTTACGACATGGACTCTGCTGCTGTGGACCCGGGGAGAGTGAGTGCAGAATCATTGCACCCACACTCCTCACATGGAGGGTCTGCACTCCTAGAAAATGGGGGATACGTTCCCTGAGTGTCTCCCCCCATATTCTAGATGGTCCAGAGTCGTCGTGGGACCCCTTTATTTTTTTTCTTACAATAAATTGGTGAAAGAGGAAATGTTTTGGGGATTGTTTTTTCAAATACATTTTTTTTGTCGATTTTTTTTTTGTTAGTACTGACAGTTTATGATGTCGGGTATCTGATAGACGCCATGACATCACTAACTGCTAGGCTTGATGTCAGGTGACTTTACAGCTAGTATCAACCCCATTTATTACCCCGTTTGCCACTGCACCAGGGCATGGGATGAGCTGGGGTGAAGCGCCAGAATTGGCGCACCTAGTGGATGCGCCCCGTCTAGGGTGCCTGCGGCCTGCTATTTTTAGGCTGTGAAGGCCCAATAACTATGGACCTTCCCACCCTGAGAATACCAGACCACAGCTGTCCGCTTTACCTTGGCTGGTGATCCAATTTGGGGGGGACCCTACTTTTTTTTTTAATTATTAATATTTATAAAATAATTATAAAAAAAGAGCCTGGGGTGACCTCCACATTGGATCCCAAACCACGGAAAAACTGCCAGCTGTGGTTTTCAGGCTACAGCCGTCTGCTTTACCCTAGCTGGCTATCAAAAATGGGGGGACCCAACGTCATTTTTTTTTTTTAACTATTTTTAAATAGAAAAAATTATTGGGCTTCCCTGTATTTTGATTGCCAGCCAAGGTAACGCCAGGCAGATGGGGGTGGCAACCCATAGCTGTCTGCTTTATCTGCACTGAGAATCAAAAATACCACGGAGCTCAACGTAATTTTTTTTTAAAGATTTATTTTTACAGCACTGTGATGTCAGGCAATCAAAATACAGGGAAGCCCTTTTTTATTTTAGTTATTTAAATAAATAATTAAAAAAAAATATATATGGGCTCCCGCTGCATTTTTTGTATTGCTAGCTAAGGGTAATCCAAGCAGCTACTGGCTGCTAACCCCCACTGCTTGGTGTTACCTTCACTGGCAATGGAAAATCCACGGAAGCATTTTTTTTTTTTTTTGCCAAAAAAACTACAAAAAAAAATGACGTGCGCTTCGCCATATTTTTGTATGCTAGCCAGGTACAGCAGGCAGGTACGGGTTGCCCCCAACCCCCAGCTGCCTATTTGTACCCGGCTGGGAACTACAAATATAGGGAAGCCTTTTATTTACTTAATTCATGAATTTTATGAAATATTTAAAAAAAAAAAAAACGACGTGGGCTTCGCCCCATTTTTTTGTTCAGCCGGGTACAACTAGGCAGCTTCTTTCCCCTTCAACACATGCAGCTCTGTCTGCTCCATCAGACAGCACAGCTGCATGGGGGAAGACGCTGTGCTCCGTGCAGAAATCACTCTGTGAGAGTGACCACAGGCTCCCAGCTGTAAGCGGTGGCACGGGTTGCCATAGCAACGCTGCTCCAATTACGTGATTCCAGTGCCGCTACGTGCTGGTAGCGGGACGTCCCCATCACCGCTACCAAGCGCGTTGCTATGGCAACGGTAATCTACGTTATTGACCGGCTGTGTCAGCCAGTCAGGAGTCGGCTTCTGCGGACGCTGGTAACTACGGTAAACATCGGGTAACCGTAGTTACCAGCGTCCGCCGCTCTCACGCTGCCAGTGCCAGCTCCCTGCTCCCTGCACACATAGCCAGACTACACATCTGGTTAAATTATCCCGATGTGTACTCTGGCTAGGAGTGCAGGGAGCCAGCGCTAAGCGGTGTGCGCTGGTAACCAAGGTAAATATCGGGTTGGTTACCCGATATTTACCTTAGTTACCAAGCACAGCATCGCTTCAACGCGTGCTGCTGGCTGGGGCTGGTCACTGGTTGATGGTGAGATCTGCCTGTGTGACAGCTCACCAGCAACCCGTGTAGCGACGCTCCAGCGATCCCTGGCAGGTGAGGTTGCTGGTGGGATCGCTGGAGCGCCGCTTAGTGTGACGGTACCTTAAGGGAATGGGGAAGCAGAGCGGGGAGTCGACCGTCTGCTAGAGCATGTCGCCGGTACACGTCGATACACAAACGTGCACCGTGTAAAAGAGACATGCAATGACAGGTCCTACATGACGCGTCAGTCATGTGACCAGTCTGTAGCCAATGAGATAACAGACACGTGACTGGTCACATGCTATTTTGATGACGTCACGTAGGTCCTGAATCACTGCTGGTTAACAGGAGGATGCAGCGATTATCGGGAGGAATTGCGGCAGGAGACAGAGTGCAGGACGCATCCCGGGGACAGGTAAGTGTTATGGCAATGTTTATTAACTGTATGTGTACATTTATAATACATTTTTATGTGTTTGTGATTGCCTCCCATTGTTTCCTATGGGATCGAGTGGTTCGTCAAACCGGTTCGCCGAACCGAACTCGAACCAGACCTCGGTTCGCCGAACCGCGACCGGTTCGCTCATCTCTTCATGATAGAATGTCAAAATAAATTGGATTTTTGAGTCCTGTTTCTCATGTTTGGGGACAGACTGCAGAAAAATATTCCTAGTTGTATTCTTCGCCCGCAAATACCCCCTTTCGATACTCCTGTTACTGTACCCCCTGTGCTTAGACCAATTTTTTAAATTTGCCAGTTGAACCTCAAACTTTGTGCTGGATGTGCAAATTAGCCTTATCCTGAGAAATTGATTGTTTGGGGCTGCACAAAAGGTGGACGAATGATGGGCTGATGAGGCATGTAATAATAAATTAACTGATATAGTTTTTCTGAACACATCTGTCTGGATAGTTAAATTGGTGTCAATCTCAATACTAATATCCAAGAAGTACATTTTTGTGACACTGTATTTATATGCCAATATGATGTTAAACACATTTGAAATGAGTTGCCCCATAAATATATCAAGCTGCTCTACTGTGCCCTGCCAAAAATAAGAATATCATCAATTAAAAAAGCCAGAACTGCACATGGACCCACTCGGCCCCGTCACCGAATACTAACCTCTGCCAGAAACCCAGGGTGAGGTTGGCAAACAAAGGCGCACATGCCTTCCCCATAGCAGTGCTGCACTTCTACAAAAAATATGAATCTCTGAACACAAAAAAAAATATGTGTTAAGGCAAAGTGAAGCAGCTCCAGAATGAGTCCAATCATCTTGCCGTCCCGACTGTCTTATCCCAGGAAGAAGCGGACTGCCTTCAACCGATCCTCATGTTGGATGCAGGTGTAGAGGGACTCCATGTCTGCTGTAGCTATTAACATATCACTCTCCATAAAGGTGCCATTAATCCTGTTGAGGATCCTAGTACAGCCTGGTCAATACAGGCCTACTCCAGCTACTCCTATCAGGTCATCACAGGGTATTGTGCAATGTGCCCTTCTGTACAATATCCACCTCCTCCTTGGTTATGGGTCCCTGACCTTTGGTGTTGCCAAGAACAAGCTAATCAAAATCCTAGAAACACTCTGCACTACACCCACCAGACACACCAGTGGCTAGCCTGAAGGGAATAGGGGTGGCCACTTGGGGGGTTGGTTGAAGGGGAGGTCAGGAGTGTCAGGAGACCGACAGTTGTGGAGTGACTCTCATGAGGAGAGGTCAGGAGCTGGGCTCCTTGAGTCTACTAGGTGGCAGACGTTGGTCTGGGCCTGGTAGGAGCTGGACCCCGGTCGCAGGGGATCGTGACAAGGGGCACGGACTGTCGAGGAGGACAGATGGCGGCCTTGTGCCATCACCGGGCAGGGACCAGGGCACGACGGGGTACGTGGACCCTTAGTAAGGAAGAAGCTTCAGGTGTCCTGACAATTTACCCTACAAGGATGGAGCCTTCAAGATCCGTTCTCCACCCGCACCAAAATCGGGGTACTAGCGCAACGAGGGGGATAGGATTTTCCCACTACATAGTCCAGAAAATCCCAAGCATGAACCCTGAGAGCAAGCTCACCCAGTTAGCCATACTGGTGAACGGGACCCCACTAGTTTTATGCTAAAGGGACCAGTTAGAGGAAAATGTGCCAAGGAAAAGGTCACAGGCTAACAGGCAACACCAACGGGCACGGGATCTAGGCATGCTCCCTCCAGGCAGCAGCGGTGTAAAGAACTTTGGTTTACCTCAGTTGTCGATGTCAGCGTTATTGGATTGAGTGAGTACACAGTGACCCTTACTGTCCCAACAGCACCTCCCCGTCAACATCACCGAGTCCCGGGTCATCCCCCCTACCTGTGGAGGAGTTAAACACCTGGCTGCCCACACCATCGCCACGAGTACTCCCAATCGCAGCGGTGGTACTCCATCTTACCATGCACCACGGATGGATTCACAAACTTTCCACATCATCCCCTGTAAATACTCCCCTCTTATTCTGAGTGGCCGTGCGACCCTGACCCTTGGGTCCGGAGACCCCTTGAGCCACCGCGCATCCAGATCCAAACAGCCTGGCTGCTGACGTGGGGGCGGCACACCTTGGAAGCTTTGGCATCACGAACAGGATTCAAGCAGGACCCACTTACCTGGGTGACGTACGCCTTAGAGCCGAAATCCACGAGGCAAGACTCCTTTTCCCGCCAATTTTGCCATTTTCTGCTATCTTTTTGCACCAAAACGCCATCTTCCTCATTAAAGCGCGTAAAGCAGAAGCCCCGCCCTTCGTCCTGCGTGTGAGGCCAGAACCCGAAGTTCCCAGAGGGCCAAAGCGCGCGAAAAAGTGCTGAGTAAAAACCGAGGGGGCGTGCCAGAATGTAAGAACAGCGGAAGAGAAGCAGGGATGCCAGGACTCTGCCATAACGTTCCTGGACGGTGTAGAGTCAAGATGGCAGAGAAGCGCAGCTGTTCAGCAGAGGCTCCCGGAGCAGCTCTGCGGATGTAGACATGGAGGATGGCTGTGGCAGTGCAAACGCATGAAACTGAAGTTCACGGGAGGAGCAGGTGAGCGGTTACCCAGTCCCAGATGATTTCCTTAATCCGGCCAATGCAGCTGTGGGATCCGAGCCGCTCCTGCTCCAGGTCAGCACTCAGTCGCCGTCGCCTTCACCCTCCACTGCGGCTGACCCCGAGGTACTGCCTGTACCACCGGCAGTGGACCTCTCAACTCCTGAAAGGGATGATCAGTCTGTGGCTTCTGACAAAATTGACCCGGTTACCGTGCATTTGGAACCGGAGGCGATGGAGGAAGGTGATTCAGGTTCCAGGACCCCAGAAGCTGCCTGGGTGCCACGTTATGGAGGAAACGGCCGCAGAATGATACTGTCATCACGAGCTCAGATGGCATTAGAGATCATAGAAATGGAAGCAGAGTCCACTTCAGATGAGGAGATCTCAGTTGATGCTATGGAAGTAGTGCCTATCTGCCGTCACTGTGGTTTGCCAGGGCACTTTGCAAGAGTGTATCCAGGAGGTGCCCAACATTAAAAGGGACCGGAACCTGCATGTTTTAAAAGTTTTCAATAGGTTGCGCCCTCCTTGCTGAACCTTTCTCCCACTCTTTGTTCCAGGGAAAAGGCCATCAGGGCCTTGGACGGTGCAGTACTGGTAGACGGCACCAGGAGGCCGCGGTAGGGGTCAGCGCAAGGGGCAATGACTACCAGGTTGCTCAGGGCTTTTACAGAGAAGAGTGATGAAAAATGTTTAATACCAGTAGTTTAACGATGACATAGAAATGTTAGGTATCGGTGCTTTCGTTTATTGTTTTTTCACAGTTTGTTGTTTTTCATATAGAAAGTGCTAGTAAATAAGTGCCTAATTAACCAGTTTTAATGAAAAGAGTAAAAGTTACCTGATTAACAAGAAGATTGCTAAAATGTGTACACCCGGTACATGGACTCTGTTTTTTATATTTAGTAAAAATGGACCATGGTCAAAGGACTGGCATGACCAACACGAACTTGTGTATTGTATATAGTTGCATCTCCTGTGCCCACCAGAGTCGTCTAATACAACACCCGGGACCTTAATCTGGTCACGGACCCAGCATAGGTATGCAGCGGGTCAGGTTGTTTGGGTGGCGGGTTAACGGGAACTGTAACAGTGGGACTGGACTGTCGTGGGTAGAGGCTGCAATGGAGCTACCATTGAAACCGGTAGTGTCTCACCGATGAAAGGATGAACTCTTAAAAAGTTAGTAACATTTAAGTGACAAGACTCCCTAATGTGTAATGAAACTGTGAATAAAACTGTTAACTTTTCTTACCTTTTTCCTACAGTTTAAAAAAAAATAAATAAACCTCTGATGTTCTGTAGCTCGGGGACGAGCTACGTTTAACCAAGGGGGAATGTGACGCCCTGGCCTATCAGGTCGTCACAGTGTATTGTGCAATATTCCCCTCTGTACAATATCCACCTCCTCCTTGTTTACGGGTCCCTGACCTTTGGTATTGCCAAGAACAAGCTAATCAAAATCCTAGAAACACTCTGCACCACACCCACCAGACACACCAGTGGCTAGCCTAAAGGGAATAGGGGTGGCCACTTGGGGGGGGTGGATGAAGGAGAGGTCAGGAGTGTCAGGAGACAGACAGTTGTGGAGTGACTCTCGTGAGGAGAGGTCAGGAGCTGGGCTCCTTGAGTCTACTAGGTGGCAGACGTTGGTCTGGGCCTGGTAGGAGCTGGACCCCGGTCGCAGGGGATCGTGACAAGGGGCACGGACTGTCGAGGAGGACAGCCGGCGGCCTTGTGCCATCACCGGGCAGGGGCCAGGGCACGACGGGGTACGCGGACCCTTGGTCAGGAAGAAGCTTCAGGTGTCCTGACAATTTACCTGACGAGGACGGAGCCTTCAAAATCCGTTCTCCACCTGCTCTAAAATCGGGGTACTAGTGCAACGACGGAATAGGACTTTCCCACTACATAGTCCAGAAAATCCCAAGCGTGAACCCTGAGAGGAAACTCACCCAGTTTGCCATACTGGTGAGCGGGACCCAACTAGTTTTATGCTAAAGGGACCAGTTAGAGGTAAAGTTCCAAGGTAAAGGTCACCGGCTAACAGGCAACACCAATGGGCACGGGATCCAGGCGTGCTCCCTCCAGGCGGCAGCGGTGTAAAGAACTTTGGTTTACCTCAGTTGTTGGTGTCAGCGTTATTGGACTGAGTGAGTACACAGTGACCCTTACTGTCCCAACGGCACCTCCCCGTCAACATCACTGAGTCCCGAGGCATCCCCTTACCCGTGGAGGGGTTAAACACCTGGCTGCCTGCACCATCGCCACCGGGTACTCCCAATCGCAGCGGTGATACTCCATCTTACCATGCACCACGGGTGGAATCACAAACTTTCCCCATCATCCCCTGTAAATACTTCCCCTTTATTCCGAGTGGCTGAGCGAACCTGACCCTCGTGTCCGGAGACCCCTCGAACAACCGCGAATCCGGATCCGAGCAGCCTGGCTGCTGACGCGGAGGCAGCACACATCCAGCCTAATATAGAAGCAGCTGGATGAATACTGCAGTATACAGGGCTATTCTTTCTTCTCAGCTTCAACCAAATGCAGCAAAATAGATTGAATGGTGCTACAAATGAACAATGTCCCAAAACATAATGCGAAAGCAACTGAGCAGCTTTTTAAGTATGAAAAGTGGCATATTCTGCAATGGCTATGTCAATCACAAGATCTCAACACCAATGAGCATGCATTTTACATGCTTAAAGGGGTTTTTCATATGAACAAAGTTCATTTTAAATTTTATTTTAATCAATAGATCATGGGATAATAATAATTTCCACGTCTGGTTGTGCTTAAAAAAAATGTTCCTGGGCTGAGATAATCTTACAAATGTGTCTCTGCTATGTACTGTGTAATAGCTGTGTCTGACTGTACAGGAACACGGTCTGATCATACCACATCTCCTAAGCAGGGAAGGAAGTGAAAAAGTATACAGAGAATACAGCATTGGGTTACAGCTGATTCTTTAAGTGAGGTAAAACATTTTTATGCCTGTTTTTAAAAAATGTTTTACCTCAAAGAAAGAAAGATTTACAAACCTGTGTTGTAATGTCTGAATATTTTTTTACTTCCTCTCCAGGCCACTAGATCTGATAAGATCGGATCATGTTCCTGTACGGACAGACATGGCCATTTCACAGTACCAAGAAGGGACACATATATGAGATTGTCTCAGCACAGGAATTTATTTTCTAAACATATATTGTGGAACTGATTATATTCCAAGGTTTTTAGACCCCAGAGCATATCAAACACAAGATTTAAAAAAATGTAGAAACAAAATACTTATATTCACCTTCTGCTTAGCTCTGCGGCAGCTAACCTGCCCACAATCGCATCATCTGCTCCTCCATTGTGTTGTATCTGTGGTCCAGTATTCACACCAATATCAGACACCTTGTTCCTGGAATGCTAAAATTGTGGACAGCACTTGGGTATGACAAATTTGCCCATATGTTGCTAAAGAAATTAGTTATTGTTATTCATTGGTCAGCCATGAATTCCGTATTTAACCATAAAGTTCTCAAAAGGCATTGCTCAGTAAGAATCAGCACAGAAATAGCTTCTCAATTAATACTTGAAAAGTTGGTCATATCAAATATAACTTCAATAAAACAGTTTTGCTATTTTGGATTCAGAATATTTGATTGAAAGTCATGTATATTTTTCTTTTACATTTGTCCTACTGTCATGCCATCACAAGAAAGTATACTGCTCAAAAAAATAAAAGGAACACCAAGATACAAAATCCTTGTTTAAGGGTTTCCCTTTATTTTTTGAGCAGTATATATTACTTGTTTACTTATGCCTTTGTTTCACTATTGAAATTAGTGCCTTGTCATTATTTAACGAACAGTGCTATCTGTTGGCATGTTGTCTTTTTGTGAATTGTTTATTTCTGCCTCATTTGCCTTTGCAGTTTAACTTTTTCTTTAAGGTACCGTCACACTAAGCGATGCTCCAGCGATCCCACCAGCAACCTGACCTGGCAGGGATCACTGGAGCGTCGCTACACGGATTGCTGGTGAGCTGTCAAATAGGCAGATCTCAGCAGCAACCAGTGACCAGCCCCCAGCCAGCAGCGACGCGTGGAAGCGATGCTGCACTTGGTAACTAAGGTAAATATCGGGTAACCAACCCGATATTTACCTTGGTTACCAGCGCACACCGCTTAGCGCTGGCTCCCTGCATTCCTAGCCAGAGTACACATCGGGTTAATTACCCGATGTGTAGTCTGGCTATGTGTGCAGGGAGCAGGGAGCCGGCACTGGCAGCGTGAGAGCGGCGGACGCTGGTAACGAAGGTAAATATCGGGTAACCAAGGAAAGGGCTTTTTGGTTACCCGATATTTACATTGGTTACCAGCGTCCGGAGAAGCCGGCTCCCTGCTGCCTGCACATTCAGTTGTTGCTCTCTTGCTGTCACACACAGCGATGTGTGCTTCACAGCGGGAGAGCAACAACTAAAAAATGGTCCAGGACATTCAGCAACAACCAGCGACCTCACAGCAGGGGCCAGGTTGTTGCTGGATGTCACACACAGCAACATCGCTAGCAACATCGCTGTTGCGTCACAAAAGTCGTGCCTCAGCAGCGATGTTGCTAGCGGTGTTGCTTAGTGAGACGTGGCCTTTAGGCCTTTGTAGTTTCCCGTCAGCTTTTGTACTAGCTCCACTCTTCTATTTAGTAGCAGCCATCTTAGCCCCTTGGATGCTAATCTTGTTAGTTGTCTCTTGCTATATTTTCAGCCATTCCAGTTGCTTACTTTAGCATAGCACAGCTTGGGAGTTATGTTTCCCTTGTTATCACTCACTATATTGTCTAATGTGGCTGCTATATTCTTCATGATGTCTTGTTTAGTAGTGTCTTCTGCCTTTATGGCTATTTCCACCATCTGCCATGTTATGTTGTGTGTGTCCTGTACGTATCTCAGATATGTTGTATGCTTTGCACCGAGTACTTTCATTTTTCTGGTAATGTTACACTGTTCCTATCAGTAACAGTTGTAGAGGACCCTCTGCATTTACCACAATGCATCAATAGGAAACAGTTTTGCTGTCTGCCAACTCATTCTCTCTGAACAGAGTGAGGGTGGCAGAACGCCTATAGCAGACCTGGGCAAGGGGTGGCCCGTGGGCCGGATGTGGCCAGCCTACTGTCTATGACCGGCCCGCCCATCTTAGCTGAGAGTTGGAGGTGTGGCCTGATATACGATTTTATGCCTCAGCCCCGCTCTCACTGCCAGGAGCTATGTATCCAGTGCAGGGATAAGAAACTGCCATGCCCCCACGCTACCGTTTACGCCTCCTCTTGCTGGCAGTCATGCCCTTTCTGGGTGCTGGTCACAGTCTCTGGATGCCTTCCAATACATCTATGCTGCTAGCCACGCCCGTTTTTGTGTCATCCACGCCCCCTCAATGCTAGACACACACACACACACCTCAGAAGCCTTCCTTGTCCCCTCCTGCTGCTCTGTCGATGCTGGCCTCACCCCCTTTGCCTGCCCCTTCTACTCAGGATCCTCACATGACCGGCTCATCTCCACAGCGGCCACTTCAAAAACGTCTGTTCTGCAACTGAGGTAATGTGCTCCAGTATCAGCAGGGAGAGTGCAGAGTGCCTGCAGGAGGGGAGAGCAGGGGAGCAGCACTTGTGTCTTCTCAGGTCCCCCCTGTGCCTGCAATAGAAGAAACAGACACACAGGGGACTCAGAGAAGGCAGCCAGAGGAGCCCTCAGGCTCTGCTGCTGCAGTGCTGCCTGCCTGTGCCCTCAGCGCCCCCAGGGCCAGTATGTATGCCCCACAGGCCACCGCTGTCAGTATGTATGCCCCACTGTCTACCAGGGCCAGTATGTATGCTCCACAGGCACCAGTAATGTGTATGCCACTTACTGACCTCAGTAATGTCTGCCACTTCCTGACCCCAGTAATGTGTATTCCCCCCACTGACCCCAGTAATGTGTATGCTTCCCACTGACCCCAGTAATGTGTATGCCCGCTACTGATCCCAGTAATATGTATGCCCCCACTGACCCCAGTAATGTCTATGCCCCTAACTGACATCCATATTTTCATTGCATCGTTGTATTGCTTAACTTACTGTTTGTTTATGAAGGGTTAGTATATATACTGTATACAGTATTGGGTAGAACTGAGTTAATTATATTAGTCCGCCCCTCTAAAACCATCCCAATTTCTCATGCGGCCCCATGGGAAAATTAATTCCCACCCCTGACCTATAGTATCAATTCGGTCTTCCATGTATGTTGTTCTTTTTTTCATTTTTTTGGAAAAAATATTAAATAAAAAGTTGTTGATGAAAAAAAAACAGTTTGTTGTAATGTGTCTATTACAATATTGAGTAATAGACACATGATGCAAACAAAAATGTTTACTTTGCCCTGCTGTTACCAACACAATGTAAGGGTCTATGTACAGTAGCAGCAACCAAAGTGTTTTAATCATATTACAGCAATTCTTATGTGTGTTACATCTCTTTCCTTTAAAGGAAATCTGTCAGCAGGTTTTTGCTATATAATCTGAAGACAACAGGGGACAGGTGCTGAAACACAGATTTCAGCGATATGTCATTTATTTATCTGTGTGCTGTTGTTCACATACAGTAAAGGTTTTATCGCTAAGACATTACCATTGTTGTTAATAGCTGTCTCCAAATTGTCCAACCCTACTCCCTCTTCTGATAAGCAGCTCACTGTCAATATACAATTTATTCCCAGTTCACCCACACAGAAGAGATTGGTAGAGTTCTTCCACAGAGCAACAAGTTTAACTAAATTACCATATAAAGCCTATATTCCCAGTTTACCCGCACAGTAAAAGTTGCCAGCGTTCTCCCACAGAGCATCAAGTTTAATAAATGGCCCAACCAT
The DNA here is from genome assembly GCF_048569485.1 of Anomaloglossus baeobatrachus. Taxonomy (NCBI): domain Eukaryota; kingdom Metazoa; phylum Chordata; class Amphibia; order Anura; family Aromobatidae; genus Anomaloglossus; species Anomaloglossus baeobatrachus. The sequence continues at coordinate 400,152,691 of NC_134356.1, read as the reverse complement.
AGCCTGTTTACAGAGTTCACCCACACTGTCAAGATTAGCAGAGTTCTCCCACAGAGAAACTAGTTTAACCAAAGGTCCCTATTGTCATGATTGACTCCTGGCTCAGCTGGAGCTGAGCCTTTTTTTTAGTTTCACTTCTGATGCAAGTCACGTTAGGGGTTAATCCTTTCTGCCTCGTTCTGGAGGTCAGGCTGCTTTATTAGGGCACTGTTTCTCTTGGACTTCACCAGTGATACTTCTGGCTCTGCTGTGTTCTGCTCTTGAGTGACCTGTTGTCTACCATGCCCCCTCCTGACCTCCGTGTTCACCTGACCTGTTAACCTCCTCTGTTGTCTGTTTCCATCAGTGTCTCTCCCGCTGTCTCCCTGTTTGTTCCTTATCTGTTTACCTTTATTCTGTTTTGTCTTCCCACTCCCCCTCACTTCTAGGCTCTGATTTCCCGGCTACTGACTATTTGCTTTCCTCTGACTATGTTTAGACTTTGCCCTTGTGTACTTACAAGACCTCATGTTGTGACACGGCTTTCTGACGATTCTACTGCCATCTGGTGGGCTTGACTAGTATTACCTCTGCTAGGGAATTCACTGCTCATACGTTTCCTCCACTTTTACGCCCCCTAGTGGTTTACCAGCTAACTACCTTCTCAGATAATTTCAGGAATCCTCTCAGTCCCACATTACTGTGCTGTACTGCTATTGTACATCTTAGAGTACAGCGTGACATTATCACTGGCCCTTACATTTTTACCCCTATGGATCCGTTACGTATCCTTACGGATCAGATGTCTAATTTGACTCAAATGATCCAGGACTTATCCATTGAGCATAGAGCCCTAGCCTCTTCCCATACTCAACTCCAGGGGGAGCTTGCTGCTGCAGTAAAGGCTTTCCAGGGTTCCATGACTCAATCACAGCCCGGTCCCGTAGATGTATCATTCCATTCTCCAGAACCCACGGTCATGCTCCCGGATAAGTTTTCCGGAGAGAAGGAGAGGTTTCACACGTTTCGGGAGAGCTGTAAATTACTTTTTTCTCTTAGACCCCGTTCCTCTGGGGATGATAGTCAGCGGGTGGGGATAATAATTTCCTTGCTTAGGGAGGGACCTCAGACTTGGGCCTTTTCTTTACCTCCGACAGCCCCTGAGCGTATGTCTGTGGATAGGTTTTTTGACGCCCTAGGACTTATTTATGATGAACTGGACCGGGTCATGGTGACAGAGGACAGATCATGGGTCTCTCTCAGGGTAGATGCACTGCAGAGTGGTATTGTTTTGAGTTCAGGCAGTGGTCTACGAAGGTTTCCTGGAATGATTCTGCTCTGAGATGCCAGTTTAGGAGAGGACTCTCTGATCATCTCAAGGACGCTCTGGCCCTTCATCCTCCACCCAGTTCTTTCGAGGAGGCCATGACCCAGGCAGTACGGATGGATCGAAGGTTGCGGGAGAGAGGAGTGACCCTGCGGGAAACCTCATTATGCCCGGTCAAAGCTGAGGTTGTTTCACTTGCGGAGCCCATGGAGGTCAGTGCCACAGATTCCAAGGAGAAGGAGAGGAGACGACTACGGGAGTGGAAATTGTGTTTCTACTGTGGAAGTCCGGGACATTGGAGGAAGGACTGTCCTACCTGTCCTTCTGCTACTAAACCGTCGGGAAACGCTTAGGTCTGGGTGATGTTCGAGGAGGTCACCCAGACCCTCAGGTACCCTTTTCCTCTTTCCAAAAAATTTTGCTTGAGGTGGAACTTGTAATAGGAGACTGTTGTATTCCAGCCTCTGCTTTCGTGGACTGTGGTTCCTCCATGAACTTCATTGACTCCAGTCTGGTTTCCAAAGCTAAGATAGGGACAGTTAGGCTAGAGACTCCGGTTCACATTATTGCTATTGATAGGACACCATTGTCAAGAAATGTGGTTGAATTTGTCTGTGAGGAATTTTTGCTTAAAGTGGGGTCCCTTCATCAGGAACTTATTTCATGTTATACAGTTAGGTCCAGAAATATTTGGACAGTGACACAATTTTCGCGAGTTAGGCTCTGCATGCCACCACATTGGATTTGAAATGAAACCTCTACAACAGAATTCAAGTGCAGATTGTAACGTTTAATTTGAAGGTTTGAACAAAAATATCTGATAGAAATTGTAGGAATTGTACACACTTCTTTACAAACACTCCACATTTTAGGAGGTCAAAAGTAATTGGACAAATAAACCAAACCCAAACAAAATATTTTTATTTTCAATATTTGGTTGCGAATCCTTTGGAGGCAATCACTGCCTTAAGTATGGAACCCATGGACATCACCAAACGCTGGGTTTCCTCCTTCTTAATGCTTTGCCAGGCCTTTACAGCCGCAGCCTTCAGGTCTTGCTTGTTTGTGGGTCTTTCCGTCTTAAGTCTGGATTTGAGCAAGTGAAATGCATGCTCAATTGGGTTAAGATCTGGTGATTGACTTGGCCATTGCAGAATGTTCCACTTTTTTGCACTCATGAACTCCTGGGTAGCTTTGGCTGTATGCTTGGGGTCATTGTCCATCTGTACTATGAAGCGCCGTCCGATCAACTTTGCAGCATTTGGCTGAATCTGGGCTGAAAGTATATCCCGGTACACTTCAGAATTCATCCGGCTACTCTTGTCTGCTGTTATGTCATCAATAAACACAAGTGACCCAGTGCCATTGAAAGCCATGCATGCCCATGCCATCACGTTGCCTCCACCATGTTTTACAGAGGATGTGGTGTGCCTTGGATCATGTACCGTTCCCTTTCTTCTCCAAACTTTTTTCTTCCCATCATTCTGGTACAGGTTGATCTTTGTCTCATCTGTCCATAGAATACTTTTCCAGAACTGAGCTGGCTTCATGAGGTGTTTTTCAGCAAATTTAACTCTGGCCTGTCTATTTTTGGAATTGATGAATGGTTTGCATCTAGATGTGAACCCTTTGTATTTACTTTCATGGAGTCTTCTCTTTACTGTTGACTTAGAGACAGATACACCTACTTCACTGAGAGTGTTCTGGACTTCAGTTGATGTTGTGAACGGGTTCTTTTTCACCAAAGAAAGTATGCGGCGATCATCCACCACTGTTGTCATCCGTGGACGCCCAGGCCTTTTTGAGTTCCCAAGCTCACCAGTCAATTCCTTTTTTCTCAGAATGTACCCGACTGTTGATTTTGCTACTCCAAGCATGTCTGCTATCTCTCTGATGGATTTTTTCTTTTTTTTTTAGCCTCAGGATGTTCTGCTTCACCTCAATTGAGAGTGAAAATGGATGTGAAAACTCTCATATTGCAGCTGGGAGTGTGCACTTTCAGCCCATATTATATATATAATTGTATTTCTGAACATGTTTTTGTAAACAGCTAAAATAACAAAACTTGTGTCACTGTCCAAATATTTCTGGACCTAACTGTATCATGGATAATCTCCCTGCGGGACTGGTGCTGGGATTCCCCTGGTTGCACATGCATAATCCTGTAATTGACTGGGACTCTCGCGATATTGTTAAATGGGGTCCTAAATGTTCTAATGGTTGTCTTATCACTGTTCAGGTGTCTTCAACTAATCTGGAGGGTATTCCGGAGTACCTGAAGGATTTTGGAGACGTGTTCTCTGAAAAGAGGCTGAGGTCCTGCCACCCCACCGTCCTTACGATTGTGCTATTAACCTGGTTCCAGGTGCCAAATTACCCAAGGCCCGTTTGTATAATCTTTCTGGCCCGGAACGCACTGCCATGAAAAATTACATATCCGATAGTTTACGTAAGGGACACATCCGTCCTTCTGTCTCGCCTGTTGCTGCTGGGTTCTTTTTTGTTATGAAGAAGGATGGTGGCCTATGCCTTTGCCTCGATTTTCGGGAACTTAATAAGATCACGGTGAGAAATACCTATCCACTTCCACTCATCCCGGACCTCTATAATCAGTTATTTGGAGCTAAATGGTTCTCCAAGCTTGATCTCATGGGAGCCTATAACCTCATTCGCATTCAGGAAGGGGAGGAGTGGAAAACGGCATTCCTTACCTCAGAGGGCCTTTTTGAAAACTTGGTCATGCCTTTCGGCCTTACTAATGCTCCTGCAGTGTTTCAGAATTTTATGAATGATATTTTCTCTGAATTTATTGGCCGTTTTATGGTTGTGTACTTAGATGATATTCTTGTCTTCTCGTCCAACAAAGAGTCTCATATTGATCATGTACGTACAATACTTCATAGGTTACGGGAGAATTCCCTATTTGCTAAATCTGAAAAATGTACTTTTTGTGTCCAAGAAATCACCTTTCTAGGTTTTATTCTGTCTGCTGATGGTTTTTGGATGGATCCCAGAAAAGTACAAGCCATTTATAATTGGGTGCAACCCAGAGACCTCAACGGTCTGCAGCGTTTTCTGGGTTTTGTCAATTATTACAGGAAATTTATTAAAGGGTTTTCTCAAGTGGTCAAGCCACTCATAGATCTCACCCGCAAGGGGGCTGATCTTAGGGAGTGGTCATCGCAGGCGATAGAAGCATTTCTGAGGTTAAAGGAATGTTTTATGACTGCTCCTGTACTTGTTCAACCTGACCTCTCTCAGCCGTTTATTGTGGAGGTTGATGCTTCAGAGGTGAGTGTGGGGGCGGTGCTCTCCCAAGGACCCGCTACTTTAACTAATTTAAGACCGTGTGACTTCTTCTCCAAAAAATTTTCTTCTGCTGAGAAGAATTATGATGTGGGGAATCGAGAGTTGTTGGCCATAAAGTTGGCCTTCGAAGAATGGAGGCATTTTTTGGAGGGGGCTGTTCATCGGATCACTGTTATTACGGACCATAAAAACCTGTCTTACATCGAGTCTGCTAAACGGTTGACTCCTAGACAGGCTAGGTGGTCACTTTTTTTTCCCGTTTTCACTTTTCCATTACTTTTCGGCCCGGTTCTAAGAATGTTAAGGCGGATGCGTTATCTCGCAGTTTGGATCCGTTTTTGCCTCCCGAACCTCCTTCCTCCATTCTTCCTCATGGGGTAGTCGTTGCTGTTTTATCCTCCGGATTGGAGGCTGAGATTCGTGTTGCACAGGCATTGGCCCCTCCTTCATTGCCCGATGCCAAATTGCTTGTTCCTGTCCAGTTTCGATTACGGGTTCTCCAGGAATTTCATGACTCTGTGCTTGGTGGTCATCCGGGGGTCTCAGCTACTCGTAAGGCTATTGCCAGGTTGTTTTGGTGGCCCTCTATGTACTCCAATGTTGCCGTGTTTGTGTCTGCTTGTGATGCGTGTGCACGTGCTAAAGTTCCCCATAACCGGCCGGCCGGGGAATTAGTGCCCTTACCAATTCCGGATAGGCCCTGGACTCATTTGTCCATGGATTTTATCACTAATTTACCTGTTTCCGCTGGCAAGACTGTTGTTTGGGTGGTGGTGGACAGATTCAGCAAACAAGCGCATTTTGTTCCCTTGTCGGGATTACCTAATGCTGAGACTCTGTCCAAATTGTTTATTGAACAGGTGGTTAGATTGCATGGCATCCCTGTTAACATTGTGTCCGACAGGGGGGTTCAGTTTGTTTCCAAATTTTGGAGAGCATTTTGTAGACGGCTGGGTATTGAGTTGTCCTTTTCTTCATCTTACCATCCCGAGACCAATGGGCAGACTAAGAGAACTAATCAGTCATTGGAACAAATTCTGCAGTGTCTGGCTACGTCTCAGCAGGATGATCGGTGTTCCTCACTGTCTATGGCTGAGTTTGCTTTCAATAACCGGGTCCATCAGTCCCGGGTACTACTCCATTTTTTTGTAACTATGGATACCATCCCCATTTCGGTGAATTTTCCAGACTTGATTCTGGGTGTCCTGGGGCTGATTCTGCAGTTCAGCAGTTGGAGGAGGTTTGGAGGGAGGTCCGGTATAATGTTGAGGTGGCTTTAGGGCGGCAAAAGCGCTCTGCTGACAAGAGACGATCGGTAGGATTTAATTTTCAAGTGGGGAATAAAGTTTGGTTGTCTACCAAAAACATTCGTCTGAGAATTCCTTCCACTACGTTGGGTCCAAAATTTATTGGTCCGTATGAGATCATCGAGATTGTCAACCCAGGGGTTTTTCGTCTGCGGTTACCGCAGTCCTTTCGCATTTCTAATGTGTTTCACAAATCTCTGCTCAAGCGTTTTGTTCCTTCTGTTTCCGAGTGTCCTCATCCCCCTCCTCCCGTTTCGGTGGATGGTCAGATGGAACATGAGATTGAGCGCATCTTCGATTCTTGGCGGGTCCGTAGTTCGCTTCAGTACTTGGTACATTGGAGGGGTTACGGACCGGAGGAGCGATCCTGGGTTCCGGCACGATCTGTCCATGCTGACCGACTTACTCGTGTCTTTCATAGAAGGTTTCCTGGGAAACCTGGGGGTCCGGTGGCCCCCCCTTGAGCAGGGGGTACTGTCATGATTGACTCCTGGCTCAGCTGGAGCTGAGCCTTTTTTTAGTTTCACTTCTGATGCAAGTCTTGTTAGGGGTTAATCCTTTCTGCCTCGTTCTGGAGGTCAGGCTGCTTTATTAGGGCACTGTTTCTCTTGGACTTCGCCAGTGATACTTCTGGCTCTGCTGTGTTCTGCTCTTGAGTGACCTGTTGTCTGCCCTGACCCCTCCTGACCTCTGTGCTCACCTGACCTGTTAACCTCCTGTGTTGTCTGTTTCCATCAGTGTCTCTCCCGCTGTCTCCCTGTTTGTTCCTTATCTGTTTACCTTTATTCTGTTTTGTCTTCCCACTCCCCCTCACTTCTAGGCTCTGATTTCCCGACTACTGACTATTTGCTTCCCTCTGACTACGTTTAGACTTTGCCCTTGTGTACTTACAAGACCTCATGTTGTGACACGGCTTTCTGACGATTCTACTGCCATCTGGTGGGCTTGACTAGTATTACCTCTGCTAGGGAATTCCCTGCTCATACGTTTCCTCCACTTTTACACCCCCTAGTGGTTTACCAGCTAACTACCTTCTCAGATAGTTTCAGGAATCCTCTCAGTCCCACATTACTGTGCTGTACTGCTATTGTACATCTTAGAGTACAGCGTGACACCTATATAGGCTGGATTGCCAGTTGAACCACACAGCCAAGAATGCCAAAGTTCTCCAACAGAGCAACTACTTTAACCAAAGGCCCAATATAGTCTGTATTCCCAGTCCATCCACACAGCCAAGATTGCTAGAGTTCTCCCACAGATCATCAAGTTTAGTAAATGGCCCCTACATAGCCTATTTTCAGAGTTCACCCACAGAGTCAAGATTGGCAGAGTTTTCCCACAGAGCACAAAGTTTAAGAAAAGGCCCTTACACAGCCTGTTTTCACAGTTCCCCAAAATTTTAACTCCGTTAGCTTACACTATAGCTGCTGCAGATAAAAAGTTTGTAGTTGGATTTAAGATTGAGCTGGAGGTCCGCCAGCTAGCTTTGCTATCGCCAGTGGCAGGCAATTTGACTTTGCTATTGTGATGACTGAGGCATCGGGGGTCCAAAGTGTTTATATTGAAGTATATATATTGAAAGCAATATTGTTCAAAGCAGGCAGCCATGGGTGAATAATACAGCAAGAAATAAAAGAATAGAGCTCCATTTCTACTATCTTGTTTGTTGTCGACATTGCGACCATGATTAAGAGGGGAGCCGGTGGAAGCCAAAGCCAAGAAATTGGAAATAAATGTGGAATACTCATTACTCAATACAAGGAAATGTGTGGACACATACTTTATTATTATGTTGAAATGCTGCCTCCTGCCAATATGGAGTGTATCAGATGGTGGTGCAGGATGTTGTGGCATGGAGAGGAACATCCTGTCACCTGTGTTTACCAAAAGGAATGTGTTTAATTTGGGTGCATTGCAGGCAAAGAATATGCACATCCTCCCTCTGGAGCAGCTCCACCGCCACCTTTTGCAGCTGCACTACAGCCATATCCCCTATTTGATTCTCTGCACATTCTTTGCACCCCAAAAAAGTGCAGAGTATTAAATGACCTGTATACAAGAGAGAGTGGCCATGAGATTATTACACTCACTGTTTTCACAGTTCACCCACAGAATCAAAATTGCAGCTTCAGTACCTTACACTATAGCTGTAGCAGTTAAAAAGCTGATTGATTAAAGATCGAGTTGGCTTTCCACTGCGAATCTTATAAGTGTTCCCCCACAGAGCAAGAATTTTCAAAAAGGCCCTTACAGAGCCTGTTTTCAGAGTTGACCACCACAGCCAAAATTGGCAAAGTTTGCCGACAGACCACACATTTTAAATCTTGGCCAAGGAGAGCCTCTTTTTGCAACTGAGCCACACAGCCAAGATTGTAAGAGTTCTCCCACAGAGCAGAAATTTTAAATATAGGCCCCGATAAGGCCTCTTTAGACAGTTGCCCCACACAGATACAAATTTGCAGAGTTCTCCCACAGAGCAACAAGTTTAACAAATGACCTCTATATTTCCTGGATTCCCAGTTCACCCACACCGTCAAGATTGGAAGAATTCTCCCACAGAGCAACAAGTTTACTCAAAATCCCCAACAGAGCCTTTATTCCCAGTTCATCCACAAAGTCAAGATAGTCAAAGTTTAGCAGAGAGCACAAATTTTAAATATTGACCTCAACATAACCTTTTCCACAGTTGAGCCACATAGCCAAGATTGTCAGAATTTAGCCATAGAGCATGAACTATAAAAGTAGGCCCCAAGAGAGCCCACTTGGGTGGGTGCCTTACACATCTAAGCTTGGCATAGTTCCCCTAGTTCCCCTACAGAGCAAAAAGTTTAACAAATGGCCCCTATATAGCCTGTATTTCCAGTTCACTCACAGAGTAAAGATTGTCAAAGTTTAACGACAGAGCATAAATTATAAATATTGACCTCATGAGAACGTTTTTAAAGAGTTGTTTTACACAGCTAAGCTTGGCAGAGATCCCCTTCAGAACAACAAGTTTAACACATAGCCCCATATAGCCTGTATTCCCAATTCACCAACACAGTCAAGATTGGAAAAGTGTCCCCACAAACAAAAATTTCAGAAAGGACTGCTTGGAGTCCGCCCACTGCTCCTCTTGTGGTGGGGGATTTGAACACCAAACATTTGATTCTCAGAACAGCCTGCTGTTGTTTCGCCCTGGTTTTACTGAGGTTTGTTGTGCAGTTGTTATGCTGACAAGATGAGGAGGAGGTTGAAGAAGTGGAGTAGTAGGAGAAGGCAACATGGACAGAGAAATATGCACCAATCCTTGGTGGTAGGACATATGCCAAAATGGTCTCTGCGTAAAGTGCAACCCACATTACACCCTATAAAGCCTGTTTTCACATTTTACCACCACAGCCAAAATTGGGAGAGTACCTCACAAACCAATAATTTAAAAAAAAAAGGACCCCTAGAGAGCCAGTTGTCCAATTTCACCCTGCAGAACATAATTTTTAGCTCCAGTAGCATTCACTACAGGTTCTGCAGTAAAATCATACTTAGTTGGACTTGGGATAGAGCTGTGAGGCTTGGAAGAGTTCCCCCGCAGAGCCACAATTTTAACAATGGTTCTGTACTGCCTCTTTTATGAGTTCATTACAAAAACTGACATCGTTCCGTGACATAGAAAACATTTGAAGACTGCCACTACAGAGCTTGTTTTCTCAGTTAACCTTCAGATTAACCAAAACACCTTTAAACTAAGATAAAAATATAATGTCTTGAACCAGGAGGTAGAGATACAAATGTAGGAGGAGGTGGACATGGTGGTGTTTTGGTGGAAGAGGCAGATAAGGAGGTTTCCAACACTTTGTTTTGTAATAATATTTTTATTCTATTTTGTATTGAAGTTAAGCCACCGAAACTTTGGAATCGTAAATAGAGTACAGCAATGTACAGCTGGTTTAGTCACCTAGTCAGCCAAAGGTACACACAAGTACTGTGTTGCACGGCTGGTTCATTGTATTATACGGTGTTACGGTTCAATGTTCCCCTGAGCCTCGAACCGATCCTGTCCCATCCTTGGCACCTGCATTAGAGTTTTTTGACTCCATAGCGCCACCTGTTTGTCACTCCAGATGTTTGGCTGATAGGCGTCAGGCTTCTAGGGTCCTCACCCATCCTGGTCCTAAGTCCCCATTTAGCGCTACCGCACATGCGCGGGATCACGCTGCCTCTCCAGGCTCTAAGTGCGGGGTTCCCACTACCACGCATGTGCGTGATGTTACCAATGACGTGGCGACCGCTGATTGGTCGTCATGACATCAGCGGTGACGTGGCGGCCACTCTATGGCCGCAACTGGCACCATTGCCACTTGGCATGTGGCTTGGGGCAGGGCTTATGCCATAAAAGACCCTAGGCCATGCCCATCAGCGCACGAGCTTCATTCTTATTCTGTCTAAAGCTCAGTCATAAGGCTGAGCAGCGAGCGGCCATTTTGCCACGTGTTAGCTAGTCCGTGGTGTCTCTGGTGGACTAGCTTGTGTGTGTGTCTGGTGTGCTATGCCCAGTAGCACTAGAGTCAGGGCTTAGGTGCAGATTTCCCGCTGCATTTATCTGTGTGGGTGACCGGCAGTAAGCTGTCGGTAGTTAGGGGCATGGCAGACAGGTCGGCATGGTGCTAGCATTAGGCTGGTGCTACTAGTGGACCGCCTAGGAAGTCTTAGCGTAGGGCTGGTAGTACACCAATGGCAACCGGGTACAGCGAGAGTAGCGCTCTGCTGTGGAACCAGTTGATCCAACAGACTACCTGTGCTGTAACAGGACTCATCTCGTGAGCAGTGGTGTGAAGCTAACACCACCAAATGCTCATAGATATATATATATATATATATATCTGTAGTTGTTACATCCAACCACCTGTCTCTAGTGGCTTTGCCATCTGCCTGGAGGACCTCGGATGACGGCGGGGCTTCCCTTAGATGCTCCAGTCAGACCCCGCATAACATGTGGGCTTTTCCACACAGCCATGATTACCAGAATTCCCCCAAAGGGCACTGAATTTTAAAAAGGCCCCTACAGATCCTGTTTCCCTATTGACACTCACAGCCAAGAATCCATGAGATTTACAGCAGAGCACAGAATATATAAAAAAGCCTCTAAACAGCCTCCGTGTCTGGTTGACTCTCATAGCCAACATTGCCCAAAATCCATCACAGAGCACCTAATTGTAAGAAAGACCCATAAACAGTCTCTTTACCTGGTTGAACTTCACAGTCAAGAATGCCCAAGATCCACCAAAGAGCACCCAATTTTAAAAATGGTCCCTAAATAGCCTTTTTGCCATGATTGCCCGAGATCCACCACAGAGCACCCAATTTTTAAAAGAGATCCCTAAACAGCCCCTTGACCATCACAGCCAAGATTGCATGAGATCCACCATAGATCACCCAGTTTTAAAAAAGGCCCCTAAAAAACCTCTTTACCTGGTTGACCCTCACAGCCAAGATTGCCTGAGACTCACCACAGAGCACCCAATTTTTAAAAAGGCCCCTTAACAGCCTTTTACCCATTTAACCCTCAATGGAAAGGTTACTCAAGATCCACGACAGAGTACTCCATTTTAAAAGAGGCCCCTAAACAGCCTTTTTACACAGTTGACCTTCACAACCCAGATTACATGAGATTCATCACACATCACCCAGTTTTTAAACGGCCCCTAAATAGCCTCTATTCCTGGTTGACCCTCACTGTCAAGATTGTCTGAGATTCACCACAGAACACCCAATTTTTAAAAAGGCCCCTTAACAGCCTCTTACTCATTTGACCCCTGGTGGACCTTCACATTCAAGATTGCTTGAGTTGCACTACAGAGTACCTAATTTAAAAAAAGGCCCCTAAACAACCTCTTCAACTTGTTGCCACCACAATGAAGATTGCCTGAGATCCACCAAACAGTGCCAATTTTAAAAAAAGGCCCCTAAAGAGCCTATTTACCCCGTTGACCATACAGCACAGAATGTCCGCAATCCACCACAGAGCACCCAATTAAAAAAAGTCCTCTAAAATGACTTTGTACCACCCACGTGTCAGCAGCCGGGACTGCTGCTCGGATCCGGATCGGCGGTGGCTCGAGGGGTCTCCGGACCGGGGGTCATTTGGCCACTCAAAACAAAAAGAGGGTATTTACAGGGGAGTGGTATGTGCAAACTTTGTGACGCCACCCACGGTGTGTGGTAAGTTGGAGTACCACCGCTGCCGTTGGGAGCATCCAGTGGCGATGGGATGGCAGCCAGGTGTTTAACCCCTCTGTGGGTAGGGGGAATGCCCCAGGGCTCGGTGATGGTGACGAAGGGATGCCGTTGGGGAGGTAAGGGGCACTGCGTACTCTCTCAGTCCAATAACGCTGACACCGACAACTTGTAAACCAAAGTTCTGAGAACCGCTGCAGCAGAGGGGGAGCATGCCTGGATCCCGTGCCCATTGGTGTTGCTTGTTAGCCTGTGATCTTTTCCTTGGCACCTTTCTACTGATTGGCCGCTGTAGTGTAGAACTAATCGGGTCCCGCTCACCCATATGGCTAATGGAGTGTGCTTGCTCTCAGGGTTCATGCTTGAGATATTCTGGACTGTGTATTGGGAACGTCCTATCCCCCTCATTGCGCTAGTACCCCAATTTTGGAGAGGGGGGAGAACGAATCTTGAAGGCTCCATCCTACTCGGGTGAATTACCAGGACGCTTGAAGCTACTTCCCAGCCTAGGGTCCACGTACCCCGTCGTGCCCTGGCCTCTGCCCGGAGATGGCACAAGGCCGCTGGCTGCCCTCCTGGGCAGTTCTGTGCCCCTTGTCACGATCTCCTGTGACCGGAGTTCCAGCTCCTACCAGGCCCAGACCAACGTCTGCCACCTAGTATTCTCAAGAAGCCCAGCTCCTAACCTCCTCCAACCGACTTGTGACCTCTCCTCACAAGAGTCACCACTCAACTGACTGCTCCTGACACTCCTGACCCTCCCTAACCAACCCCCCAAATTGGCGTACCCTATTCCCTTCAGGCTACCCAATGGTGTGTCTGGTGGGTGTGGTGCAGAGTATTCCTAGGATTTTTGATTGACTGGTTCTTAGCAACACCAAAGGTCAGGGACCCGTAACCAAGGAGGATGTGGATACTGTGCAGAAGGGCAGATTGAATAATACCCTGTGACAACCTGATAGGCCAGGGCGTCACACCTTTGTTCCAAATTGACACTCGCAGCAAAGATTGCCCAAGATCCACCACAGAGTACCCAAGTTTAATAAAAAAGGGCCCTAAAAAGCATATTTAACTGGTTAGACCTGACAGCCAAGATTGCCTGAAGTCCACCACAGAACACCCAATTTTAAAAAAGGCCCCTAAGCAGCCTTATTATCCTGTTGAACCCCACAGCCAAGATTGTCTGAGATCCCCACAGAGCACCCAATTTTAAAAGGCCTCTAAGCAGCCTCTTTCCCCTCTTGACCCTCACAGCCAAGAATGCCCAAGATACTTCACAGAGCATTCAATTTAAAAAAAAAGGCCCCTGAACAGCCTATTTAGCCGGTTTCCTCCACAGCGAAGATTGCCTGGGATCTACAACAGAGAACCAATTTTTAAAAAGGCTTCTACAGAGCATATTTACCCAGTTGACCTTACAGCACAAAATATCCGTGATCTACCACAGAGCACCCAATTTTAATAAAAAGACCCCTAAAAAGCATATTTATCAGATGGACTCTAATAGCCAAGATTGCTAACAAGAGTTCTAAAAACAGAACACCCAAGTAAGCCGCGGGATTAGAGCTGATGTCACTCAGGTGATGTGCGGTGACACCGCTCATCACATGAGTGACATCACCGCTAATCTTGTGTCTCACTTCAGCCACGGCCTGATATGCGGTCATAAGTGGAGAACTCCAGCTGTCACCGCACATCATCTGACTGAAATCACGGCGGATCTTGCGTGGCTCACTCCAGTCGCAGCCTGATTTGCAGTAACAGGTGGAGGAATCCAGTCAGGTGATGTGGGATGAGAGCTGGAGTCTTCCACCTGTTACAGCAAATCCGGCCATGACTGAAGTGAGCGCAAGGTCAGCGGTGACTTCAGTCAGGTGATGTGCGGTAACAGCTGAAGTCACCGCTGATCCCATGCGACTCACTTCACTTGCAGCCTGACCCTCACAGTAAGCAGTCATGTTCTATAGCTGCTCACTGTGATTTTCAGATGTAGCAGAGCTGGATGCATTGTGTGACCTTGTGTGGATTACGTTGGAACTGGAGGGGTGTTTTAGAGGTTAAAAAAGTGGTGAAAGAGGGGGCTTTTTGTGTTTTATTTCAAATAAAGAATTTTTGGGTGATAGTGTTTATTTACTTTCACTTCCAGCTTAGTGAGGGGGTGTCTCATATACGCCTGCTATCACTAAGCTAGGACTTAGTGGCAGCTATGGGCTGCTGCCATTAACTCCTTATTACCCCGATTGCCACTGCACCAGGGCAATCGGGATGGGCTGGGAAAAGTCCCGGGACTGTCGCATCTAATGGATGCGGCAATTCCGGGCGGCTGCTGGCTGATATTTTTAGGCAGGGGGGATCCCAATAATGTTGGTTTCCCCAGTCTGAGAATACCAGCCCCCAGCTGTGAGACTTTATCTTGGCTGGTTATCAAAATTGGGGGAGACCGCACGTCATTTTTTTTTAATTATTTATTTATTGAATTTGCTGTAGGATATAGACCCGCCCACCGGCATCTGTTATTGGCTGTAGTCAACAGCTGTCACTCAGTGTGGGGGCGGGTCTGCCAGCAAAGAATCACAGCCACTGTGAGCAGGGAAGGAGTGAATATGTTATGAGCCTTATGAGCGGCTGGCTCTGGAAGATGAAAGAGCTGCATGGCAGCAGTGTGACAGCCAACTGGTGATGGTGAGTAGGAAGTGCTTGCTCTTACCCCTTTGCTCCCGATTCTGGTCCCCGTAGACTTTATATGGGGAGCAGTATCTGGCCAAATACCAGCGATCAATCCCCGTCGACCCGAAGTCTAGTCAGAAAAATGCACCAAAACATATGTAAAACAACAACTTGCATTGAATTCAATGGGTGAAAAACGCAGTGAAAAACCCCAAAAGAATTGACATGCTGCATCTTTGTGGTCAGACTCACCACAAAGACGCAGCCCAAAAAAACTGCATGGTGCGGACAAAAAATGAAATCTCATAGATTTTGCTGGGGAATTAAATTCATATAATAATGACAAGGGAAGTGTTACATGCCAAAATATATATATGACCCTTAAAAAGTTCAATTTTTATTAATTTACGCTAAAATCCAAACCCAGTGTATATCAAAAATTTTGAAAAAGAGAAAGGGAGGAGGGTAAAGTTCTCACCCTAAAATGCACCTCCCTCCTGTCCACTACCTACCGCGGAGGTCGGCACCCTAAATCTGATACGAATGTGGCGCCCCCACTCAACGGTGGCTGTCCCTGTAGAAGGCCTAATAGGCCCTTGCACCAGTCATGAAAATCAAGGACAGATAGGCAAGATATTCTTTGTATATATAGTGGACAGGCTAGACAGAAACACACACATATCCCTCCAATATTATAGATATCGAATGAAGGATAATAGGTATATATAGAGGGGTCCTCAACTGTACATAGTCAGACAGAACCTCATCCTTTCTTTCAATCTGGTGAGGGGTCAGATCTTATGGATAAAGGTTCTAATACCCCAAGTGTGAACTAACCTCTGGTTGCAACCCTCTATCCTCTAGATCAAGAGGTCTGAGAAAAAAAAAACAAAAAAAAAACAAAAAAAAAAAACAAACTCAAACTATCACAAATGATTACACCTATAAGATAAAGTGCCAAGTGCATGATGCAAAAATGCTACTGTAATGTAATGTACAAGAATCCCAACTCGCATCTCATGCAGAAAAAGTGCAATTGTGTACTAAAGTGCAAATGCTAGCATATAAAGTGCTGATACATATCGTGCAATGGGACTCTGAGCAACCATTTGGTAGGAATAGAGGTAGTCATAAAACACTTATCTTATGGAGGTAACATGCATGTTTCTGCGATGCCTCTATAGTGCCTCAACGCGTTTCCCCATCAGTGGATCATCAGGAGGCTTGATAGGTTGTCAGGTGTCAGCAGGATAGCATGATATCATGATAGAAGGGGGGAACCCGATGTAATGGGATCTCCTTAAGTAATGCACCAAACAGGATGTGACCAGCCTTCAGCCCTCCCACCTAACCTCCCCCAGTGTAGCTCCGCCACTCCATTACACAGTACTCCCCTCTGAGTGTCAATATTAAGATGATTTGAGGGTCTATATTATATAGACCCCCTTCCCCTCATATACATTAAAACTTTAACCCATTACATCGGGTTCCCCCCTTCTATCATGATATCATGCTATCCTGCTGACGCCTGACACATCACCTATCAAGCCTCCTGATGATCCACTGATGGGGAAATGCGTTGAGGCACTATAGAGGCATCGCTGAAATATGCATGTTACCTCCATAAGATAAGTGTTTTATGACTACC
Organism: Anomaloglossus baeobatrachus; assembly: GCF_048569485.1. NCBI lineage: Eukaryota > Metazoa > Chordata > Amphibia > Anura > Aromobatidae > Anomaloglossus > Anomaloglossus baeobatrachus. The sequence continues at coordinate 400,136,241 of NC_134356.1, read as the reverse complement.
TCTATTCCTACCAAATGGTTGCTCAGAGTCCCATTGCACGATATGTATCAGCACTTTATATGCTAGCATTTGCACTTTAGTACACAATTGCACTTTTTCTGCATGAGATGCGAGTTGGGACTCTTGTACATTACATTACAGTAGCATTTTTGCATCATGCACTTGTCACTTTATCTTATAGGTGTAATCATTTGCTTACTACTGTGATAGTTTTAGTTTTGTTTTTTTTTTCTCAGACCTCTTGATCTAGAGGATAGAGGGTTGCAAACAGAGGTTAGTTCACACTTGGGGTATTAGAACCTTTATCCATAAGATCTGGCCCCTCACCGGATTGAAAGAAAGGATGAGGTCCTGTCTGACTATGTACAGTTGAGGACCCCTCTATATATACCTATTATCCTTCATTCGATATCTGTAATATTGGAGGGATATGTGTGTGTTTCTGTCTAGCCTGTCCACTATATATACAAAGCATATCCTGCCTATCTGTCCTTGATTTTCATGACTGGTGCAAGGGCCTATTAGGGCTTCTACAGGGACAGCCACCGTTGAGTGGGGGCGCCACATTCGTATCAGATTTAGGGTGCTGACCTCCGTGGTAGGTAGTGGACAGGAGGGAGGTGCATTTTAGGGTGAGAACTTTACCCCCCTCCCTTTCTCTTTTTCTAAATTTTTGATATACACTGGGTTTGGATTTTAGCATACATTAATAAAAATTGAACTTTTTAAGGGTCATGTATATATTTTGGAATTAAATTCATCCAGTTTTGAGACCAAAACTGCACCCAAAAAATGTGCAAAAACGCGGCAAAAAATGCAGTGTGCGCACATAGCCTAAGAGTAAACTAAAGTCACATTTATACACAACGATATTGCTAACGATATGTCGTCGGGGTCAGGGAATTCGTATAGCACATCCGGCGTCGTTAGCGACATTGTTGAGTGCAACAGCTCCGTGCGAGTGTTAATGATCAAAAATACTCACCTAATCGTTGATCGTTGACATGTCGTTCATTTTTAAAATCTCGTTTGTCGTTGTGGACGTAGGTTGTTTGTCGTTCCTGAGGCAGCACACATCGCTACGTGTGACACCCCGGGAACGACGAACAACAGCTTACCTGTGTCCTCCGGCAATGAGGTGGGCGTGTCGTTAATGCGGCAGGTCTCCGCCCCTCCGCCTCTATTGGTTGGCCGCTGTGTGACGCCACTGTGACGGCGCACAAACCTCCCCCTTAACAAAGAGGTTGTTCGCCGCCCACAGCGACGTCGCTAGCAAGGTAAGTATGTGTGACGGGTGTTAGCCATATTGTGCGCCACGGGCAGCGATTTGCCGGTGACGCACAAACGACGGGGGTGGGTACGCTCGCTAGCGATATCGCTAGCGATATCGTAGCATGTAAATGGGCCTTAAGTACTGAAGCTTTCAAAATAAAGCTTTGGTACAGAAATAAAATGTCTAAGAAAGAAAATTATATATAAAAACATTAACTTTGATGTCGACTATTTATAATATAAATAAAATTCTTATCAAATGAACAGAAACTTTGTTAGTATAGAAAGTCATGTATTGCTTTGTTTCTTATTATTACAATCAGATATAAAATAAAAGAATGTCACAAAATATCATTTAGATTTTTGGAATTATGATACTGCGTACTTATCAGTCTAATTATCTGGGATGGGGTAAAATAGATCAATGTTCAGACAGATTGAACTTTTTAGCCTTCTCTTATCAGTCATCTCTTTGTTTTGGTTTAATATTACAGTTAAGTAACGATGAAGTCAAGTTCACTATCAGTTTAAGTTATTCATTATACATTAACCTTCAAATGCCTTAATTACTTGCTAAATTATTTAAAAAAGACAATATTAATTAAAGTGGTTAAAGGTAAATGCAGCGAATAATCTAAGTCGGACGGTTTACTGTAAACAAATAAGAACAGATCTTATAGGAAACAAAACAATTATATTGTAGTAAATTAATAAAGTACCAATGAATGTTTTAATATGAAGAATTTTTAAAATATTTGACTCATTGTAACTTCCTTTCTTTATCCTCTTTCTTCTGGACTGTGGACATCATAGACACACTTAAAAAGGGATTTATTTTTTTATTACGCATCATTTGGACTTCAGTATATTAGCAGTATATTTTATATTATTCTTCAGCCATTGCCAACAGTGGATCATAGCCACATAAGAGGTATTTTAAAAATGAAGGTTATTTTCAAACTTTACAGATATGCTAAGGATACTTCCCTCTGCAAATCTGCAATTATCAGTAGGGTATACTGCAGAATTAAAGGGAATCTGTCAGTAGTAGGGATGAGCGAACCCTAACTGTACATCCGCTTCCTGTTAGGGTTTGCACTCAAATTAAACTTATTAAAAGGTTGCAGAGCAGCCAATCAGCAAGCTTTTAGGTTGTGGCACTTCCCGAACCATCGCAGTCATGCCAATTATTGGCATGCTTGTGATTGGTCGGCGCACGCCTTCACGTGGCCTGTGTAAAGGCCGGATCACAGGTGGAGGTGCCATTTTTCATTGACTAGAATAGGGAGAGTACGCTGTTGGAGTGAGGGACAGTGATAAGTGTGGTTACTAAAAAAACTAAATACATTGTAAACCTAGGAAGCTATAGGAGTCAGGGACCGTGATAGTTGTATGTAATTCAATTTCAAATACAAAGCTGCATCACGTAGATTTGCTTAGTGGTTAGTGTAATCTATTAGCTCAAGCTACCAATAAACAAAGTGTTTCCCAGTGTGCCTTGCTGTGGGAATATCTCTGGAACCTTATACTGCGTTGCATGATGCAGCTTTGCATAATGGTCAAGGACAGCAGCATACAGGCAGTGTAATCTACAAAAGAACAAGGAGTGTACAGTGTGCCTTGCTGTGTCAATATCTCTGAAACGTCATACTGCGTAGCATCATGCAGGTTTGTGTAGCGATCAAACACAGAAGTGCAAAAGCAGTGTATTCTATTAGCTCAATCTACCAAAAAACAGAGTGGGTGCAGTGTGCCCGAATTTGGTGGTGCAAAGCTTCCTGAAAAATTACCCACATATGTCAGAGCTTTGGTGGAAGTAGCACGCAGTATGTGCTCACTTTTGGCGTTTTCACCCTCTGCATGCTCGCCTATCTGAGCTGCAAGCATGTACAATAAGCCATATGATAGCCGTTTCATGCCGCTCAGCACTTCTATAGGTCAAAATGACAAAGTGGGAACATTTTTGTTTATTCTCTGGAATTGGATTAATAAAGTAGAAAAGGTTTTCTACCCCAAGGGTTAGTACCACTTATCTTTTTTCTGCATGGGCAGTTAATAAAACAGCACATTGATAGACATTTCACAATATTTTTTTATTTATAAAATAAAAAAAAGTTTTCCCACTTTGCCATTGTTAAGAGGAAGACCATTCTGTGCAGAACATTGACTCAAACTGATGGTGTCACTGTCAGAGGTAACATCATCATTCTATGACTGAGAAGACTGATGGGCCAAATAACAAGGCCTTCCACTTCCTTCCCACTAATATGCTTGCTGGAGGCATATAGTAAGACTACTGTTACTTGTGTTTGGTAGTATTACTACCCAAATAGCTAATGCTAGTGATGGTGGTGGTAGTGCTGCCTTTACTTTCATCCACATTTTTAGCTATGGTATGTCTTTTTCTTTTGAAAAAAAAACCCCACAAATTAAATTCACATTAAATTGATTTGCTCATTTCTGATAGTTACACTTTTGTGCTGATCATTTTCTACCATTGCACTTACTTCTGGGTAGTTACAATGCAGTCTTTATTTTGTGTATCTTCAGTATTATAAACTGTAATTTGTCAAAATGAAGCTTGGGTTGAGGCACTTCATAAAGGAACATTTCTTGAGGACAATTATGTGCTAAATGGAATACCCACATGAAATATCTAAACAGAAGCTGAAAGGATAAATAATATGGTGTTCACGTAAATTGCAATGGTAAGGGGAGTTTATATAAACACAAAAGTGTATGATTTCCTACAGCGATTGTCACATTGTGTCAAAATATTTTTATCCCTACTTTCTGACTACATCTATTCATAACATTTTCTACAAATGTTTAATAAGACATATGTTTAGTCTATTAATATAGGCAGTAGGCATACTAAGAGCACACCAGTTAGGCTCAGTTACACTCATACATGAGACACTAGTAACCCAGGTCACCGTAAAAACACATTTAAAAATCTTGAGAGAATTCTTCAGCTGCCAGTGGCATTCCCCCTGTGGTAAATGACCTATCCATAATGAAAAGACTGTGTCTCCCTTAACAACTTGATTGATGTGATTAAATGCCAAATGTTCTTTAATGCAGAAATTAAAGTATTGATTACATTTCAGATAAGTCAAAGATAATTCTCATGCGTTTTTCACAGAATGAGGTGCACATAAAGATGTGTTGAATGAGGACACTGTCTATTATATATCGAGAAGTGCTCTAGATAAGATTCATCATCCCCTGAGTATTTTGTTTATTGCTGCTTATTGTTATCTCCCTTTTCCCTCTTAATTTATTTAATACATACTCTGTGGAAAGGCCACATAGCCTTGGGATAGGGTGGTAGATATAAAAGAGACAGATGTTTTAGGATTGCATCATCTTATTTTCTGTTTATGCAACATAGCCTAAATAAAGTGCATCCAAATAGCTTAATTTAACATTATTTCTTTATTTTCAATGCAATCTATCAATTCTTATAGATTAATAATATAATCAAAATAAATAAATTTAAGGAAAAAATGCATTTAATTCAGAATCAAAATTGGAGAATAATGAGAATGAAGTTGAATGTGCAGGACCTGGCCGCATCCACTATCAGAAAACAGGGCAGCTCCAAAACTGAGCATCTGCAGCCGCTTGCTGCCGCCACCAGAAACAGCCAATCGGTGGTTTTGTCAAGTGTCGGACCCCAGGCCGATCAGACATTGATAATCCATGTTAAACTATGCCAGTGTTTATACAGAGGTGGTGTACATGGAAGAAGCCATTGCAAGTGGTGGTTCAAAGATTGTCGCTGTTTGGGAAAAATAAAAGGTTTGCTGCTTATTAAATTAAGAAGATTTAAAAAGCCATCCAAAAATAATGCCTTTTTTCAGAGCAACAATAATACTTTTGCTGTTTGGAAATAGAAGCAATAGCTTTTTAATATGTATCCTTTTTAATAGGAGGAGGAAAAAGTTTCCTGTTTTGAAAGTTAACAAGCGATGGCTATTTAGCAAGCAGCTTCCCAGGGTAGAATATGATTAGTGATGGGCAATCTCCCCGATGGTCGGGATCAGGGAGATCGAGATAACACGCTCTTGTGTCCGATCACTGATCTTGGACTTTACAGTTATGGGATGTGGTGAGCGGGGGCTGTAAAATAAAGAATATAGTTAATAATAAACATTGTCATTATGCTCACAGGCCCCGTGATGCATCCTGTAGGCTCTGTCTCCCGGCACTTCTGCTTCTGAGTCCAATCACTGCTGTGCCTTCCCTGTAACAAACGCTGACTAAAGGACCTTCCGTGATGTCATACTCATGTGACCAGTCAGGTGTGAATTTTGTATTACCTAATTGGTGATGGACTGGTCACATGGCTATGACATCATACAAGGTCTTGTAATGTCAGTGGATAGGGATGGGAGAGTAAGTTCACTGGTACTCGGTGCTCAGTACTCGAGATATTCAACGAGCACCGAGTACTGGTGAGATGCTCGAGCACATGCTCGGCTCCCCCTTCCTGCATGTTGATGCTCTTTACAGAGTAAGCCCACATGCAGGGATTGGCTGCCACACACTGTAATGCCACAGCCGGTGAATAGCAGCGCCGGGAATCATGTGATCGGAGATCACCATTGCTATAACAACCCACTCATTAGGTTTCTATGGCAACAGTGGCAGCGGTGAAATCACCGCTTAAAAACCCGCAGTCTGCTCACTCATTGAGTGATTAGACAGCACGGGGAGCAGAAGCATGCCCACATGCTTTCTGATATAGTAGAGCTAGATCGGTGACAGAAAACAGAAGATCAGGATCATGGAGGGGTGAGAGGGAGTAATAAAGATGGAGTCCCTAAGTGTGTCTGTGTATTTATTTCTAATAAAGTATTTTTTCTCTGTGTGGTGTCTTTCTTTTAACCCTTTATTGGAGATTCTTAATGGCCGGATCAAACTTGGCCTGACATTAAGAATCTCAGGCTTAATACCAGCCGGTAAAACAAAGCTGGTATTAACCTTTTACTACCCAGTGTGCCATCCGGCACCAGGGCTGCTGGAGGAGTGGATACAGCGCCAGAAAATGGCGCTTCTATAAATGCTGGGGCAGCTGCGGACTGCAATTCGCAGTGGGGGGGACGAGAAAGCTTGAGCCACCCTGCACTGCGGGTTACAATCCCCAGCTGCCTAGTTATACCTGCCCACATCATTTTTTTCAGTGGGGGTTAGCAGCCAGTAGCTGCTTGGATTACCATTAGCAAGCAAAAGAAAATGCAGTGGGAGCCCACACATTTTTTTTTAATTATTTTTTTAAATAACTATAAAAAAAAAAAAGGGCTTCCCTGCATTTTGATTGCCAGCCAAGGTAAAGCCAAGCAGATGGTTGTGGAAGTCCCTAGCCATCTACTTTATGTGCGCTGAGAATCAAAAATACCGCAGAACGCTGTCATTTTTTTAAATTATTTATTTTTATACAACTATATATTGTGTACATTATATAGATATAAATATCTATATATTGTGTATATTATACATACAGTATATATATATATATATATATATATATATATATATATATATCTATATATATATATATATATAGATATATATATATATATATATATATATATATATATATATATATTGTAAGGTTGCAAACCGCAACCTGGCGGGTTCCACTCACTTGCAGCGGTGCGAGGTAGCTTTAGCGACACAGCTACAGTCTCTTTATAAAAATTCTGGCAGTTTATTTAAAACAGTCAACATAAACTGCTAAACAAAATGTAACAAAGCCTCTCCTGGCTTAAAGCAAAATATAACACATCCACATACCGTGGGCTTCCAGTCCATTAAATGTCCATAGTGGAGTCTCCACACTCTGGCTCCTGCCAGCAAACACTCACTGTGGTTGCTTCCTGCAGCCTCCAGAACTCTTCAGCCAGGCTACAGTCTTTTCTACAGTCCTTACCTGGACTGATTTCCAGAAGTCTGTCTCCAGTCTTCACACAGACTAAGACCTCCTGCACACATCCTCCATATGCAGCACTCTCAGACCTCTGTCTGTCTCTGAAACTAACAGTCTCTTAAACCCAACCGGATACACCCACAGGATTGTGAATAAGGAAGTATATTACGAAACGCGTCCCTTGTCTGTATTTTAACTTCACCTTTTAACATGGATTAATAAAGCAAATAGAAGACTTTTATCCATTGGATGTCGTGCTGGATTTCCTTTTTTGTATACTCTAGTGTCATGGCCGTGATTCATCTTCCTTGCACCATCTTTGGACTTCATACATACTGGTGAGCTGGATTTGAGAAATTTTTTTCTCTTTTTGATACTTGCCCACAGGTAGAGGTATGTGATTCTCCAGCCCTGTCCATCACACCGGTCATAGTTTAAAAGGAACCCAACCCTTAATTCCAACCCAAGTTCTGTGGAACTACAGGTCCCACAGTCACACATTAAGTTCAATATCGCAGGGGATCCTTCACTGTGACACACAGGGACCATCCACAACATTGGTGGTCGCTACCTCACAATATATATATATATATATATATATATATATATATATATACAGGGTGGTCCAAAAGTAGGTGAACAGTATGTGTAACAGGGTTATGAAGGGGGAGATTTATCAAACTCGGTGTAAAGTGAAGCTGACTCGGTTGCCCTTAGCAACCAAATCAGATTCCACTTTTCATTCTTCACAGACTCTTTGGAAAATGGAAGGTGGAATCTGGTTGGTAAGGGCAACTGAGTCAGTTTCACAGATCCAGTTTTCACAGATGAATCTCCCCCAACTCTGTTTTCTTTTCGGATAATTTAGATAACCCATAGTGGCAAATAATTTAAATACAGATCAAAGAAAATGGACTTTAAAAGAGTATTGAAAATCTCAAAATGCTGAAACCGTTAGAGCAAATTGGGTTGAAACATTTGGTACTCAAGCCCCAAAGAGACAAATCATTTACCGCATTTGTGACAAATGTGATGCCATTGGCTCAATCCTTAATGCTCCAAAAACTGGTCGACCCAAATCAGCCTGTACAGAAAATAATAAACAACTTGTTGCTGAATCATTTATTCAGAGTCCAAAAAAGTCCACCTGAAAAGTCTCTTTAGAATTGGGAATTTCACAAGCTTCTATCAAGCGAATCTTCAAATTTCCTAATAAATAGTTTGGCCGAAGAGGCCCACTTGATTGGCCGGCACGTTCACCAGACTTGACCCCAATGGATTTTTTCTTTTGGGGAGTACTCAAGGACAAACTTTATAGTCGAAAACCAAAAAGCATCAGTGACTTGAAAAATTACATAAGAGATGCATTTCAAGAAATTAATACCCAAAGAGACTTATGCAAAAATGTTTGTCGAAGTGTAACAGGCAGACTTCAAAGCTGTGAAAATTGTAATGGAAAACAGTTTGAGCACCTGCGTTGATAAAATTTAAGGGCTTTTGTATTATTTTTCAGAATAAAATTTAATTGTCAATGTAATGCTTGTGTTAGTAAATATAATTTTATACATAAATAAAAAAAAATGTATTATTTTCTGTCCACCTATATTTGGACCACCCTGTATATACAGTGCTGGCCAAAAGTATTGGCACCCCTGCAATTCTGTCAGAGAATACTCAGTTTCTTCCTGAAAATGATTGCAATCACAAATTCTTTGGTATTACTATCTTTATTTAATTTGTCTTCAATGAAAAAAAAAAATTGTCATAAAGCCAAATTGGATATAATTCCACACCAAACATAAAAAAGGAGGTGGACAAAAGTATTGGCACTCTTTGAAAAATCATGTGATGCTTCTGTAATTTGTGTAATTACCAGCACCTGTAACTTACCTGTGGCACCTAACAGGTGTTGGCAATAACTAAATCACACTTGCAGCAAGTTGACATGGATTAAAGTTGACTCAACCTCTGTCCTGTGTCCTTGTGTGTACCACATTGAGCATGGAGAAAAGAAAGAAGACCAAAGAACTGTCTGAGGACTTGAGAATCCAAATTGTGAGGAAGCATGAGCAATCTCAAGGCTACAAGTCCATCTCCAAAGACCTGAAAGTTCCTGTGTCTACTTTGCGCAGTGTCATCAAGAAGTGTAAAGCCCATGGCACTGTGGCTAACCTCCCTAGATGTGGAAGGAAAAGAAAAATTGACGTAAAATTTCAACGCACAATTGTGCGGATGGTGGATTAAGAACCTCGATTAACATCCAAACAAGTTCAAGCTGCCCTGCAGTCCGAGCGTACAACAGTGTCGACCCGTACTATACGTCGGCATCTGAATGAAAAGGGACTGTATGGTAGGATACCTAGGAAGACCCCACTTCTTACCCCGAGACATAAAAAAGCAAGGCCGGAGTTTGCCAAAACTTACCTGAGAAAGCCTAAAACGTTTTGGAAGAATGTTCTCTGGTCAGATGAGACAAAAGTAGAGCTTTTTGGGAAAAGCCATCAACATAGAGTTTACAGGGAAAAAAAGAGGCATTCAAAGAAAAGAACACGGTCCCTACTAGAGATGAGCGAACCGGTCGCGGTTCGGCTCGAGGTTGGTTCGCCGAACGGAGCTCCCGTTCGAGTTCGGTTCGTCGAACGTTCGACGAACTGAACTCGAACTGCATAGGAAACAATGGCAGGCAATCACAAACACATAAAAACACCTAGAAAACACCCTCAAAGGTGTCCAAAAGGTGACAAACAACTCACAACACAACACAATCACATGGGAAAGTGACAAGGACAAATTCTCATGTGAAAAAAAAACAGCGTTACGAGGAAAAAGAGGACGAGACACAGATATAGGCATGGCATGCCCTTCTAAAATCATGTAAAACACCGTAAGGTGACTCCAAGCGGAGTCTCCCTTTTTTCCAAAAATTGGGCCACACAGACACCCCTTCAGTGGCAGCACTTGTGCCCCAGTTGTACACTTCACAGCTAGATTTGCATCAAGCACATTCAAAAATACGCCATACTTAACCGTCCCCAGGATGACACCGGGGTAGGTAGCAAAGTCTTTCCTGATCCCAGCTCTGTTCATCTTGGCTTCTTTTAAAAACAATGTAAGCAAGGGTTACTCCAAGCGGAGTCTCCCTTTTTTCCAAAAATTGGGCCCCACACACACCCACCCATTCAGTGGCAGCACTTGTGCCCTAGTTGTACACTTCACAGCTAGATTTGCATCAAGCACATTCAAAAATACGCCATACTTAACCGTCCCCAGGATGACACCGGGGTAGGTAGCAAAGTCTTTGCTGAACCATGACTTGTTCATCTTGGCTTCTTTTAAAAACAATGTAAGCAAGGGTTACTCCAAGCGGAGTCTCCCTTTTTTCCAAAAATTGGGCCCCAAACACACCCACCCCTTCAGTGGAAGCAGTTGTGCCCCAGTTGTACACTTCACAGCTAGATTTGCATCAAGCACATTCAAAAATACGCCATACTTAACCGTCCCCAGGATGACACCGGGGTAGGTAGCAAAGTCTTTGCTGAACCATGACTTGTTCATCTTGGCTTCTTTTAAAAACAATGTAAGCAAGGGTTACTCCAAGCGGAGTTTCCCTTATTTCCAAAAATTGGGCCCCACACACACCCACCCCTTCAGTGGCAGCAGTTGTGCCCCAGTTGTACACTTCACAGCTAGATTTGCATCAAGCACATTCAAAAATACGCCATACTTAACCGTCCCCAGGATGACACCGGGGTAGGTAGCAAAGTCTTTCCTGATCCCAGCTCTGTTCATCTTGGCTTCTTTTAAAAACAATGTAAGCAAGGGTTACTCCAAGCGGAGTCTCCCTTTATTCCAAAAATTGGGCCCCACACACACCCACCCATTCAGTGGCAGCACTTGTGCCCTAGTTGTACACTTCACAGCTAGATTTGCATCAAGCACATTCAAAAATACGCCATACTTAACCGTCCCCAGGATGACACCGGGGTAGGTAGCAAAGTCTTTGCTGAAGCATGACTTGTTCATCTTGGCTTCTTTTAAAAACAATGTAAGCAAGGGTTACTCCAAGCGGAGTTTCCCTTTTTTCCAAAAATTGGGCCCCACACACACCCACCCCTTCAGTGGCAGCAGTTGTGCCCCAGTTGTACACTTCACAGCTAGATTTGCATCAAGCACATTCAAAAATACGCCATACTTAACCGTCCCCAGGATGACACCGGGGTAGGTAGCAAAGTCTTTGCTGAACCATGACTTGTTCATCTTGGCTTCTTTTAAAAACAATGTAAGCAAGGGTTACTCCAAGCGGAGTCTCCCTTTTTTCCAAAAATTGTGCCCCACACACACCCACCCATTCAGGGGCAGCACTTGTGCCCTAGTTGTACACTTCACAGCTAAATTTGCATCAAGCACATTCCAAATCCACAAGCATTTACTCTCCCCAGGATGACACAGGGGTAGTAAATTCCTGGTGGATCCATGACTTGTTCATTTTGATGAACGTTAGTCTGTCCACATTGTCACTGGACAGACGCATGCGTTTATCTGTCAGCACACACCCAGCAGCACTGAAGACACGTTCAGAGACAACGCTGGCAGATGGACACGACAAAATCTCCAAGGCGTAACTCGAGAGCTCTGGCCATTTTTCTAGATTTGAAGCCCAAAATGAGCAAGGCTCCATTTGCAAAGTCATGGCATCGATGTTCATTTGGAGATACTCCTGTATCATCCTCTCCAGCCGTTGACTATGTGTCAGACTTGTTGTCTCTGGTGGCCTTGCAAAGGAGGGTCTAAAATAATTATGAAAAGATTCCATAAAATTGCTGTTACCAGCACCAGATACAGTCCTACTGGTACGGGTAGACTGTTTAAGATGACGAGACCGTCCCATGTTTGTCAAGTTACAACTGGGAGATTCACTCCCTGCATCTGCACAGTTGTTTGGTGGAAAAGCCGAGCTAAGATCGAGTAACAGCTTCTGCTGATACTCCTGCATACGTGCGTCCCTTTCTATGGCTGGAATTATGTCACAAAATTTGGACTTGTACCGGGGATCTAATAGTGTGGCAATCCAGTAGTCATCATCACTTCTAATTTTGACAATACGAGGGTCATGTTGGAGGTAGTGCAACAAGAAGGCACTCATGTGTCTTGCGCAGCCATGCGGACCAAGTCCACGCTGTGTTTGTGGCATAGAGGTGCTACCCGTTATTTCTTCCTCTGACATCTCCCCCCAACCTCTTTCAACTGAAATTTGACTAAGGTCTCCCTCATCCGCTGAGTCTTCCATGTCCATGGACAGTTCGTCCTCCATTTCTTCATGTTCTCCTGCACCTTCCTCAACATTTCGCCTGCTACTATGCGCCCTTGTTGATCCCTGTCCACCATGGTCCCATGCCTGCTGCGTTGGTGATGATGAACGTCTGAACCTTGGTGATGTTGTTGTCCCTTGCGCATATGAATCCTCCTGTAGTTCCTCCCCTTTCTGTTGTCCCACCCCCTGACTCCGAATAGTGTTTAGCGTGTGCTCCAGCATGTAAATGACTGGAATTGTCATGCTGATAATGGCATTGTCAGCGCTAAACATATTCGTCGCCATGTCGAAACTGTGCAGAAGGGTGCATAGGTCCTTGATCTGAGACCACTCCATCAGGGTGATCTGCCCCACCTCTGCATCTCGTTGGCCCAGGCTATACGTCATGACGTATTGCACCAGGGCTCGGCGGTGCTGCCACAGTCGCTGTAACATGTGGAGAGTCGAATTCCAGCGTGTCGGCACATCGCATTTCAGGCGATGAACCGGCAGGCCGAAAGACTTCTGGAGCGATGCAAGTCGCTCAGCTGCAGCGGTTGAACGGCGGAAGTGAGCAGACAGTTTTCGTGCCCTGGTCAGAAGGCCATCTAGACCGGGATAGTGTGTTAAAAATTGCTGGACAACAAGGTTCAACACGTGAGCCATACAAGGCACTTGTGTCACCTTGCCCAGGCGAAGGGCCGCACCCAGGTTTGCAGCATTGTCGCACACGGCCTTACCAGGCTGCAGGTTGAGTGGAGACAACCATTTATTAAACTCGGACCGCAGAGCTGACCACAACTCCTCAGCTGTGTGACTCCTATTCCCAAGACATGTCAAGCTAAAGACCGCCTGATGTCGTTGCGCTCTGCTGCCAGCATAGTAATGAGGGGTGCGTGATTCATTCTGCGCGGTGAGAACGCTGGTGGCCTGACCAGGCAGGCTTGGGGCGGAGGTGGAGGACCCAGATGAGGTGGAGGAGGCAGAAGCAGTGGCGGAACTTGGACAGACAGAGGATTGACACACAAGTCGTGGGGACGGCAAGACTTGTGCAGCAGACCCTTCCCCATCTATCACCATAGTTACCCAGTGCCCAGTCAGCAACATGTAACATCCCTGTCCATGCTTACTGGTCCAAGTATCGGTGGTGAAATGCACCCGTTCACACACAGAGTTTCTCAAGGAAGCGGTGATGTTGTGTGCGACATGCTGGTGTAGCGCGGGCACACCTTTCTTAGAGAAGTAGTGGCGACTAGGCATCTGGTACTGGGGCACAGCGACAGACATAAGGTCTCTAAAATCCTGTGTGTCCACTAGGCGGAAAGGCAGCATTTCGGTAGCCAAGAGCTTACAGAGGGATAGAGTCAACCTCTTAGCTTTGTCATGGGTCGCAGGAAATGGCCTTTTATTTGACCACATCTGAGGGACAGAGATCTGGCTGCTGTGTGTAGACGGTGTTGAGTAGGGTGTTCCTGGAAAAATGCAGGTTTGTGAGGAAAGTGCAGGCGGAGACATGATGTTGCCTTCATCCAACGTTGGTGCTATCGATGTCTGAGAGAGCTGTACACACTCACTTGTTTCCCCTTCCAAACCAACTGACGACTTACCAAGCAAACTGCCTTTTGCGGTTACAGTGGTGGAAGTTGTGCGTGGAAAACCAGGTGTGACAGCTGTCCCCACAGTCCTAGAAGATGAAGAGCGCGCGGATGCACTGGAAGGGGCAGGCCGTGGATGGTTCGCTCCGCTAGGCCGCATTGCAGCACGGTGAGCTTCCCACCGGGACCTATGATATTTATTCATGTGACGATTCATGGAAGAAGTTGTCAAACTGCTGAGGTTTTGACCTCTACTAACAGAATCACGACAAATTTTACACATCACATAATTTTTGCGATCTTTTTCTATGTCAAAAAAGGACCAGGCTAGGCAAGGCTTAGAGGGCATGCGACCTGCTGAGCCCCCCCGACTAGTGCTCAGAGGCAGACTGGTGGCTGATGATGCAGTTGTAGACGTGCTACCAGTGCTCCGACTCTGTCCAGGAAGGCGCAAGGTAACTTCGTCGTCGGTTGCATCCTCCTCCACCGCATCTGTTGACCTCCTCGAGTGCCTGACTGGGGGTTGACAGTAGGTGGGATCTAGAACTTCATCATCAATTGTTGTATTTGCACTCCCCTCCCCCTCAGACCGAGCCTCTTCTTGCCCTGACCGAATATTTAAGTTGTCATCCCAATCTGGTATCTGCGTCTCATCGTCATCAGTATGTTCCTCATTGTCTATAACCACAGGTGTTACAGTTTGTGACAAAGGGTCAACATTATGCTCAGAAACATGGTCCTCACGGCCTGAATCAGAGTCACAAAGGTTCTGGGCATCACTGCAGACCATTTCCTGGTCTGTACTCACTGTAGCTTGGGAGCAGACCTCTGATTCCCAGGCTATAGTGTGACTGAACAGCTCTGCAGACTCAGCCATCTCAGTTCCACCATACTGTGCAGGGCTGATGGAGACTTCAGAGCTGGGAGAAAGCAAGTTTGATTTGGATGACAACTCAGAGGACTGGTGTTTTTTTGATGCGGTACTTGAAGTGGCTGAGAGGGCACTTGTTGGACCACTTGAGATCCATTCAAGCATTTTCCTTTTTTGGCCATCATCTACCTTTGTTCCTGTTGTTCGTGTCCGTAAAAAAGGGAGCACATCGGATTGTCCACGGTAAAAAGTAAACATCTTACTTTTGCTGGTAGATGGTCTATCTTCAGCAGATGAAAATGGAGCTTTGCCACCTTCCCCACGGACAAACCCTTTTTTTCCTTTTCCACCATGCCTCTTCCCCTTTCCACCAGCATCTGTCATTTTGCCACTCATGTTGATTGCGACAAGATGGTGCACTGGAAATGTGGTAGTAAAAATTGAGAGGTGGAGTAGATTGCAGCGGTGGTCTAGCTTTATTAACAGCAGAATAATAAAGAATAAATATCCCTGACAATGCAACTACGGCCCTTAAACTGGCAGCAAAAATTGCTAGTATAATGGCTTAGTTATAATTAGTTTGAGTGTGCAATGCAGGCAGACGTGCTGCTAACATCTGTGCACTAGTGGGACTATACAGAAGTCCAATAGCCACGTTTAGGATGCCACTAGGTTCACTCAGTGTTTGCTAGTATAATGGCTTAGTTATAATGAGTTTGAGTGTGCAATGCAGGCAGACGTGCTGCAAATATCTTTGCACTACTGGGACTATACAGAAGTCCAATAGCCACGTTTAGGATGCCACTAGGTTCACTCAGTGTTTGCTAGTATAATGGC
This sequence comes from Anomaloglossus baeobatrachus, assembly GCF_048569485.1. NCBI lineage: Eukaryota > Metazoa > Chordata > Amphibia > Anura > Aromobatidae > Anomaloglossus > Anomaloglossus baeobatrachus. The sequence goes on along the minus strand of NC_134356.1, from coordinate 400,120,441 downwards.
TTAGGTATAATGAGTTTGAGTGTGCAATGCAGGCAGACGTGCTGCAAATATCTGTGCACTAGTGGGACTATACAGAAGTCCAATAGCCACGTTTAGGATGCCACTAAGTTCACTCAGTGTTTGCTAGTATAATGGCTTAGTTATAATGAGTTTGAGTGTGCAATGCAGGCAGACGTGCTGCAAATATCTGTGCACTAGTGGGACTATACAGAAGTCCAATAGCCACGTTTAGGATGCCACTAGGTTCACTCAGTGTTTGCTAGTATAATGGCTTAGTAACAATGAGATTGAGTGTGCAATGCAGGCAGACGTGCTGCAAATATCTTTGCACTACTGGGACTATACAGAAGTCCAATAGCCACGTTTAGGATGCCACTAGGTTCACTCAGTGTTTGCTAGTATAATGGCTTAGTAACAATGAGCTTGAGTGTGCAATGCAGCCAGACGTGCTGCAAACATCTGTGCACTACTGGGACTACACAGAAGTCCAATAGCCACGTTTAGGATGCCACTAGGTTCACTCAGTGTTTGCTAGTATAATGCTTAGTTATAATGAGTTTGAGTGTGCAATGTAGGCAGACGTGCTGCAAATATCTGTGCACTAGTGGGACTATACAGAAGTCCAATAGCCACGTTTAGGATGCCACTAAGTTCACTCAGTGTTTGCTAGCATAATGGCTTAGTTATAATGAGTTTGAGTGTGCAATGCAGGAAGACGTGCTGCAAATATCTTTGCACTAGTGGAACTATACAGTAGTCCAATAGCCACGTTTAGGATCCACTAGGTTCACTCAGTGTTTGCTAGTATAATGGCTTAGTTATAATGATTTTGAGTGTGCAATGCAGGCAGACGTGCTGCAAATATCTGTGCACTAGTGGGACTATACAGAAGTCCAATAGCCACGTTTAGGATGCCACTAGATTCACTCAGTGTTTGCTAGTATAATGGCTTAGTTATAATGAGTTTGGGTGTGCAATGCAGGCAGACGTTCTGCAAATATCTGTGCACTAGTGGGACTATACAGAAGTCCAATAGCCACGTTTAGGATGCCACTAGGTTCACTCAGTGTTTGCTAGTATAATGGCTTAGTAACAATGAGTTTGAGTGTGCAATGCAGGCAGACGTGCTGCAAATATCTTTGCACTACTGGGACTATACAGAAGTCCAATAGCCACGTTTAGGATGCCACTAGGTTCACTCAGTGTTTGCTAGTATAATGGCTTAGTAACAATGAGTTTGAGTGTGCAATGCAGGCAGACGTGGTGCAAATATCTTTGCACTACTGGGACTATACAGAAGTCCAATAGCCACGTTTAGGATGCCACTAAGTTCACTCAGTGTTTGCTAGTAAAATGGCTTAGTTAAAATGAGTTGGAGTGTGCAATGCAGGCAGACGTGCTGCAAATATCTTTGCACTACTGGGACTATACAGAAGTCCAATAGCCACGTTTAGGATGCCACTAGGTTCACTCAGTGTTTGCTAGTATAATGGCTTAGTTATAATGAGTTTGAGTGTGTAATGCAGGAAGACGTGCTGCAAATATCTGTGCACTAGTGGGACTATACAGAAGTCCAATAGCCACGTTTAGGATGCCACTAGGTTCACTCAGTGTTTGCTAGTATAATGGCTTAGTAACAATGAGTTTGAGTGTGCAATGCAGGCAGACGTGGTGCAAATATCTTTGCACTACTGGGACTATACAGAAGTCCAATAGCCACGTTTAGGATGCCACTAAGTTCACTCAGTGTTTGCTAGTAAAATGGCTTAGTTAAAATGAGTTGGAGTGTGCAATGCAGGCAGACGTGCTGCAAATATCTTTGCACTACTGGGACTATACAGAAGTCCAATAGCCACGTTTAGGATGCCACTAGGTTCACTCAGTGTTTGCTAGTATAATGGCTTAGTTATAATGAGTTGGAGTGTGCAATGCAGGCAGACGTGCTTCAAATATCTTTGCACTACTGGGACTATACAGAAGTCCAATAGCCACGTTTAGGATGCCACTAAGTTCACTCAGTCAGTGTTTGCTAGTATAATGGCTAAGTAACAATGAGTTTGAGTGTGCAATGCAGGCAGAGGTGCTGCAAATATCTGTGCACTAGTGGGACTATACAGAAGTCCAATAGCCTTGTTTAGGATGCCACTAGGTTCACTCAGTGTTTGCTAGTATAATGGCTTAGTAACAATGAGTTTGAGTGTGCAATGCAGGCAGACGTGCTGCAAATATCTTTGCACTAGTGGGACTATACAGAAGTCCAATAGCCACGTTTAGGATGCCACTTGGTTCACTCAGTGTTTGCTTGTATAATGGCTTAGTTATAATGAGTTTGTGTGTGCAATGCAGCCAGATGTGCTGCAAATATCTGTGCACTACTGGGACTATACAGAAGTCCAATAGCCACGTTTAGGATGCCACTAAGTTCACTCAGTGTTTGCTAGTATAATGGCTTAGTTATAATGAGTTTGAGTGTGCAATGCAGGCAGACGTGCTGCAAATATCTTTGCACTAGTGGGACAATACAGAAGTCCAACAGCCACTTTTAGGATGCCACTAAGTTCACTCAGTGTTTGCTAGTATAATGGCTTAGTAACAATGAGTTTGAGTGTGCAAAGGGCAGGAGGGTACAGTGGCAGGGTTGTGGGTCTCTGGGTAGAGGAAAGGAAGCCTGCCTTTCTATCCCTCCTAATGGGGAAATGCAGCGAGGAAATCCCTGACCTTAGCTACACAGACGCTGTCATCTTGTGTAGCTGTTAATCTCTGTTTTCAGGACCTGTCACCTATGGCTCTGACCCTGCCGGTATGAGCCCTTAAAAGGACTGATAGAAAGTGCAATCCCTAAGCTGTCCATCGCTGTGTATGGAGCGTAATACAGCTGTATCAGCGATAGGAGCTGCGCCAGTGATGTCTGACACCAAGGACGCAGAAGAGATAATGTCGTCCGGACGGGCAGATACTCGTTTTTATAATGCAGGGACATGTGATATGGACATCCTATCACACATGCCGTTGCTTCCCTGGCTAAAAGTCCACTTAGCTGTGTGTGTGTCTGGGATTGGCTGACATGCTGGGCTTCCCCACTACACGCGCGCGCTTAGGGAAGGAAGACAAGGAAAAAAAAAACAAAATTTCGATCGCCATTACACATACAGCAGTGATCTGAATGCGCTGTTCCCGCACACTATACACTGAAATGTCATAATAGTGTGAGTCACAGAGTGACTTACACTATTACAGCGGAAAGCCAGATAGGAATTAGCTGTTTTTTTTGCTGCTAGAACCGTTCTCGAACGTATCTAGAACTATCGAACTTTTGCAAAAAAGCTCGAGTTCTAGTTCGATCTAGAACAGCCCCCAAAATCACTCGAGCCGCGAACTGGAGAACCACGAACCGCGCTCAACTCTAGTCCCTATAGTCAAACATGGCGAAGGTTCCCTGATGTTTTGGGGTTGCTTTACTGCCTCTGGCACTGGACTGCTTGACCATGTGCATGGCATTATGAAGTCTGAAGACTACCAACAAATTTTGCAGCATAATGTAGGGCCCAGTGTGAGAAAGCTGGGTCTTCCAGTAGGACAATGACCCAAAATACACTTCAAAAAGCACTAGAAAATGGTTTGAAAGAAAGCACTGGAGACTACTAAAGATGCCAGCAATGAGTCCAGACCTGAATCTCATAGAACACCTGTGGAGAGATCTCAAAATGGCAGTTTGGAGAAGGCCCCCTTCAAATCTCAGGGACCTGGAGCAGTTTGCCAAAGAAGAATGGTCTAAAATTCCAGCAGAACATTGTAAGAAACTCATTGATGGTTACCGGAAGCGGTTGTTCGCAGTTATTTTGGCTAAAGGTTGTGCAACCAAGTATTAAGCTAAGGATGCCAATACTTTTGTCTGGTCCATTTTTGGAGTTTTGTGTGAAATGATCAATGATTTGAGTTTTGTTTCATTCTCTTTTGTGTTTTTTCATTGCAAGCAAAATAAATGAAGATAATAATAGCAAAGAATTTGTGATTGCAATCATTTTCATGAAGAAACTGAGTATTATCTGACAGAATAGCAGGGGTGGCAATACTTTTGGCCAGCACTGTATATACATACATATATACAGCTCTGGCAAAAATTAAGAGACCACTGCAAAATTTTGAGTTTTTCTGATTTTTCTTTTTATAGGTATATTTTTGAGTACAATGTAAATTGTTATTTTATTCTATAAGCTGCTGACGACATGTCTCCGAACTTCCAAGCAATAAATTTTGTATTTATTTTCTGAAAATACTAGTTCATAGAATAAAAGAGCAATTTACATTTTGCTCAAAATATACGTATAAAGAGAACAATCAGAAAAACTGAAAAATTAGCAGTGGTCTCTTAATGTTTGCCAGATATACTGTGCCTACAAGTAGTATTCAACCCCCTGCAGATTTAGCAGGTTTGATAAGATGCAAATAAGTTAGAGCCTGCAAACTTCAAACGAGCAGGATTTATTAACAGATGCATAAATCTTACAAACCAACAAGTTATGTTGCTCAGTTAAATTTTAATAAATTTTCAACATAAAAGTGTGGGTCAATTATTATTCAACCCCTAGGTTTAATATTTTGTGGAATAACCCTTGTTTGCAATTACAGCTAATAATCGTCTTTTATAAGACCTGATTAGGCCGGCACAGCTCTCTGGAGTTATCTTGGCCCACTCCTCCATGCAGATCTTCTCCAAGTTATCTAGGTTCTTTGGGTGTCTCATGTGGACATTAATCTTGAGCTCCTTCCACAAGTTTTCAATTGGGTTAAGGTCAGGAGACTGACTAGGCCACTGCAACACCTTGATTTTTTCCCTCTTGAACCAGGCCTTGGTTTTCTTGGCTGCGTGCTTTGGGTCGTTGTCTTGTTGGAAGATGAAATGACGACCCATCTTAAGATCCTTGATGGAGGAGCGGAGGTTCTTGGCCAAAATCTCCAGGTAGGCCGTGCTATCCATCTTCCCATGGATGCGGACCAGATGGCCAGGCCCCTTGGCTGAGAAACAGCCCCACAGCATGATGCTGCCACCACCATGCTTGACTGTAGGGATGGTATTCTTGGGGTCGTATGCAGTGCCATCCAGTCTCCAAACGTCACGTGTGTGGTTGGCACCAAAGATCTCGATCTTGGTCTCATCAGACCAGAGAACCTTGAACCAGTCTGTCTCAGAGTCCTCCAAGTGATCATGAGCAAACTGTAGACGAGCCTTGACATGACACTTTGAAAGTAAAGGTACCTTACGGGCTCGTCTGGAACGGAGACCATTGTGGTGTAGTACGTTACTTATGGTATTGACTGAAACCAATGTCCCCACTGCCATGAGATCTTCCCGGAGCTCCTTCCTTGTTGTCCTTGGGTTAGCCTTTACTCTTTGGACAAGCCTGGCCTCGGCACGGGTGGAAACTTTCAAAGGCTGTCCAGGCCGTGGAAGGCTAACAGTAGTTCCATAAGCCTTCCACTTCTGGATGATGCTCCCAACAGTGGAGACAGGTAGGCCCAACTCCTTGGAAAGGGTTTTGTACCCCTTGCCAGCCTTGTGACCCTCCACGATCTTGTCTCTGATGGCCTTGGAATGCTCCTTTGTCTTTCCCATGTTGACCAAGTATGAGTGCTGTTCACAAGTTTGGGGATGGTCTTAATTAGTCAGAAAAGGCTGGAAAAAGAGATAATTAATCCAAACATGTGAAGCTCATTGTTCTTTGTGCCTGAAATACTTCTTAATACTTTATGGGAACCAAACAGAATTCTTGTGGTTTGAGGGGTTGAATAATAAATGACCCTCTGAATAAACTTTTCACAATTTAAAAAAAAAAATAAAAAAAGAAATAACATTCTTTTTTGCTGCAGTGCATTTCACACTTCCAGGCTGATCTACAGTCCAAATGTCCCAATGCCAAGTTAATTCCGAATGTGTAAACCTGCTAAATCTGCAGGGGGTTGAATACTACTTGTAGGCACTGTATATATATATATATATATATATATATATATATATATATATATATATATATATATAATCTATAGTGTGCATAATGTATAGTTGTATAAAAATAAATAAATAATTCAAGAAAATAATGTAGCGCTCCACGGTATTTTTGATTATCAGCGCAGATAAAGCGGACAGCTATGGGCTGCCACCCCTACCCACAGCTGCCTGGCTATACCTGACTGGCGACCAAGATACAGCAAAGCCCATTCATTTTTTTTAATCAATTTAAATAAAATGTGTGGGCTCCTATCGTATTTTGATCGCTAGTTAGGTAAAGCCAGGCAGCTGAGGGCTGGGATTCTTGGCAGCCCACAGCTACCCCTGGAAATGGCGCATTGTTTCTTAGCGCCATTTCTAGGCACTTTACCTGACTTGTTCAGCGGCCCTGGTGCTGGGTGGCACGCTGGGTAATAAAGAGGTTAATACCAGCTTTGTATTCTCAGACGGTACTAAGCCTGAAATTCATGGTGTCACGCCACATCAGACATGGTCACCATGAATTTCTAGTAAACAGTAAAAAAAAACACAACACAGAGAATTTTTTTTTATTAGAAATAAAACAAAAAAAACGTTTAGAGACTCAGTCTTCATTATAAAAACAAATCCTTAGTCTGACATTATCCACAGGTTCTACAATGTCAACTCTGCTTCATCACTCTGTACAGACACAGTCCATACACAGTGAGAAGCAGATAGAATTGTTAGCTCTGCTACATCGCTCTGTACAGAGCAAGAAGCAGACGGACAGAGAGGGTACGATTGTACTTGCGTCTCGCATTGCATCACCCCGCACCTGACGCTCTCCACACAGGAACACCTCAGCTGCATGGAAACACATGCAAATGACTCGCTATTGTCAGGAGATTGTGCACTGTGATGCGATGTGACATTCGCACAGTGACAATGAAAGTTCAGTTATCAGGACCTTTGATGACATCAGTCATGTGACCAGTCTGTAGTCAATGAGGTAATACAACATTCACACCTGACTGGCCACATGGCTTTGACATCATGGAAGGTCCTTTTAGTCAGAGGTGATTACCAAGGGGCACAGCAATGATCAGACGGACGCAGAAGCAGAGCGGCCGGGAGACAGAGTCTGCAGGACGCAATGCGGGACCTGTAAGTATGATCATAATGTTTTTAAATAATATGCTTTTTTTTTTACAGCCCCTGGACCCGATCTGTATGGGGAGATAAGGTATGCACACCAGTGACTATGTAAGGGGAATACATGAAATAGCAGAAACTGTTGTGTGAATACTGACTTGAAAAATCCAATAGCTATATGTAAGAGTGAAAATGTGAAAAATGGAATCTGCATTACTGCCATGAACATATGAATCAAGAGAAATTTAGCTACTGAATTGATCAATGCAATAGAGCCCCAACACTACGCCAAAGTATTTCTCTACGTTGGGGTCCCTAGCTTGTGTGTCCTCTCATGCAGTTAAAAAACTTACCGTGTATGGGAAGCTGAGACCCAGGCTATTTATGCGTATGATATGGATTGGCAATAGGTGTGGTTGGGGAGGGTTTACAAACGAAAAACTACTAACAATAAGGAATAACATTTGGAACACCATTCTAAGTCTGAACTGGGTGCAAAAACCTAAAAAAAACGATCTGGACCCGATCTGGACCCGATCTGTAACACGAGCTTCCCAGGATCACTATATGATCAGTACGATCCCCGATCTTTACAGATCGGGATCGCCCATCACTTAATATGATATGACAGATAAGGAGTACTGATGAGTAGAGTTGAGCGCGGTTCGCAGTTCGAGGTTCTCCAGTTCGCGGTTCGAGTGATTTTTGGGGGTGTTCTGGATAGAACTAGAACTCGAGCTTTTTGCTAAAGCTCGATAGTTCTAGATACGTTCTAAAATGGTTCTAGCAGCAAAAAGCAGGGCTTTTTACCGCTACAGTGTGCAGGAGCCATCGCTGGCAGCCTGCCAGAAGCTGGTAACCAAGATAAACATCGGGTATCCAAGCAAAGCGCTTTGGTTAGTAACCCGATGTTTATCCTAGTTACGTGCAGGAAGCCCACACTTCCCCGCTCAGTTCGCTCTGCCCCCTCCTGCACGCGGCATGTACACATACATACACACACATGTCCCCAGCCATGCAGTCCACGACACTGACGTCCTCCTGTCACTCTGCACACATGGTCCCGCTCGGCTTACCTGCGGTGATGAAGTCCCGACCTCAGCGCTGTCACTGTCCTCCATGGCCGCCACTTGTCACATCACCTTCTCTCGCTTCCGACCCGAGACTGACTAGCGGTGATGTCACGGGCCTCTCGCGATACTTGGCTGTGAAGGCGGCGGTCATTGAACTCAGTGACAGGTGCTATCGGCAGTGCAGGAGATCAGCGCAGGTAATGTACCTCGCTGACAGCAGCACTTGTCATGCCCTGCAGTGACCTGGGCTGACCCATTGATGTTAGCTCAGGTCACTGCACTGCTCTCCCAGCCAATGGGGAACATCCTGCTCTTCATTGACTGGGACAGTGTGGATCGTCATGGCAACCCCTTGGATTACACCAGACCTGGATTTGTTTTTCTTTCTAATAAATTGGTTAAAGAGGGAATGTATTGGGGAGTGTTTTTTCAAATTAAAATGTGTTTGTCGTCTAATTTTTTTATTACTGACTGGGTTGGTGATGTCGGGTATCTGATAGACGCTTGACCTCACCAACCCCAGGGCTTGATGCCAGGTGACATTACACATCTGGTATTAACCCCATATATTACCCCGTTTGCCACCGCACCAGGGCGCGGGATGAGCTGGGGTGAAGCACCAGGATTGGCACATCTAATGGATGCGCCACTTCTGGGGCGGCTGCGGCCTGCTATTTTTAGGCTGGGGAGAGTCCAATAACCATGGACCTCCCTAGTCTGAGAATATCAGACCACAGCTGTCTGCTTTACCTTGGCTGGTGATCCAATTTTGGGGGGACCCCTACGTGTTTTTTTTTTTAATTATTTATTTAATTTAAAATAACAGCGTGGGGTGCCCTCAGTTTTGGATTACCAGCCAAGGTGAGGTTGCCAGCTGTGGTCTGCAGGCTGCAGCCATCTGCTTTACCCTAGCTGGCTACAAAAATAGGGGGAACCCTACGTCATTTTTTTTTTTCATTTTTTTGGCTAAATACAAAGCTAAGCACCCCTTAGTGCCACATGAAAGGCACCAAAGGGTGCAAAATTACAAAATGCAGGAGAGTGGGACATTATGTGTCTTTCTGCCATTATAATGACAGAAAAGACTGATATGAAGTGCACAAGCACAAGAAAATCACCAGAGCGCTCTACGCTGTGAAAAGCAGTAGAAAATGGCACTGGAGTGAACATGTGACCGCCTCATGTAGGATGAAGCTATGGATCCTGGGTAAATTTATGCATTTACCCTACTTCAGTTTTTTTGCAGTACACAAAAAAACGGAAGGCACACGGATGACAAACAGATGACATACAGACCGTCTATGGAACGGAAACGGATGCCACACGGATGCACCCGTGAAAAAAAACGGACTGTTTTTTGCAGACCGCAAAAATGGATCGGTCGTGTTAATGTAGCCTTATTCTGATCTGCCGTTTATAAACAGCAGGCAGAAATAAGTGAATAACGCCCCCGGCGTCAGAAAATCTCCGGGGTTTCAGGGGTAGCTGAGACCCTGTAGATCATGATTCAGGACGGTTTTTCCGGTCCCCGCTCACGTGATCACAGGTATACACCGTACACCGATGACCACGTTACAGTAAATGACAGCGCCGGTAAAAAATTATTTATCTCCCATCTGGCATGAACAAACATGATAAATCTCCTCCCCGGTCCCCCGGTGTCGCCAAAGTTCCCCCCTGATGCCCTCCCAGAAATCCAAGATGGCCGCGCGCACAGCAGCGCGCCAGCCGCATTCACCCTACTCCTCTGATTTCTGTCGCATGTGACATGACACATGCGACAGAAAACTCCTCCCCAGGCCCTGCCAGGTCACCCCCTATAGCCCCACTGGTGTTCCCCGGTGTCCCACGGTACCTGTGCAGCGTTGATCCCCCCACAGCCCTCTCCTTCACAATAGACGCTGCCGCATGCACAGAGCGGCTGTCAGCTCAGCTTCCTGTGTTCAGACACAGTGAGTGGTGGTTATGCATCTGTAAACTAAATGGGCGGCACGGTGGCTCAGTGGTTAGCACTGCAGTCTTGCAGCGCTGAGGTCCTGGGTGCAATTCTCACCAAGGACACCATCTGCAAGGAGTTTGTATGTTCTCCCCATGTTTGCGTGGGTTTCCTCCGGGTACTCTGGTTTCCTCCCACACTCCAAAGACATACAGCGCTATGGAATTAATAACGCTATATAAATGAATAAATTATTATTATTACTGCAATGCCCTGCTCATGAGGTAAGGAACATAATTGATCAGGAGAGCTATATACTACATTTCCAAATGGAGGGATTTGCTTTTATAGTTTCCCTGCTGAACGACTACCAAACATGAGAGTCCGTTATACGCCACAAGAAAACACATCTAAATAGCGAGCTCTGTTGTTAAGTATTCATTCAGCTGGATAACTGGACTTAAAGGGGTATTCCATCTCCAAGATCCTATCCCCAATATATAGTAGGTGGAATAGCAATAATATCAGCAAATACCAATATTTGGAAATGTAGAATAGTTCTCCTGATTAGGCATGGCCTTACCTCATGAGCAGGGCATTGCAGCTTTGGTAGCAACCATTACGACATGGACTCTGCTGCTGTGGACCCGGGGAGAGTGAGTGCAGATTCATTGCACCCACACTCCTCACATGAAGGGTCCGCACTCCTAGAAAATGGGGGATACGTTCCCTGAGTGTCTCCCCCCATATTCTAGATGGTCCAGAGTCGTCGTGGGACCCCTTTATTTTTTTTCTTACCATAAATTGGTGAAAGAGGAAATGTTTTGGGGACTGTTTTTTCAAATAAATTTCTTTTGTCGATTTTTTTTTTGTTAGTACTGACAGTTTATGATGTTGGGTATCTAATAGACGCCATGACATCACAAACTGCTGGGCTTGATCTCAGGTGACTTTACAGCTAGTATCAACCCGATTTATTACCCCGTTTGCCACTGCACCAGGGCACGGGATGAGCTGGGGTGAAGCGCCAGGATTGGCGCATCTAGTGGATGCGCCACGTCTGGGGTGCCTGCGGCCTGCTAGTTTTAGGCTGTGAAGGCCCAATAACTATGGACCTTCCCACCCTGAGAATACCAGACCACAGCTGTCCGCTTTACCTTGGCTGGTGATCCAATTTGGGGGTGACCCTACTTTTATTGTGTAATTATTAATATTTAAAAAATAATTATAAAAAAAGAGCCTGAAGGGACCTCAACATTGGATCCCCAACCACGGTAAAGCTGCCAGCTGTGGTTTTCAGGCTACAGCCGTCTGCTTTACCCTAGCTGGCTATCAAAAATGGGGGGACCCAACGTCATTTTTTTTTTAACTATTTTTTAAATAGAAAAAATTAATGGGCTTCCCTGTATTTTGATTGCCAACTAAGGTAACGGCGGGCAGATGTGGGTGGCAACCCATAGCTGTCTGCTTTATCTGCGCTGAGAATCAAAAATACCGCGGAGCACTACGTCATTTTTTTTAAAGATTTATTTTTACAGCACTGTGATGTCCAACAATCAAAATACAGGGAAGCCCATTTTGTTTTTAGTTATTTAAATAAATAATTAAAAAAAATATATATGGGCTCCCGCTGCATTTTTTGTATTGCTAGCTAAGGGTAATCCAAGCAGCTACTAGCTGCTAACCCCCACTGCTTGGTGTTACCTTCACTGGCAATGTAAAATCCAGGGAAGCATTTTTTATTTTTTTTGCCAAAAAACTACAAAAAAAGGATGTGAGCTTCGTCATATTTTTGTATGCTAGCCAGGTATAGCAGGCAGGTGCTGGAAGAGTTGGATACAGCGCCAGAAGATGGCGCTTCTATGAAAATGCCATTTTCTGAGGCGGCTGCAGACTGCAATACGCAGCAGTGGGGCCCAGAAAGCTCAGGCCAACCTGTGCTGCGGATTCCAATCCTCAGCTGCCTAGTTGTACCTGGCTGGACACAAAAATGGGGCGAAGCCTACGTCATTTTTTTTCTAATTATTTCATGATATTCATGAAATAATAAAAAAGGGCTTCCCTTTATTTTTGGTTCCCGGCCAGGTACAAATAGGCAACTGGGGGTTGGGGCAGCCGTACCTGCCTGCTGTACCTGGCTAGCATAGAAAAATATGGCAAAGCCCACATAATTTTTTCAGTGGGCAATAAACTTCTGCATACAGTCCTAGATGGAGTATGCTGAGCCTTGTAGTTCTGCAGCTGCTGTCTGTCTGTATGGAGAAGAGCAGACAGCAACTGCAGAACTACAAGGCTCAGCATACTCCATCCAGGACTATATGCAGAAGTTTTTTGCCCACCAAAAAAATGATGTGGGCTTCGCCATATTTTTGTATGCTAGCCAGGTACAGCAGGAAGCCACGGGCTGCCTCCAACCCCCAGTTGCCTATTTGTACCCGGCTGGGAACCAAAAATATAGGGAAGCCCGTTTTTTTTTATTATTTCACTTATTTCATGAAATAATTAAAAAACAAATGACGTGGGCTTCGCCCCATTTTTGTGTCCAGCCAGGTACAACTAGGCAGCTGGGGATTGGAATCCGCAGCACAGGTTAGCCCAAGGTTTCTGGGCGCCTCTGCTGCGAATTTCAGTCCGCAGCCGCCCCAGAAAATGGCGCTCTCATAGAAGCGCCATCATCTGGCGCTGTATCCAACTCTTCCAACAGCCCTGGAGCCAGGTGGCTTGTTGGGTAATCATGAGTTAATACTGGCTTTGTTTTACTAGCCAGTATTAAGCCAGAGATTCTTAATGTCAGGCTTGTTTGACCCGGCCATTAAGAATCTCCAATAAAGGGTTAAAAAAAAGATACCACACAGAGAAAAAATACTTTAATAGAAATAAATACACAGACACATTAGAGACTCCATCTTTATTACCCCCTGTCAGCCCTCCACGATCCATGGTCTTCTGTCTTTCTCGTTCAACAAATGCAGCTCTGCTACATCACTGCTGCATGGGGGAAGACGCTGCTTCCCGTGGAGCCTTCACTCCGTGAAGGCTCCACAGGAAGCAGCGTGCAGCCTTCACTCTGTGAGAGATCAGTGTGGCTAGCGGTAACAGCGGTAACGCTGACAGATGCGTTACCATAGCAACGGTACTCCTGGAGCCGCGGTTAGCGGTGACGTCACCGCTAACTGCGTTGCTATGGCAACGGTGATCTCCGTTAATGAGCGGCTGTGTCAGCCGGTCCCTAACTGAACGGGGAGTCGACCGTGTGCTAGAGCATGTCACCGGTACACGGCGATACACAAATGTGCACTGTGTACCGGAGAGATGCACTCGCAGGTCCTACATGACGCGTCATAGTCATGTGACCAGTCTGTAGCCAATGAGATAATAGCCACATGACTGGTCACATGGCTATTTTGACGTCACGATAGGTCCTGCATCACTGCTGGCAGTGCTGGTCACCGGGAGGATTCAGCGATCATCGGATGGAATAGCGGCAGGAGACAGAGTGCAGGAGGGATCGCGGGGACCGGTAAGTGTTATGGCAATGTTTATTAACTGTATGTGTACATTTATAATGCATTTTTATGTGTTTGTGATTGCCTCCCATTATATCCTATAGGTTTGAGTTTGGTTCGTCGAACGTTCGACGAACCGCACTCGAACGGGACCTCCGTTCGACGAACCGAACTCGAGCCGAACCACGGCCGGTTCGCTCATCTCTAGTGATGAGCGAGTTCCGAAATATTCGTAATCGCTATACTTGTAATTAATACTTTGTAATACTCATGTATTCGTTCCGAATAGCGAGTACAATGCAAGTGACTGGGAAATGAAAGTAATTTTCAGCTGGACCCAACAAAGAGGTCTGGTGGGATGGGAAAGTGATGAAACTGATTAGGAAGAGCCTGGAGAACTCTCTCTCTCTCTCTTGCTTCCACTCCCATGATCGATAAGTATGAAGAGTGGCCAGCCAATTAAAATGATGCAACAACCAAGATGGCTGCGGCATTACTGTAATTCGTTAAGAAGCCCAGCATGTTTAGTGGCTGCAAATCAGGCACCAAACCTGCTGGGCAGGACATACGAATATCGCAAGATGAATACACAGGAATTCACAATGTAACGAGTAACATGAATACCGTACGATCTGTGCAAGTAGTGAATACTAACAATTACACTCACTCATCACTAATAAGGAGATGTTTGGTTGTGTGAGGCCAGAATTTGGGACCCCTGCAGCAGCAACAATACAGTATAGTTATAAAACATAATGGAAACACAGTAGCTGTGTGGAAGTCTTTCTGCAGTGGCAATGGTAGAATATTGTAGAATATGATGGGACAAGCAAGATTTCTGGCTGTGTAGGGCCAGCATTGGCTGCCTTAGCAAAAGCAGTCAAATCCAAGGAGAATAGACCTGTGGAGAATAGCGCAATAGGGTCTTACCGGGCAAACAACAGGTAAGTGAGATGTAGAGAACTCACCTAGAGGGGTTGTGAAATTCACAACTCTTATAAAAGCTCACAGGTGAACAGCTGCAGCCCCGAAGAAGTCAAATGAATTTGGAAGAAGAAACCAGGTGTCTCGCTGAGCTATTACCAAACCAATTGATGTAGATAAACTATTCTATGTCTTTATTCAATTTACACAGGTAAACAGGTTTCGAAGGTCGCAGACTCCTTCCTCAGGACTTCAAGCAAATGAAACAAAGAATATATATATATTTTTCTCCTATACAGTATATACATACTTTTTAGACACATCCTATACACACATTTGTGAATTATTTGGTTCACTTTAATCATTTCCTAGGAAGCTCATGTTACAGATCGGGTCCAGATCGGATAGAGGGACTGTAAAAAAAACACATTATTAAAAAACATTGTCATTATACTTACAGGTCCCGCGACGTGTCCTGCAGACTCTGTCTTCCAGCCGCTTCTGCTTCTGAGTCTGATCATTGCTGTGCCCACGGGTTAAAGGACCTTTCGTGACGTCATGGCCATGTGACCAGTCAGGTGTGAATTTTGTATTACTTCATTGGTTAAAGACTGGTCACATGACTATGACTATGGCATCATCAAAGGTCCTGTTAAGCGATTGTCACTGTGGAGTGTCACATTGTATCACAGCGCACAACTTCCCGACAGGAGCAGGTCAGCTGCATATATTTCCATGCAGCTGAGTCACTCCTGTCCGGTGAGCATCAGGCTTTGAGGGGTGATGCATTGCGAGACGCAAATGCAATCATACTCTCACTATCAGGCTGCTTCCCGCTCTGTACAGAGCAATGGAGCAGAGCTGACAATGCTCTCTCTGCTCACTTTGTATAGACTGTGTCTGTACAGAGTGATGAAGCAGAGATGACATTGCTGTCCATGTGGATTACGTCAGACTAAGGATTTTTTATAATAAAGATGGATTCTCTAAATTTTTTTTGCTTTATTTGTAATAAAAAAAAAATTCTATGTGTTGTTTTTTGTTCACTAGAAATTTATTCTGGCCACATCTAATTTGGTGTGCCACCATGAATTTTGGGTTTAGCACCATCTGAGAATACAAAGCTGATATTAACCCCTTTATTACCCAGCGTGCCATCACATTAGGGCCGCTGGATGAGCCGGGTAAAGCACCTGGAAATGGCTCTAAAAAACAATGCGCCATTTCCAGGGTTGGCTGTGAGCTGCTGAGAATCCCAGCCCCCAGCTGCCTGGTTTTACCTGACTGGCGATTAAAATACAGCAAGAGCCAATGCATTCTTTTTTAATTATTTTTTTAAATAATTAAAAAAAAAAATGGGCTTCCCTGTGTTTTGATTGCCAGCCAAGGTATAGCCAGACAGATGCGGGTGGCAGCCCATAGCCGTCTGCTTTATCTGCACTGAAAATCAATAATACCGTGGAGCGCTACATCATTTTTTTTAAGGATTTATTTATTTTTACAGTACTGTGATGTCAAGCAATCACAGGCCCGGCACAGGGAATGGGCGTCTGTGATTTTCTGTTGGAGTAACCTGAAAAGAGAAAAATTAAGAATAATAAAGAGAAAAATAAAGAGAAAAATCAGAGACACTAAAAATTTTACAGTGGTCCCTTAATTTTTGCCAGAGGTGTATATATATATATATACATATATATATATATATATATATATATATATATATATATATTGTACACAATATATTATATATAGTTGTATAAAAATAAATAAATAATTTAAAAAAATGATGTAGCGCTCCACGGTATTTTTGATTCTCAGTGTAGATAAAGCAGACAGCTACGGGCAGTTACCCCCATCTGCCTGGCTTTACATTGGCTGGCAATCAAAATACAGGAAAGCTCTTTTTTTATTTATTTATTTTTTTTAATTATTTAAAAAAATAATACAAAAAAATGCGTGGGCTCCCGCCGTATTTTGATCGCTAGCCAGGTAAAGCCAGGCAGCTGGGATTCTCAGTAGCCCACATCCGCCCCTGGAAATGGTGCATTGTTTCTTAGCACCATTTCCAGGCACTTTACCCGGCTTATACAGCGTCCCTAATGCGGTGGCATGCTGGGTAATAAAGGTGTTAATATCAGCTTTGTATTCTCAGATGGTACAAAGCCCGAAATTCATGGTGTCATGTCAAATTAGACATGATCACCATGAATTTCTAATAAACAATAAATAAAACTCCTCAACACATAGAAAATTTTTTTAGAAATAAAACTAAAAAATAATTTAGAGATTATCTTTAATATAAAAAACTCCTTAGCCTGACATAGTTCAAAGGGACAGCAATGTCATCTTCATCACTCTGTACAGACACAGTCTATACAAAATGAGTAGCAGAGAGAGCATTGTCAGCTCTGCTACATTGCTCTGTACAGAGCGAGAAGCAGGCTGACAGTGAGGACCTTTGATGACGTCATAGTCATGTGACCAGTCTGCAAGCCAATGTCTGTACAACATTTACACCAGACTGGTCATATGGCTATGATGTCACAGAAGGTCTTTTAACCTTGGGGCACAGCAATGATTGGACTCAGAAGCAGAAGCGTCATGAGACAGAGTCTGCAGGACGCGTCGCTGGAGCGGAAAGTATAAGGACAATGTTTCTTATTAACTATATTATTTATTTTACAGCTCCCCCGCCCCATCCCATAACTCCACAGTCTGAGATCGGTGATCGAACGCAAGATTGTGTTATCTCAATCCCAATCTCTATCTTTACTAAATGATCGGGCGAAGCTCCCGAACCCGACCATCGGAGGGATCACCCATCACTACCAGATACCTTATAGATGACATCTTATATGATTCTCCATTGTCTTTCTTCAGATTTTCTAGACTCCATAATCACTTTTCACATCCACAACTCATCCCTGCAAACTTCTTCTTTAGTCTTCTGCAGCACATCAAAATACGGTGCTCTTCAAAATAGCTGATTCATTATAATGTTCCTGAATAAAAATATCAGCCCTACATTGTGCCTCTAAGTAAATGATTCACTGTACTGCCTGCAAAAAATATGACCACAACACTGTCCCTCTTATGTTACATGGCCTATAGCATATCCACTCCTTTCCAAAGTGGCCTCTCTCTTAAAGTGTCATGTACTTCCAAACTTTTATACATCAGAAAGAGAGTAAAACTATGCCCAGAACTTCAGGGCCGAGAACTTCAGGGCTTAGGGGCACTTTGACCACTACGACATCGCAAGCCGATGCTTGCGATGCCAAGCACGATTGTCCCCGCCCCCGTCGCAGCTGCGATATCATCGTGATAGCTGGCGTAGCGAACATTATCGCTACGCCAGCTTCACATGCACTCACCTGCCCTGCGACGTCGCTCTGGCCGGCGAACCGCCTCCTTATTAAGGGGGAGGGTCATGCGGCGTCACAGCAACGTCACACGGCAGCGCGGCCAATAGAAGCGCATAGCTGGCGTGAGCCGCAGGACGCAGGTAGGAGATGTTCCTCGCTCCTGCGGCTTCACACACAGCGATGTGTGCTGCCGCAGGAACGAGGAACAACATCGTAACATCGGTCCTTCCGAAATTATGGAAATGACCGATGCTACACCGATGATACGATTACAACGATTTTGCGCTCGTTAATCGTATCAAAAAGGCTTTATACACTACGATATCGCCTGCGACGCCGGATGTACGTCACTGTCAATCGAATGTACGTCACTTTCAATTTGACCCCACTGACATTGCACCTGCGATGTCGTAGTGTGCAAAGTGCCCCTAAGACTTAAATCCAGGACTGTCCTGCTGTATCTTGGATAGTTGGGACTAGAGACAAACGGATTGATTCATGGGACTCTGGTTCAATGTCCAGGTTAGTGGTACCTGTTGGCTGGACAGGGGGCCAATGAATCTCATACCTCCTGGGGTTCCCGGCTCGGTTTTTGATTAGCCAGGTTTATTGCAAAGTCATCTGTGTGTCATGCTCACCACAAATTGGGACCTGTATATTTATTTTTATTCATTCATTGATACTTGTAGCAGCCATAACTTTTTTATTTTAACATAAGCTTCATTATATGACACCTTGGTTTATTGTGTCTGTAAGGCCCCCTTCACACGTCCATTTTTCCAGTATGTGTGGTGCCCGTTTTCACATGTACTGGAGACAAGTAAAAACACATGCTATTTAAAATCAATAAGGATCTTCATAATTCTGTCTTTTCACACGGACCGTGTGTCCCTGTGAACCATGTGCATGTTCTTGTGTTCCACAGGGAGACTTGTCTATTTTTTTCTGACAGTGGGAAAGAAATACGTACAGCACACATATGGCTGTGTGACATCTGACATGTGACATCTGACACATACCCTAAAAAAGCATGACATATGATATTTTTATATGTTAAGGATGTGCAAAGATAGATGATAGATGGAAAGAGATAGATAGATGGATAAATAGACAATTGATACTTAGATAGCTAATAGATAATTAGCTACATAGCTTGTACAGCCATTTAGCCAAATACATAAATAGTTAAATGAAAAATACTCTGAGCAGTCCTCCCTATTTTTGATAACCAGTACAGGTAGAGCAGTCAGCTCCAGGCTGCAGCTCTCAGCTGTCTGCTGTACTTTGGTTGGTAATCAAAAATAGAAGGGAGCCCATGCCATGTGAATGGTGTGAGGTCCCCCTATTTTTTAAAACCAGCCATGGTAAAACAGACAACATCAGGGTGGGAAGGTCTATGCTTATTTGTCCTGTACCAGCCTTAACAATAGTAGCCTGCAGTAACCCCAGAGGTGGTGCATCCATTAGATGTGTCAATTCTGGCACTTTGCCTGGCTCTTACCGATTGATCTGATGTGGTTGCAATCGGAGTATTGGTTTATGTGGTTGATGTAATCTGTGAATTGTCATACCAAGGGTTAGTAATGAAAAGGCATCTATCAGACACCCCCATTACTAATCAAGTAAGTGTTAAGAGAAAAATATACAGAAAAAATATTTTATTTTAAAAAATCACTCACCAACTCTCACCCTGGTTGACCATAAACAAAAACCAGGTCCGAAGTAGTTCATGGAATTCGACATAGTCCACAATAAAAAGCTGAAAGACATAAAGAGAGAGAATTAAAGAAATAAAAACAAGAGACTCTTATTTACAAATTTATTAGAAATGAAAGTTCCCACATTCAAAATAATTCAGCGGTTCCCATACCATTCCCCGATTACCGGTATCAGTGTACTGAGACTTGAAATGAGGCTCTATAGGCTTTAAGCAGCAGCTGTTTCCGGTGGACGCGGCACTCTGCTGTTCCGGGGACTGGGATGAGCGGTGATGTCACTTATATTTTCTGATATGTGTTGTTTATTATTTTTTTAAAAAAAGCATTAAAAATGATGTTTTTATAATTGTTTTTCATTAATATTTTAGTAATTTTAACCTCTTAATGAAACATGACTTGCTATGTACTGTACGTCATGAGTCATCTCCCTGTCTTTGATGCAGGCTCACATGCCAAGCCTGCATCTTTCCCTGCACATGTCCACTGTTTAACTAGTCATCAAGTGTCTCTAAGGCTTCTTTCACACGTCCATGAAAATCACGCACATTTTTCATGGACGTGTCAAAGGTGCGTATTGCCCTCGGTGTGCCATGTGTATGGAACACGTGTGTTCTCCGTGTGTTAGCCATGATAACACATGGAGAACGGGAACTTTCTACTCATCTGTCCCTGGCTTCGCTGTTCATGGTGCTGATCTTCGGTCTCCGGTCCTGCCAACTCCCCGCTGCTGCAGCTTCCGGCCGCAGTGAAGGGAATATTCAATTAGCATAATGAGCGTGATGCCGGAGAAAATGTGGACATGTCTACGTGTGGAGCACATGGGCACACGTATGCTCCACACGTACACACGGTCCATGGCAGGATACGCACGTGAACGCAGACCCATTGATTTTAATGGGTCTATGTGTGCACGTGTCTCCGGTATGTGAGAAAACTGACCATACATGTACCGGAGGCACGGACGTGTGAAAGAGGCCTAACAGACACGGGTAGAGAAAGGCTCCAGCCTCAGCTGATAACCTGTTAAATGCCTCTGTCACTCTCCCATTTTTTAAACATAACTGACATCTGAAGGATGTCAGAGCTGTGGCTGTTCTTTCACTTCCTTTCAATGTCTTATTCATCTGAAGGAGTGAAGGGGCCACTAATTGCTATTTCATACGAGCCTCAAGAGAACCAATGCCACTGGAATAGCGCTATTAACGGAGATGAGAATACCTGTTAATAGTGCTGTATTAATTTACTTATGGAAATATAGTGATTTGGAATGGGTTGCCCTAGTAGTGGACAACCCTTTTTATAGAACTCATCTTCAATCTTTATTTTGAACAGAATTTTTACTAAATTATTTTCCTTGACAGTAATTTTCATATCGTTTTGACTTCATTCTTTAATGTAGTATAAATTCTTTAGCCCCTTAGTAAGCAGGCTTCAATTGGCCTTATTGACTGGCTATTTCTTTTCACCTCTCCTCTTTTAAACAGTAAAAAAAAATTTAAGTCTAAAGGGTACTTTACACGCTGCGACATCGCTAACGATATATCGTCGGGGTCACGTCGATAGTGACATACATCCGGCACAATTAGCGACATCGCAGCATGTGACACCAATGTGCGACGGTCAACGAGCGCAAAAACGTGAAAAATCGTTGCTCATTGACACGTTGTTCATTTATCGTTGCTGCTGCAGGTACGATGTTGTTTGTCGTTCCTGCGGCAGCACACATCGCTATGTGTGACACCGCAGGAATGACGAACATCTCCTTACCTGCGTCCACTGGCAATGAGAAAAGGAAGAAGGTGGGCGGCATGTTCCGGCCGCTCATCTCCGCCCCTCCTCTGCTATTGGATGGCTGCCATGTGACGTCGCTGTGACGCCGCACGGACAGCCCCCTTAGAAAGGAGGCGGATCGTCGGCCAGAGCGACGTCGCAAGGAAGGTAAATTAGTGTGATGGGTGTTAGCGATGTTGTGCGCCACGGGCAGCAATTTGCCCGTGACGCACAACCAACGGGGGTGGGTACGCTCGCTAGCGATATCGGTACCGATATCGCAGCGTGTAAAGTACCCTTAAGCCTTTATTTTATGTGGGACACATTGTAATTTATCATTATGTCGAGGTTTATTTAACCCTAGAACACGCAAGCAATTCAATCTACCATAGAAAACAAATGACCTAGCAGGCCTGCGGGGCCCCAGGTATGCGTTCTAGGGTTAAATCATTTACATAGTTTTTCTTTACATTGCAAATGTAGAAAAAGCAATATTTTGGGGTTTTTTTTGCTTTTTGTTCTGTTCTTTTTTCTGTTCATTTTCACAATAGTAGCGCTGTTCATTGAATGCTAAAGGTTATTATGGTCCGTGTGAATACCAAATATTGGTATGTTTTGTTTACTCATTTTTTTATGCTATGTACAGTATATGTGTATATATACATTTTACATAGAGTATACACACACATATATATATATATAGACTCACACACACACACACACACATACGTGTGTGCAAAAAATGTTTTTCAGAAATATAATGGAGAACATTTTTAAAGGTGTTATATGCATAATTTTAGATTTCACATAATTTATCTAAAAAAAAATCATAAAAGTTCTCTTGGAACCAAGTAACAGGGGGAATCAGCACACTGCTTTGCCAAAGAGATAGCTGATTTGGGTCTACTAGGACGCAATGATCATTGGCAGAAGGATTGGAAATATTTATCCTTCTGTATGTTGCTGAGCATTTACTGAACACTATGTAGACAGCAAAAGAGAATACAGCAGTTGTAATAAACACCTTCTGTCTTCTACTTATAAATTTAGGGTACTTGATCATGAGCTTTAACATAATGGAATTGTAAATTTATGGTGCGAGGTTAAAGCTCCTGTAATCTAGCAATCTTAGTTCCTGGATGTCATGTGTAGCACCCCTGAGGTATCAGGTGCCACAAAATATGTAACCTGTGGACAACCCAAACACTGGAATACCAGTGCCAGTGATAACACAACACACAAACATACAACCCCTTTTTCCTGCCTGGAGACAGCTTAGAGACAGGCCTGATGGAAGCCGCCTATTGGAAGGGGGCTCATCCAATCAGTAAGCTAGAAACCCGGTAAGGGGAGGGACTGAAATTGAACAGAGAGCAGGAACTGAAGTCAGTTAAGAGCGAGGAGGATGTCAGTTAGGAGTGAGGAGGACGTGAGAGAAAGTGAGGAGAAAGGTGTTAAAATCCGAAGAAAGAACTGGAGCTAAAAAGAAGTAGAGTTGCTGTGGAGTAAGAAACCAGTGCTAAGGAACCCAGGGTTGCCAGAGGAGTGTGGGACCAGGACTCACAGCATCCAGCACAGGCGGGGTGAAAAACCCTCGAACGGGAGTACACGTCAAGCTACCTGTTAAATCTGCCAGGTGAAGTGATCATCAGGGTCCCTCACCAACCTGAGTGTCTGGAGCAAAGCAGCAAGGAGGGGACCTGGGGACAGGTACAGGAGTACAGCCCATTAAATTGTCCAGGCTGCCTGCTATACGGGTAAAGACTGTGAAACGGAGGGGATCCCTGGAAGCTTTAGCCCACGGGGACCCACCAAAAACCAAAGTGTGCACGGAGGACAGCTCATCAGGTCAGTAACTGGCACTGGGAACAGAGGGCGAGGGAACACCTGAAAACCAGCACCACCCATGTGGCGGTACCAGAGCAGTGAGTAAAACCAGTTTAAACTGCAGTTCCTGTGTGGCTTGAATCCTTTCTACATTGGTGCATCCTCAGCTCACACTGCATACTACTACTACCATCATCCTCTTCCAGGGCCTAATCCTACTTGTGGAGGGTCAGAACACCTGAGCTGCATTATACTTCCCACCCCAGGAAGATCACGCAGCCGTGGCTCCTACAAAATAGCCGCAACCCGCAAGTGGCGTAGTCAAAAACTCTTATTTATTTTACTTTTATTTTTCCACTTTTTCACCCTTTTTCAGATCGACCTCCGAGGTCACGGAACTGGGCATCGGTCATGACCATGACTCCCCTGTTCGCCACATGCCCGGGACCGAGTATCCCACTGCCCTGGGGCGTCATACATGCAACCAGCAGCAGGACATACTTCTTTTAGAACCCCTGCTTTTTCTTCAACTCAATGCAATAAATTTACAATGGCATGGTGTTAAAGCCCAGAATTTTAAAGCAAGTACTGCAAGCATAAACTATGCAGTTAGAGTACCATTTTTAAGAAAAACAATTTTTTTTATTCCATTGTAGTGTCTGTCAAATATTTTTTTTAGCATTTACAGTATATTTTTAACCAGAATCAGTATATCATGTGAGAGGGAGGCAAAGTTAATTGATCCCAAAGGATATTTATAACAACATTAATATTTCTTACCATAAAATTGTCAGCTGAAGAATGCTTTTCTACGTTTTTCTAAGATAATATTCTTTTGATAGTCTATGTAAATTTCCCACAATAGCCACAACATAATGTTTTTCTTTGTTTTAACATGTTTATTTTACTCATTTATAATGCTCCTAACACACGTTCCCATGGTCCAAAATTTGTACATTTTAAAATAAAACAAATAGGAATGAAAATAATGTTTTCTATTAGAAATTAGTTCAACTTCAGAAATTTCAATTCATCATCTTCACCAAAATATTGCCAAAATTTTGATTTCCTGGTTAATCAACTTTCAAACCACAAATTGTCCTAAAAAGATATGTTTAAAGGGGGCTTTACACGCTGCGACATCGCTAATGCGGAGTCGTTGGCGTCACGGAATTTGTGACGCACATCCGGCCGCATTAGCGATGTTGCTGCGTGTGACACCGATGAGCGATTTTGCATCGTTGCAAAAACGTGCAAAATCGCTCATCGGTGACATGGGGGTCCATTCTCGATTATCGTTACTGCAGCAGTAACGATGTAGTTCGTCGCTCCTGCGGCAGCACACATCGCTATGTGTGACGCCGCAGGAACGAGGAACCTCTCCTTACCTGCCTCCCGGCCGCTATGAGGAAGGAAGGAGATGAGCGGGATGTTCCGGCCGCTCATCTCCGCCCCTCCGCTGCTATCGGTCGGCCGCTCAGTGACGTCGCTGTGACGCTGCACGGACCGCCCCCTTAGAAAGGAGGCGGTTTGCCGGTCACAGCGACGTCGCCGGGCAGGTAAGTATGTGTGACGCGTCTGCGCGATGTTGTGCGGCACGGGCAGCGATTTGCCCGTGTCGCACAACAGATGGGGGCGGGTACCCACGCTAGCGATATCGGTACCGATATCGCAAGGTGTGAAGTAGCCTTAACTCTCTGAGGTCTCGTAGGTCTGCATTCAGCTTTTTCAAGCTTTTCAAAGCAAAAACAGCCATAAAAATGTCAAGGTGATCTTAACACATGGGTAAGTCGATAGTAACTGGTTGTAATCAACAGACGGTTTGATATGAAACTCTAAAATCTAAATATGGGCTAAAGTTATCCTTTTTTGGGAAAGAAACCTACAATGCAGTGTTTATACACAGATAGTGTGCATTGAAGAAATTAAGCAAATTATTCTAATAGTTGCATAACCACAAAATTGTAAGTGTCAATATATAATTCATTAAATATAGTGATATATAAATATAAAATCACATGATCATAAGCATAAAACATATGATATTATACACATAAAAAGTGACCATACATAATTACTGACCATAATTAATAATAAATTAATCATAAATATAAATAATGTGATTAAAGTGAAAAAAGTGCAATTGCACAAGATTTCCCTGTATACTCAATATATACATATATATAAAATATGCATACCAACATACATGAAAAACCCATATAAAATTCTATAGTGATGTGTTAAGCATATGTGACAAATTAGTGTATAATGAAATATAGATATGTAATCATATAAAAAGCATAAAATGATCAGTGTAATAAATGATATGTGATGTGTAGATGAAAAATATGATATTTAATATAAAAGTGAAATAAATATTAAATTGTAACAAGGAGGAATAATTCAAAATGGAAGGCCGCAGAAAATTGTGGAACTGGAGACAAATTTCAAGACTGACGTCCATGTAGAATCTCATCCATTCATGAGGAAACAGAAATCCTGACCGGTTCAGAAGATGTCACTCACTCAAACCATCAGACAATCAAACTATATAAAATAAGATAATAAATAAAAATAAAAATACTTTTTTAATATATTTAATAAATTTATATTTTATTACTACTAGCTGTAGTACCCGGCGTTGCCCGGGATAGTAACTGTCTCTGTCTCTCTCCTATTCTCTGTCTGTGTGTCGCTGTCTGTCTGTTTCCTTGTCTGTCTGTTTCTATCTGTCTCAATCTCTGTATCTGTCTGTCTCTCTCTCTGTCTCTTTGCCCGTCTGTCTCTTTGCCCGTCTGTCTTTTTGCCTGGCTGTCCTTTTGCCCGGCTGTCTTTTTGCCCGGCTGTCTCTTTACCTGGCTGTCTCTTTGCCCGGCTGTCTGTTTCTAGGTCTGTCTCTTTCCCGGTCTGTCTCTTTCCTGGTCTGTCTCTTTCCCGGTCTGTCTCTTTCCAGGTCTGTCTCTTTCCAGGTCTGTCTCTTTCTAGGTCTGTTTCTTTGCCCGTCTGTCTCTTTGCCCGTCTGTCTCTTTGCCCATCTGTCTCTTTCCAGAGCTGTCTCTTTCCATGTCTGTCTCTTTCCAGGTCTGTCTCTTTCCCCGTCTGTCTCTTTCCCCGTCTGTCTCTTTCCCCATCTGTCTCTTTCCCCGTCTGTCTCTTTCCCCATCTGTCTCTTTCCCCGTCTGTCTCTTTCCCCATCTGTCTCTTTGCCCATATGTCTCTTTGCCCATCTGTCTCTTTGCCGGGCTGTTTCTTTGCCGGGCTGTTTCTTGTCCGGGCTGTCTCTTTGCCGGCCTGTCTCTTTGCCGGGTTGTCTCTTTCCAGGACTGTCTCTTTCCAGGGCTGTCTCTTTCCCGCTCTGTCTCTTTCCCGCTCTGTCTCTTTCCCCGTCTTCTCTTTCCAGGTCTGTCTCTTTGTCCATCTGTCTCTTTCCAGATCTGTCTCTTTCCAGGTCTGTCTCTTTGCCTGTCTATCTCTTTCTAGGTCTATCCCTTTCCAGGTTTGTCTCTTTGGGCGTCTGTCTCTTTGCTGGGCTGTCTCTTTGCTGGGCTCTCTTTGCTGGGCTATCTCTTTCCAGGGCTGTCTCTTTCCAAGGCTGTCTCTTTCTCCAGCTGTCTCTTTCCCTGTATGTCTCTCTATGTCTGTGTGTTTTTTTTGTCTCTTTCTATCTGTCTATCCTATCTTATACTAACAGTTTATTTTGTTCCTATAGCAGCCACTGACAGTTGCTATTTATAGCCTGCAGCTCCCAGCTCCATTCAGTTTAATGGCTGCATGATTTTTGTAGAGTAACTGGAAAGCACGGGTTAAATTTTCCCGCCCAAACATAGTCTATGACGTTCCCTGAGTCACATGGAGTGTCTGTGCAAAATTTCGTGATTGTAAATGCAACGGTGCGGATTCCTTTATCGGACACACACACACACACACACACACACACACACACACACACACACACACACACACACACACACATACACTGAGCTTTATATATTAGATGGCTATTTAATGATTTCTTTTTGGTTTGAGATTATCTTTTCATCTTTAAGCCTGTTACACATTACTATTTAGGAAATTGATATTTGGCTATTTTGTTTACTTTTGTTTATCTTAGCAAATAAGAGATTAGCGAACCTGAGGTTCAATATTCGGAGTTCGGCTTTGGAAACCAACTTCCAAAAAACAAAGTTCAGGTTTGAAGTTCGAGTGAGTTACAAGTACAAACCACTTAAGTGAGCAGTGCTGTGCTTGGGTAGAAGTGATGCTCAGCCTTGTGCAAGCTGCTTGCAGTGTTTGAAAGGTGCACATTTGGGGTAAAATCAGCATGATCAGATGTAGTGTGCACACAGACAAAAAAAATTCAAAAAACCCCACCTATCCTCCTCCAGAAGTGTTCTGCTTATCGCTGGCAGCATGTGGGTGGAGCCACAAAACGTCAAATTACTGATTTCCATTTTGTCACAGGAGAGTACAAATAGTACAGGGGTTCCTAGGCTGACCCTAAGAATGGGGACCCTGTGCTGCCCCTTATTTTGACGGTAGAATTGATTGTAGTAAGGGTCAAACCTCCAATGTGGCCCTGTCACCTGTCCAAGCCCTGGGAGCAGGTCAGAAACCCAGTAGCCAAAACCCCACAAATAATACAGACAGAAGTGAACAGAAACCCGTACACACAGAACTCAAAGCACACAGGAATGACAATATGTGCTTTCCCTAACCAAGAATCAGCAAAAACATTAGTGCATGCCCTCATCATCTCCCACCTCGACTACTGCAACCTCCTGCTCTCTGGCCTCCCTTCCAACACTCTTACACCCCTCCAATCTATCCTAAACTCTGCAGCCCGCTTAATCCACATCTTCCCTCACTATTCCCCAACCTTGCCACTCTGCCAATCTCTTCACTAGCTTCCCATCGCCCAACGACTGCAGTTCAAAACATTAACCATGACATACAAAGCCATCCACAACCTGTCTCCTCCTTACATCTGTGACCTAGTCTCCCGGTATCTACCTGCACGCAACCTCAGATCCTCACAAGATCTCCTTCTCTTCTCCTAATTGCGTACAAGATTTCTCCCGTGCCTCCCCCATACTCTGGAACGCTTTACCTCAGCATATCAGACTCTCCCCTACCGTGGAAAGCTTCAAGAGGAACCTCAAGACCCATCTCTTCCAACAAGCCTACAACCTACAAGAACCCTCAGTCCAGTACACCACTGCGCAACCAGCTCTGTCCTCACCTATTGTACCATCACCCATTCCCTGTAGACTGTGAGCCCTCGCAGGCTGGGTCCTCTCTCCTCCTATACCAGTCTGTTTTGTACTGTTAATGATTGTTGTACGTATACCCTCTTTCACTTGTAAAGCGCCATGCAATACATGGCGCTATAATAATAATTAATAATAATAATAATAATAATATGTGTACAGTGGAGTAACGAATAAGGGAGAACATAACGCATAACGGGAATGCTCACACCACACAGACGCGCAGCACAAATCACCATAAACAGGAGCAACAACAAGACCATGTTTGCATAAGCTAACATCGGCATGAAAAAGAAAAATGGCATGCTAAATATAGGAATGAGACAAGTGCATATGGCAATCAGCAACCTGATAATTTAGGTCCTGCTCACCAGTCTACAGGAATTAACTCCTGCATAGCTGGAAGCCAGCGAACCAGAGCCAGTTGATGTCCAACTCTGGCTGAACACTCCACTAGCTTCAGGTTGCATGTCAGACTGCAGTGTGAACGAAGTCTGATGCCACAGTGCCAGCAGGTATGTGCAGAGCTGAACATCGCATGGCAGTACCCTTCCTTCTATGAGGGACCTCCGGAACCTCAAGACAATCTGCCCTTGGTCTATCAGGATGGTTGCAATTAAAAACCCTAAGAAGATGATCAGCATGGATACGTGACGCTGGTACCCAAAACCTCTCCTGTGGACTGTAATGCCTCCAGTGTGCAAGATACTGTAGTGAACGATGCACCACCCTACAGTCGATCATATTAGACACCTCGAACTCTAGAGACCCGTCAACCAAGACCGGAGTTGGCGGGGTGGGAGGTGACGTTCCTGAGCCCACAAATCTCTATAAGGGCTCATTGAGAAGACTGTTCTGTTTGTCTTTGTCAGTTCCTGTTTTTTTGCTGACCTACTGACAAGACCATCTTTTCAATGTCTTTTGTGTAGGATTGCATGGTACACGGAAGCACTTCCATGTGCTATCAGTTCCTACAAAAAACACATCAGATGCCGTATGTCCTTTCCGCTATTATGGAACATGTCCTATTCTGTTCTGTATTTGCGGACTGTGAGACAATATAAGTCCATGGGTCCTCAAAATCCTCGGAAGCCACACGGGAGTTGGAAGCTGGAATTTCTAAGAGCGGACAGACTTGTGAACATGCTCTTCTCACGTTTAAACACGGGGAGTAAAACAACTAATCATTGGGGTGAACAAGATGAATTCCACAGAGCCTCCATACAGTGAGAGCAGGTTTAAAGAAATAAGTAAAGACATTTTTGACTACACCTGTTGGGTGCCCCTGCAGTCTTTGTCCCACTACCCCACCAGCCTTGCAACCTTGGGGATGATGAGCGCTGCAGTCAGGAGGTTAGCTAAGTTCGAGTATGACGAGTGCTGCCACCAGGAGGTTAGCTAAGAAGGTTACCCACGGTGATGAAAATACCCTTCGTGCCCTTCGTTTTAAATTACAAGCCAAGGTGAAGCTGCTAGCTATGGTCTGCAGGCTGTAGCCGTCTGCTTTACCATTGCTGGCTACAAAAAATAGGGGGGACCCCACGTCATTTTTTTAATTATTTATTTTTTGGCTAAGTACAAGGCTAAACACTCTTTAGTGCCCCATGAATGGCACTAAAGGGTGCAAAATTACAAAATGCAGGGGAGTGGAACATTATATATGTCTGTCTCATCTATCTATCTATGACAAGCGCCGACATAATAAGGTTAGCTAAGTTCATTACCTGTGGTGATGAACTCCGCTGAACTCGTGACGTCAGCGCTCATCACTGAGTTGCATGGTCCGCCACATTCTCACATCAAGTATCGCGGGTAGTGAATAGCAGTTATGTTTCTCAATTGATGTGTGGTCACAGCTGGAGTCATACACCGATGCCTGGAAATCACCTCAGTGATGCCTTCAATGACTGCATGGCTCACTTCACTTGTGGCCTGAATTTCACAGCAAGCGGTCATGTTGTATGGCTCTCGCTGTGAAATTCAAGTTGTAGCAGTAGCAGTGCCGGAAGTATCGTGGTGCCTCGTGTGGATTACATCAGACCTGGAGGGGTGTTTTAGGGGTTAATAAAGTGGTGAAAGAGGGTGCTTTTTTGGTCTGTTATTTCAAATAAAGTATTTTTTAGCTGTTTGTGTTTATTTACTTTCACTTACAAATTAGTGATGAGGGGGTGTCTGATAGATGCATGCCAACACTAATCTAGGACTTATTGACAGCTATGGGCTGCTATTAATTCCTTATTACCTCGATTGCCAAAGCACCAGGGCAGTCGGGAAGAGCCGGGTAAAGTCCCGGGACTGTCACATCTAATGGACGCAGCAATTCTGGGTGGCTGCTGGCTGATATTTTAGGCTGGGGGGCTCCCAATAATGTGGGTAACCCCAGCCTGAGAACACCAGCCCCCAGCTGTGAGGCTTTATTTTGGCTGGGTATAAAAATTGGGGGGGATCGCATGCTGTTATTTTAATATGATTTATTTTACTTTATGATATAGACCTGCCACCCGGCGGCTGTGATTGGTTGCAGTCAGACATGTTGTGAATTCCATCAGATATGGTGCTGTCCCTGGGAGTGTTTCTGGACTCCCTCTGGTGGCTAGTGCTGGTAGTAAGTCTGATTCTGCATCTGTCGCTCAGACAGGTGTAGAAGATGATTGCTGTTTGAGGTAGCCTATTGAGTCCAGCCTGGTGGTATAAAGGAAAGCTGTCTCTGTCTAACCTTTGCCAGTGATAATTGTATTTGCCTCATGGGAATATGTCCTGAATCCTTGTCCTCCAGCCTTTGGGCTTTTTGCCTGCCTCTTTAGGTTTTTGCTTTACCTTTTGGGCCTTTTTTGGATTCTCCAGGAATGCTTTCAACAGTGTTTTTTTCATTCCTTTGTATCGGCTCTGTTCCCAAGTCGTCCTGAATCTGCCGCAATACTTGATAAGTATTTTTCTCTCTAGGTCTGGGCTTTTTTGGGGCAGAGTTTGCAGAGGGGCTTTCCTGCTTGATTTATGCCTCTTCCTGAACCTGTGTTTGAGAATATTATCTTTTGTTTCTTGCTGGTGAATAGGTGCTTTTCCTGCACCATTTTTAGAGAGTGATTTATTCCCAGCAAGAAAAAGAGTTGTTACTCCTTGTCTGATCAGGATTTGTATTTTTCTATCCCATGTGTTTTTTGTAGTTATGATCTTTTCTATTACATTTGCATTTTCTATTTAAATGTATTTGCACAAGAGGTCCTGATATAGCAGGAGGAAGATTGTGTGATCTTTAAGGGAATATTTTTATTATCAGGTATTAGTATTTTTCAGGGTTTCTGTTGGCTGCAACCAGTAATTTATCCTATTCTTTTGTATGTAGCGAGCAGGGCCCCATTTTGCTTAACGCTAAACTTTCCATTTGTGTGTTGTTTTTTCTTAATCACCGTTGTTATATGTTGAGGTATTTTTACTATCCTTTAGGGCTCTTCCGAGGCAAGTCAGAATTCCTTATTTCATCTTTGAGGTTAGCTAGTTCTCCGTCAGTGACGAGGCATCTAGGTAGGTTAGAAACGCTCCACTGCTACTTCTAGTTGTGCTGTTGTAGTCAGCGGATTGCTGCCAGCTAAGTTTCCAACTACTCTTTGTGCATTATCTTCAACCTTTTAATGGTATTTTTTTAGATCTTTTTGTGGTCTCCTGATCGGTGAGTATGTAGCACTTGCTCCTACCCATTTGTGCCGGATTCTGTTTCCCATAGACTTTATATGGGGATGAGCATATGGCCAGATACTGTGGACTGTATGTAACCCTCCTTCTGTTTTTTTGAAAAACGGAAGTGACACGGATGGCACACGGAACGGATGCTGTTGTCACACAGATGTCGCAAGGATGCATCCATGGAAAAACAGGACTGTGTAAATGTAGCTTCAAAGAGACTTGTGGAATACATTATGGATTCTGTACACCGCTGGTGAATCCAAACGATAGGCCAAAGGATGGATTATTGCAGAGATCTTGAAAGGAGCAATGAACTAAGGTCCCAGCTTCAGGGATGGAATTTTAAGCCTAATGTTCCTTGTGGAAAGCCACACCCAATCACCCACACACAGGTCCAGACCAGGCACACATCCAGCGTC